>NC_133932.1:77356596-77662400 GCF_031877795.1 Strix aluco
ATGAAAATACAACCATAAATATGGATAGTGTTATGAATGCAGACATGAATATGCAATCTTCTATATGATTCTGAATACACTGATGCTATGGTTGAAATTAATATAATCTTTTCAGCTGCTATCAAATAGCACTTAAAAAAATTAATAATTCTGCAAGAGTTTGCATTTTGGTTTGAAATTTTTCCTGTTCCTCACAATACCCCAAAGTCCTCTTTGAAGGAGCTGACAGAATCTTTCAAGGTGTGAATAAAAAAATCAGATAGATAGATAGATAGATAGATAGATAACCATGTTGAAATGTCTCATCTGGGTACCAAGTCTGGCCTAATTACTAGAACTGGCTATAAACTTGGATGGCTATAAACTCTTCAGAAGGGATAGGCAAGGAAGGAGAGACAGTGGTGTAGCCCTGTATGTTAGGGAGTGTTTTGACTGTCTAGAGCTTAATGATGGTGACGATAGGGTTGAGAGTTTATGGGTAAGAATCAGGGGGAAGGCCAACAAGGCAGATATCATGGTGGGTGTCTGTTACAGACCACCCAACCAGGATGAAGAGACAGACAAAATATTCTATAACCACTGGGAGAAGTCTCACAATCGCTGACCCTTGTTCTCATGGGGGACTTCAACCTACCAGATGTCTGCTGGAAGTACAATACAGCAGACAGGAAACAGTCTAGGAGGCCTGCAGTGTGTGGAAGATAACTTCCAGACACAGCTGGTGAGGGAGCCAACTAGGGAAGGCGCCTCACTGGGCCTTTTGTTTGCAAACAGAGGTCTTGTGGGTGATGTGATGGTTGGAGGTGATCTCGGGCATAATGATCATGAAAGAGTTTTCAGTTCTCAGAGGAGTAAGGAGGGGGGTCAGAGGAACTGCTACCGTGAACTTCTGGAGGGCAGACTTTGACCTGTTTAGGAGCCTGGTTGACAGAGTCCCTTGGGAAGCAGTCCTGAAGGGCAAAGTTGTCCAGAAAGGCTGGACAGTCTTCAAGAAGGAAATCTTAAAGGCACAGGAGCAGGCTGTCCCTGTGTGCTGAAAGACGAACCAGTGAGGAAGACTGACCTGGTTGAACGAGAGCTTTGGTTGGAACTCAGGAAAAAAAGGAGAGTTTATGACCTTTGGAAGAAGGGGCAGGCAATTCAGGAGGACTACAAGGATGTCGTGAGGTTATACAAGGAGAAAATTAGAAGGGCCAAAACCCAACTAGAACTTAGTTTGGCTACTGCCGTAAAAGACAATAAAAAATGTTTCTATAAATACATTAGCAACAAAAGGAGGGCTAAGGAGAATCTCCATCCTTTAGGGGATGCGGGAGGGAAACATAGTGACAAAGGATGAGGAAAAGGTTGAGGTGCTTAATGCCTTCTTTGCCTCAGTCTTTAATAGCAAGATCAGTTGTTCTCTGGGTACCCAGCCCCCTGAGCTGGAAGACAGCGATGGAGAGCAGAATGAAGTAATCCAAGGGGGGATGGTTAGCAACATGCTACACCACTTAGACACACACAAGTCTATGGGGCCGGATGGGATCCGCCCAAGGAACTAGCAGAAGTGTTCACCAAGCCACCTGCCATCATTTATCAGCAGTGCCGGCTAACTGGGGAGGTCCCAGCAGGCTGGAGGTTAACAAATGTGATGCCCATCTACCAGAAGGGCTGGAAGGAGGATCTGGGGAACTACACAACTGTCAGTCTGACCTTGGTGACAGGGAAGGTTATAGAGCAGATAATCTTGAATGCCATCACACGGCACGTACAGGACAACCAGGTGATCAGGCCCAGTCAGCATGAGTTTATGAAAGGTAGGTCCTGCTTGACTAGCCTGATCTTCTTCTCTGACAAGGTGACCCACTTAGTGGATGAGGGAAGGCTGTGAATGTTGTCTACCTGGACATTAGTAAAGCCTTTGACAGCATTTCCCACAGCATTCTCCTAGAGAAACTGCTTATGGATTGGACAGGCATACCCTTTGCTGGGTTAAAACTGGCTGGATGGCCCAAAGAATTGTGGTGAATGGAATTAAATCCAGTTGACAGCCAGTCACAACTGTTGTTCCCTAGGGCTCAGTACTGGGGCCAGTTCTGTTTAATATCTTTATCAATGATCCGGATGAGGGGATCGAGTGCACCCTCAGTAAGTTTGCAGATGACACCAAGTTGGGCAGAAGTGTTGATCTGCTTGGAGGTAGGAAGGCTCTACAGAGGGATCTGGACAGGCTGGATTGACGGGCTGAGGCCAATTGTATGAGATTTAATAAGACTCTGTGCCAGGTCCTGCACTTGGGTCACAACAACCCCATGAAACGCTACAAGCCTGGGGAACAGTGGCTGGAAAGCTGCCCAGAGGAAAAGGACCTGGGGGTGTTGGTTAACAGCTGACTGAATAAGAGCCGGCAGTGTGCCCAGGTGGCCAAGAAGGCCAATGGCATCTTGGCTTGTATCAGAAATGGCATGGCCAGCAGGACTAGGGAAGTGATCATCCCCCTGTACTCAACACTGGTGAGGCCACACCTCAAACACTGTGTTCAGTTTTGGGCCCCTCACAACAAGAAAGACAGTGAGGTGCTGGAGCGTGTCCAAAGAGCAACAAAGCTGGTGAAGGGTCTGGAGCCCATGTCGTACAAGGAGCGGCTGAGGGAACTGGGGTTGTTTAGTCTGGAGAAGAGGAGGCTCAGGGGAGACCGTAGTGCTCTCTACAACCACCTGAAAGGAAGTCATAGCAAGGTGGGTGTCGGTCTCTTCTCCAAGTAACAAGCAATAGGATGAAGGAAATGGCCTCAAGTTGCACCAGGGGAGGTTTAGATTGGATATTAGGAAAAATTTCTTCACTGAAAGGGTTGTCAAGCATTGGAACAGGCTGCCCAGGGGAGTGGTTAAGTCACCATCCCTGGAGGTATTTAAAAGACATGTAGATAGTGGCGTTTAGGGACATGGTTTAGTTGTGGACTTCGCAGTGTTAGTTTATGGTTGGACTTATGGTTGATCTTAAAGGTCTTTTCCAACCTATGGTTCTATGAACTGCCCAATGTTTCTCTTTGTCAAAAATATACATACCAACAAATCACTTGCTGAGGCAATCAGCCCCAGTGCAGGCATGTTCCACAGTGGAGTGGGGTGAACAGGGGAGGTTTCCTGAGCCAGGGAAACCCCAAGAGAGCATGGAGACCCAGCAGGAGTCAGCAGCTCTCACGAGAGTGAGAAGCTGATGAGGCATAGGCAGAGTCAGGAGTAACAGTGTCCATGCCCCACTCCCCCAAAAGGCAGCCCTAGTGAGCGCTACAAACAGGACAGGCAAATGGGGCATGGTGCACCAGTTTGTGCTGCAGTTGACGTGGAGTGGCATGCAGTGATGGCGCCTCTTCAAAGGAGGGACACTCTCCACCGGCTGAGTGGAATCACTTGAAGTCTACATGTAGACTGAGAAAAACCATACGTTCAGGTTAATGCCTAGTCTATAGCAACGCTATTCAAGTTAGAAATAGATATACTGCATTTAAATCTTCTAAGGAGGACCACTAAACACTGGCTCTATTGTGTAAGCCTGATACTTTGCATAAATGATGCAGTCCTTGCTAACGACTATGCCCTTGAAGAGGAGCTAAAAAACTGATAAGACGGGAACATCCTGCCTCAGAAGGTGCCAGAGGCTGGATGATTGCCCAAGAAGCATGATGTCAGCGAAAATCTGTGATAATTAGGGGAAAGATAAAGGCAGCAGGGGGAGATCATGACCACTGACTCAATTCAAGACCAAAAAGACTTGCCCCACCATGCCTGTAAGGAGCATGCATGCTAATTTGCATAGCAAATGAGGCTAATTTAAATATAACTAACCAATAGCTGATAGAATGGCAATTACGGACCAATGAGCACAAATTTAGGTAAGTTTTTATTAATCATGTAACAAGATAAATAGGCTGTAGTTCCTCTGTGTGGTGAGCTAGCTTTGTGGAATTACCACCTAGAACCCACCTCTGCGTTGACATGAAATAAAGAAATACCTTGACCCCGTGTATATTGGCTTGCATACCAGGTGAAAGAACCCTTCTTTTAGGGTAACCCAGCAACCAGGCACCGTTCTGTGACCATCTGCACAAGTCAAGAGCACTCATACTACCTGAATCTCATAGCAAGATGGTGGGCACTTGTCTGAAAGCAAAGGCTGCAGCTCTGGCTGGGGGGTCTGCACCATCTACCCCAGCGGTAGCCAGTGCCTCCACCCAGATGAAGCTGCCGAAGAGAGAGGCTGCAGTGCAGACCTCAGACTGCAGGAAGTGCCTGGACCTTTCTCCTGGGGCAGGGACAGGCGGCAGACCTGCCCACAAAAGGTGTGCCCAGGTGGAGGAGCTCCTGCAGCAGGTGGCTGAGCTGCAGGAGGCGGTGAGAAGGCTGTGTAGCATCAGAGAGGCTGAGAAGGAATTAGATAGTTGGTTTCGAGCTCAGTCTGCAGTGGACACATAGCCCATGGCTAAACAGCCAAAAACTCCCCCACCAGCACACAGGGAAAGCAGGGGCACCAATAATGTGGAAGAATGGAAGCTTCCAACAGCAAGGACGTGCAGGAGGGACCTCCCCCAAAGCCTGAGGTGCCCTTGCAGAGCCACTTCACCTCTCTGCAGACTGAAGAGGAAGGACCTGTCACATCAGAAGAGATGTTGGAGCTGAGTAAGGCAGCATGGTCTGCTCCCTGTGTAACCAGCACAACTAAGAAAAGGCAATGGGTGATGGCAGTAGTAGACTCTTCTGAGAGGTATGGAAGCACCCATCTGCCAACCTGATGCACTCTCTAGAGAGGTTTGCTGCTTACCGGGGGCTCATATCAGGGATGTCACGGAGAGACTACCAAGCCTCATACAGTCAACTGACTATTATCCGCTGCTGTTGTTTCATGTGGGCACTAGTGAGAGAGCCAGGAGCAGTCTGAGGAGCGTCAAGAGGGATTACAGTGCCCTGGGAGTGGCGGTAAGGGACTCTGGAGCACAGGTTGTTTTTTCATCAATCCTCCCAGTCCAAGGGAAGTGGTTTGAAAGGGCCAGGTGAATCTGGTGAATCAACAAATGGTTATGGGACTGATGCCACCTCAGGGGTTCAGCTACATAGAGTGTGGGACTCACTTTGACAAACCTGGTCTACTGGGAGGCTCATGGGGTCCATCTGTCAGAGAAGGGGAAGAGCATCTTCAGTCGTAGGGTTGCCAAGGTGGTGAAGAGGGCTTTAAACTAAAGTTGCAAGAGGGGAACCTCAATCCATCCCCCTCCTACCAGTTAGATGCCCAGAGCCCAGAGAGGGATCAGGGGTCAGCAGGAGAGCACCTGAAGAACAATACAAAGGAATTCCAGCCACTCCAGCCAGGAAGTCAGCTTCATCGGGGGCCCAACTTAAATGCCTCTATGCAGACGAACATAGCAGGGTGAGTAAACAAGAGGAGCTAGAGATGTGCGCATGCCTGCAGGGCTACAATCTTAGTGGCATCATGGAGGTGTTGGAATGGACTGGAGTGCTGGAATGGAAGGATACAGGCTCTTTAGGAAGGACAGGCGGGGGAGACAAGAGGGGGTGTCACCCTCTATATCAATGATCAGCTGGAGTGCAGGGAGCCCTGACTGGGGATGGATGAGGAGCTGACCGAGAGTTTATAGGTCAGGATTAAAGGGAAGGGAGGGACAGGAGATTTTATAGTGGGGGTCTGCTCCAGGCAACCCCACCAGGAAGAGTGAGCAGATGGGGACTGCTATAGACAGATGGTAACAACCTCATGTTCAAAGCCCTGGTCCTCATGGGGGACTTCAACCACCCCAGTATATGTTGGAGGGACAACACAGCAGGGCACAAGCAACCCAGGAGGTTCCTGGAATGTGTTGGTAATAATTTCCTTCTCCAAATGATAGAGGAGCCAATGAGGAGAGGTGTTATGTTGGACCTTCTTCTCACCAACAAGGAGGGGCTGGTGGGGAATCTTAAACTCAAGGGAAGCTTTGGCTGCAGTGACTATGAAGTGGTGGAGTTCAAGGTCCTTAGGGCAGCAAGGAAGGCAAACAGCAAGCTCCCTACCCTGGACTTCAGGAGAGCAGACTCTGGCCTCTTCAGGGATCTGCTTGGCAAAGTAGCATGGGATAAAGTCCCAGAGGAAAGAGGTGCCCGAGGAAGCTGGTCGGCACCAGATTACAACTGATTATCATGGATTACCTCCTCCAAACTCAGGAGAGATGCATGCCAACAAAGAGAAAGTCAGGCAAAAACACCAGGAGGCCTGCAGGGATAAACAAGGAGCTCCTGGACAAGTTCAAACACAAAAAGGAAGCCTGTAGAGGGTGGAAGCAAGGACAGATAACCTGGGAGGAATACAGAGAAACTGTCTGAGCAACCAGGGATCAGATTAGGTAGGCCAAAGCCCTGAGAGAATTAAATCTGACCAGGGGTGTCAAGGGCAACAAGAAAAGCTTCTATAGGTATGTCAGTGATGAAAGAAACACTAGAAAAAATGTAGTCCCTCTCCGGAAGGAAACGGGAGACCTGGTTACCCTGCATATGGGGAAGGCTCAGGTACTCAATGACTTTTTTTGCCTCAGTCTTCACTGGCAAGTGCTCCAGCCACGCTGCCCAAGTCAGAGAAGGCAAAGGCAGGGACTGGAAGAATGAAGAATCATCTACTGTGGAAGATCAGGTTTGAGACCATCTAAAGAACCTGAAGGTGCACAACTCCATGGGGCCTGATGAGATGCATCCACGGGTCCTGAGGGAACTGGTGGATGAAGTGGCTAAGCCACTATCCATCATATCTGAGAAGTTGTGGCACTCTGGTGAAGTTCCCGCTGACTGGAAAAGGGAAGATATAACCCCATTTTTAAACTGGGAAAAAGGGAAGACCCAGGGAACTACAGGTCAGTCAGTCTCACCTCTGTGCCCGGCAAGATCCTGGAGTAAATCCTCCTGGAAACTATGCGTGGGCACATGGAAAATAAGGAGGTGACTGGTGACAGCCAACATGGCTTCACTAAGGGCAAATTGCACCTGACAATTTTGGTGGCCTTCTACAGCAGCGTTACAGCATTGGTGGATAAAGGAAGAGCAACTGGCATCATCCACCTGGACTTGTGCAAAGTATCTGACACTGTCCTGCATGACATCCTTGTCTCTAAATTGGAGAGATGTGGATATGATGGATGGACCACTCAGTGGATAAGGAATTGTCTGGATGGGTACACTCAGAGTTGCAGTCAATGGCTCGATGTCCAAGTGGAGATCAGTGATGAGTGGTGCTCCTCAGGGGTCGGTGTTGAGACCAGTGCTGTTTAACATCTTTGTTGGAGACATGGACAATGGGATTGAGTGCACCCTCAGCAACTTTGACAATGACACCAAGTTGTGTGGTGCGGTTGACACGCTGGAGGGAAGGGATGTGCCATCCAGAGGGACCTGGACAGGCTTGAGAGGTGGGACCATGCAAACCTCATGGAGTTCAACAACGCCAAGGGCAAGGTCCTGCACGTGGGTCAGGGCAATCCCAAACACAAATACAGGCTGGGTGATGAGTGGATTGAGATTAGCCCTGCGGAGAAGGACTTGAGGGTAGAAGTGGATGGAAAACTGAATATGAGCCAGCAATGTGCGCTCACAGCCCAGAAAGGCAACCATATCCTTTCACTAGCAGGTCAAGGTAGTTGATTCTCTCCCTGTACTACAGAGTATTGTGTCCAGCTCTGGAGCCCCCAACATAAGAAGGACATGGACCTGCTCTAGTGGGTGCAGAGGAGGGCCACGAATATGATCAGGGGGCTGGAGCACCTCCCTTATGAGGACAGGATGAGAGAGTTGGGGTTGTTCAGCCTGGAGAAAGCTTTGGGGAGGCCTTATAGCGGCCTTTCAGTACTTAAAGGGGTCCTACAGGAAAGATGGGGAGGGACTCTTTATCGGGGAGTGTAGTGATAGGATGAGGCGTAATGGTTTTAAACTAAAAGAGGTTAGGTTTAGATTAGATATAAGGAAGAAATTCTTTACTGTGAGGGTGGTGAGTCACTGGAACAGGTTGCCCAGAGAAGTTGTGGCTGCCCCCTCCCTGGAAGTGTTCAAGGCCAGGTTGGACGGGGCTTTGAGCAACCTGGTGTAGTGGAAGGTGTCCCTGCCCATGGCAGGGGGGTTGGAACTAGATGATCTTAGGTTCCTTCCAACACAAACCATTCTACGATTCTATGTAATAGAAATCCAAATCATACTAAATAGAAAGCAGTGCTAAAATTCTTGACAGAGTAAATACGAAGGTAGCAATAAATATATGATGCAATCTAATTCATCTGTGTTGTTTTGAAATATTATATAACCCCTGTAATTACTCCTCATTGTTTCGCTAAGGTGGTAGGCAATTAGGAAGGTTGTTGAGCTCTACTATGGGCAGTGAAATCAGCTGTTAGTATTTTAGACTAAAAGTTCAAAATATTTTTCATGCTGTTTTTAAGTATCCGATTATGTATTTCTTACTGGGGAATATCAGGCTTCACAACAAAACATATCGTTTGTGTGATCCCAGAGCAGAGAAGGCAACATTATCACTGACTAACACAAAAGACAAGAGAACAATTAAAATCTCAGCTAACACTAATCCTGAGAAGGGAATGTTCCCTTTTGTGTCCCATATACCATTATTCATTGTCAACAGAACAGAACGGTCCCTCCTTAAACAAGAAGCCTCTTCAGACAAGAGCCATCACTTGTTGCCACATAGGCATACAGTGCTTACAGACATACTGCTGCCAACTCCCAAGTGGAGACCAGAGGCACAAAGAGAATACAAATGATCACAGAGTAGTTTAAACTAAGCCTGAGATAGCTGGTGACTTAATGCAGAGCCTAAATATAAACCTCAGTTTGGTTTATTAAACATACACACAAGTAGAATCATTAGTTTGCTATTATGCATCTACTCTCACACAAATAGTGCTGTTTAAAAAACTCACCATGCAGTATTTTATGCTTCCTTAACACTAATGTGGTGTCTTTGAAGGCAAACACTAACAGGGATCTGAGCTATCCCAGTCTGAAGCAAGAGATTACCTTGAAGCTACCTGCAAAACTACAAAACTATCCTGTGATGTATTTCTCTGTGAAATTCACAGCACTTTACACAGGTGTAAGTAGTGTAAAATTTGTGTAATACACTGTACTACAGGCCTAATTAGAAACACTATTATTTAGAGCTTTTTAGAATGGAGAACAGGTCTCACTCATCACATCATTAATATCCCAACATTTTCATATTTTATTAATGAAGTAGATAGTGCTGGGGGTGGGGAAGGATAGACTTATAAGTCTCTGTTGTTCAACTTTTTCTCCATTACTAAGTCATTGCTTGATGTTAAGAGATCTGTTGTTACTGCAAAACCAGTAAAAACTATCCATTGATGCTTTTTTCTAGGATACACAGTTTTACTAAATTCTGTTGTCATAGGTTAAAATAGAAATGTTGAACAAAGGGAGTATATATCTCCAAGTACTGTTTTTAAAAATAATATGAAGTAGATAAGAGGGGAGAGAATTGAAAAGAATCTTCCTTGCTACTAATTTTTTTCATGATTGTGTAAGTTTATAGAAATTTATATATTTATGCTTAGTATAGCATCAGCTTTTACAATTCTTAGAGATGTTGGCCTTAATTTTTTCTTATCTACCATTCCTTCCTAGTCTTGTAGCCATATAGTGCCAATGGTAAAGAAATTCTAAACTCAGTACTACTGACCTTGTTTAAAACATACTAATACTCAAAACCAAGTACAGTGCAATGGCTACATCTCCTGAATGGTGACTTTTGGATTGCATATTTGTACTACCCAGATATTTCTTCTAATGTGACACCAAGTGAAGAGCTAATAATACCATGCAGAACTTAGTTGTAAAAGAAATTTTTGTAAAGTATTGGCAGTTTGTGCTTCTACCTGCCTGGATCATTCAGACCAGATATTAGTAGTCACTATCCACTCTTAGTACATGACTGCAAACACCACCAGTACCCAAAATTCCAAGTAATGATATTTGGGCTTGATTTCCTCTTGACTAAGGATAACTACCATTTGACAAATGAATTATTAAAGGAGCATATATACACATAATAGTATGAACGAAGCTTGGTTTTCCTGAAATTGAGATTTGATGACCATGAACTTTTGATTTTGTGGGAACAGGGAACCATTTTTCCTCTTTCCAAGTGGGCCATCCCCAGAATCCATGCTTTATTTTTCAAATTCTTGTAGGAATTAGAGGAGACAGTATCAATGACTTGTTGGGTATTTATATTGCAAATGGTTATAGTAATGAAAGTGTTTACTCATCAAAATACTGTCGGAGAAAAGTGTTGTGTTCACCTTCCAAATCAGGGTCATAGGCCCTTCTTGAAGATATGTCTTTGTTCTTAAATCAAACAGAAACTAATGACCTCAGTAGATGTCTGTATGAAATCTAAACATCTGAATTGTGAACTGTCTTTCCAAAGTTAAATTCAGTGGGCAAAACTGACCTGACTTGGAGAAAATTAATTTTAAATATAATAATACTAATATTTAATTATTAATAAATATTTAATATCTGAAATTATTAAATAGATATTACTAATTTGGGTACTGGAAAACAAAAAGATAAACAATAAAACTACACCTCTCCTACCCTCTTCCCATGTTCAGCTTCACTCCTCCACTCCTGACTCCTCTCCTCCCCTTTCCTGAGTGGCACAGGTGGATTGAGAACTAGAAGTTCTGGTCAGTCTGTAACAGCTCCTCTCTGCCACTCCTTCCTCCTCACACTTTTCCCTTGCTCCAGTGCAGGTCCTCCATGGGCTGCAGTGGACCTCTGCTCTGCCATGGAGTGCCTCTTCCTCCTTTCTCTGACCTCAGTGTTCATACTGCCCGTTTGTCACTTTTTTTCCCTCCTCCCTATCCATCATTTTCTTCCCTTTCTTAAATACACTTTCCCAGAGGTGCCACCATCTTGTCTGAGGGGCTCAGCCATGCCCTGCAGTGGGTTGGTTGGAGCTGGCTGGAACCAGCTGTGTCCGGCATGGGGCAGCCCCAGCCTTTCCTCACAGGGGCTGCCCTGCAGCCCATCCCACCACCACCACCTTGCTACCTGCACCCAGTACAGGAGGAAAACAGAATGGAAATTTTCCCAGTATTTTTTCATTTCAATTTCTTGAACTGGTTTCACGGTCCATTTTACATTATTTGGAGTTTATCTTATTTCAATTTTTTTTTACTGCTTCACTACTGAGCTGTACGTAGATATTCAGATGCAGCAGGAGTATAAAGGTTTCTACATTCAGCCTCCACTGTCCCCAAAGGAGTTTTAAACACCTGAGTGAAGATTTACATGATACATTGATTATGTGATTTTTTGTTATTGATGACAGTGTCTCACACTGAAACATTTCTGCCATTATTAGGCAAATCATATTATAGAAATATATCATTACTATGGCAATTCAGCAAAAACTTCTTGAAGAAATGTAGATTTAATTATCTCCCCACAAGTATTTATTTCAGCAAATGAAGATCCTCCTGAAGGACTCCTATGTGTAAAATCATACAGAAAATACTCAGCACAACTCAAGGGCATAAATCACACTGAAATATAAGTCTTGAAAAGTTTTCTGCACGAGACACAAGGTATCTGGGATTTTGACAAAGGGGTTTAGAAACTGTAACATGGTCTCTGTAGAATATACAGAGTGCACTGCCTTCAGCAACACACAATCGTTACTGACATTAATTTCACGTAAAGACTGTAATCCCTGACTGGCTTATTTACTTGCCTGTGGAAGGAGACTGAAAAATTCTGACAGTCTGTTGAGCCAAGCTTTGCCCAAAGTTTAAAAAAAGAGAAGTGTAGCAATTAGAGCACAAATTTTTAAGCTTCTGAACTCAAGATTCACTTTCTGTGAGTGTCTGTGCAAGTAAATCTCTCTCAGCTGTTCACAGATAAGAATTCTTAAAGAGGCATGAGAAATATAAAAGAAAATCAAGTTTTAAATTTGGATATTAAAAAAATTATGGTCCCTACAGTCATCCACTTTAACTGTGGCTAAATGGTCCACCACTGGAAATCAAGGCATGTTAATCTCCAAAGAAAACCTGCTATTATGAAAGGTGGAATAGCCTTTTTCTAGCTCATACGGGATAGCTGTCAAAAAATCACCCCTCTGTGATGAGAGAAATTTCTTTTTTATAAGATTTTAAGCAGAACAAATCATTATCACACTCCATTATCTAAAGGATCTATTGCTCCACAATCCTTTTTAAATGAATCTAGACACGATTATGTCACCTTGCTGACTCAGTTCAGTCAACGTATAACACTCTGAAGAGTATAACACTAAGCCACATGGATAACATGGAATAAAACCCTAAAATGTCACAATATCAGATCTGTGATGATATGAGTCATTCCCATTGAGAAAGAACCACATTTACCACCTCAGAAAGAGCTCTTCAGAATCACAGCTATTCTTGTCATATGACAAAATGACAGTCAATATACAATTCCATATCAACAAACACTACTTATAAGGTCATTTAGTGTGAGTTATCATTTACACCTAAACCAGCCTCAGATTTAATTTAGATATTACTTACCACTGGCCATGTTTGCATGGCCTATTTGCCTTGCAGCTAAGTCTAGCTGACCCAAACCCATCACATCAAGTTTCGTAACTATTTTCGATAAAGAAAATAAACTGTAATCTTAAGAATTTACAGGTTAAACACTGAAGCAAGAAAAACTGCCAAACAGGAGGATGAACTAGTAGATCAGTACAATGAACAGTAGATCACTTGTTTCTTTCTATAGAGTATCTGCTTATTAGATCATCCTTGAAAGTTTCTCATCTGAGAAATGATCTACCTGGTCTCAATAGAAGCTGATACAACCTGCAAATTTACAGAAGAGCAAGCTTCCTACCCAAAAGACTGATGTTCTCTTCAAGATGCTTATAAGCCTCACTATACTCAACATTAGGAATGAGAAATTTTCTCTGAAGTTCCTGTGACCTACTATTAATATATTCACTGAGATGACCCAAGAATGGAACTGTAATTAATGTCTGAAGTTTGGCATGCTAAATAATTCTACAAGTGACATATTTTTGCACATCTTTCTTTGATTTAGATACAACTGCTCATCATTATGCACTTCATTTCAGACCTCAGGAAAACCTGTATTAATGTTAATGAATGCATTTATATTTATATTCGTAATGCTCTTCCTTCTGTCTCTTCAGAGCATTTTTTTCCTGTCTTTTGCTTGGTTGCCATTGCCACCGAAGAACTATTAAGGTTTAGGAAATTATAAAGCCATATTTACACTTCTCATGATTTACCTCTATTCATCATTACCCTTTCTTTTTTGCTGTGTTAATTACTTGACATGCTTATAAAGTGATCATTGGATGTTTATTATTCAATTACTATTCATATGTGTCCTTACAAAAACTGGACATTCTTGACCATAACATTACTGTGATATCTCCAACCAAAAATCAGTCACCTATGACTAATGAGTGTAAGATGCCAATAACGAAATTCAATATATGAGTCCAAGAAGCCTCTGAGTTATTGTTTCTTGCAAATATCTATATTAGATGATAATCAATGGTGTATCACAGTCAAATTGCTAATGGATCAGTAGCAAAGCTCACAGAGAAGTAGCTAGAAATATCTTTGAATCTGTGATATGAAATAAAAAGATAGCTAATACAAAATAAATTTCAGGCTGTTCAGACTAACTACCCCATTCTTTCTACATCCAGAAGAGTGAAAAAAGATCAGCATATTTCTTGGTTATGGTAACAGCTTTTAAGTATTAAAACATGCTGAAACTAATAAAACAGAACTATTACTCATTTGGGTACAAGCCCAAAAAATGTAACTAGAGGTGAAAATTTGAATTAAATGATCCAGAATTTATAACATTTGCATGCCAGCTCAAGTTAATTATCATTTCTATAATGATAAAACAGATTAGCAGCCTGTGCTTTTTGATAAAGGCACGGGTTAAGGATACTAAATCAAATTTATTAATCACAACAACGATTAAAGTGCACCTCTAGTTTAATCTAACATACAAGCAGCAAACAGAATTCCAGTATGCTATAACATACATAAAAACATAAGTCTGCATATGTTTGTGATATTTATGGTTTCTATTAATTCCTTCTACTTTCAGAGTTCACTTAAAGCTTATATGAAACTTTAAAGGGTGGGAGACACTTTGAGCTGCTCTTCAAATATGCTGCAGTGACATTCTGCATAAAAAAAATGAACCTCTGTGCAGCAAGGGATAAATATCTCACTCCTCAAGCTACAAAAAATTAATGCAATTCCTTGTGTGGTAAGGTAGTATTTGGGAAAAATTCATGTGGCAGCATCTTCCCTAAGTAAGCAGTGTTTGTGAAGGACATTTCCAATGAAGACTGGGTAAATGGAATAACCTCTGGATAGCAGAGCATTACTGACAACCTGAATATTCCTTCCATGGGCATTTTGTCCGTAATCACAAACACAATTAAAGCACCCTTGCTCTTCCCTAGCTCTCAGCTTGTTCCTGTAACTACAGGGTCATGACAAGAATCACCACTGCAACCAGGTCACGGCATAAAGGACTTCTGATGGTCCTGGGAATAATAGTTTTTTTTTTCCAGTAAGCAAAAATGTGCAGTAAGGTAAAATTCTATTTTGTTTCCTCAATGCTACAGGGTGTAAGCCTATGCAGGTCAGTTGACCTACACGGACAGAGGGTCTTCCAACTTAGTTATTCAGTTTGACACTGCTGTACACTATTAAGGGTTGAAAATCACTGACATTCAAATAATAAAGAAATAAAGCCATTGTTGATATGAATTCATTAATTAGTACACACATAATCATCACCACCAATAGTTGTATCTGGCAAGTGTTCCACATTTGGCAGTACCTCCTCCAACCAGAGAAGGTTCATTTGCCCAGAATCTGAGAGGCTGCTGCTCACACTCACCTCAAGCTCACATCTAGGTAAACAGTGGCTGTACGGGCATAAAGTGATGGACTCAGTTCGCACACGATAGCAAATTGCATCAGGTGTATGGTATTCCAGTACCCCAGCTGGGGATATTAGACTTCTAGTGCACACACTCTCAGGGGTGTCCAGCTCCTACCTACTGCTTGGTGCCTCTGAAATAAACATTCAGCATATACAGAAGCCACAAGGATCACTATCTGGATTATGCAGTGGAATATGCAATACATTCTGAAATGCAGTGGATCATGAAATATCTTCTACACTTCAGTTGCTCATTTATCATTGCAAAGGTCATGGATTTCAATATGACTAATACACTAAAAATCTTCTGGTTAGCTTCTATCAAAGTATCTTGCTTTGTGAGCAACCCTCTCATTTCAGTATCCATTGAAACAGGTCAAAAAATTTCTGTTGCCAATATACATCTCCTTGTTAACTTTAGTGGGTTTTGGATTAAGCATTCAAAAGGAGAAAAAAAAAAATAGAAACCCATAGTGAGCTATAAACACCTGGACTCAGGTTGCTGGGTTGTTCCCCCAGCACTGCCACAGGTCATTACAGATCTACTACAGAAACAATGGTTGTGTTGACAGTCTGTAGGTGTTGCAGACAGTAAGCAACAGGGCAGGAGAAATATCTCTTAAGGAAGTTTTCTTGAATGAAAGCAGCAATTTTAAACTCTAAGCTCACCATTAAATATTCTGGTTTACCTTCCAAAAGAGGAAAAGAAAACCCTTTCCTGTTCCTCACCCCAAATAAAAGTAAAAATTACTAAATCAGTTGAATTGCATCATTACATGAATTTGAAATTACTTTGACTTAAAAAAAAAAAAAAAAAGATTTCTTTGTTGAATTGAAATAAGGAATTTTGACAAAACATTTCAGAATAGCAGGTATGTACAATTTCCATGAATATTCTGAAAAGCAAGTGTCTATCAAGACCCCCCCAACCCCCACCCCCACCCCACCCCGCAAAAAAACTGACAAAAAGTTTCAAACTCTTAGTTATTTAGTTAATATAAAGAATGCCATCTACTGGCAATAACAATAAGTAGCACTGTTTGTAAGTTAGGTGTTGTAAGGTTGCCACCTTCACACACTACAAATGAGTCCAAAGGTTATTTAAGAAGAGAAATCTCTAAATTTGAAACAAGGTGTTATGTTCCAGGTTTTTCTTCAATGTCTATTCTTAATCATTGCCTTATGTTTGGAAACAAGTTCCTAGTAGGAAATAACAAGCTGGGATCATGACCCACTTAGAAAGAAGGAATTTTTTTGTGTGTGTTCCACAGCATTATAAACACAGACAGTACTGGCATAGTTAGTTACAAAATGGACATCTTCCATAATGAGAAGAAAGGCATGTATAGCAACCAAACAATAGTACTCCAAGCACACAGTTCCAAAGTTCGCCTGTATAAAGGAGGCAGAAGATGCAATTAAAAGATTCATGAGTAAACTGGTAGAGAAAGGAACCCCACTAGGCACATAGAGGTTCATGTTCAGTTCTCTGTCATACAACTTTCCAAAAATATTCATTGTTAAAGTGGTGCATTTTGAATCAGATATTTAGGCAATGTCTGATTTATGACAAGTAAAGTAGATAGTAATTATTTATTACAGTACAAATACAAGAAAGAAAGGTTGTACATAATGCACTTTATAAAAAATTAGGAACAGCATGTCTTCAGATACTTGGGCTTTAAAACCATGACTATGAGCCATGAAAAACAAAACAAAACAAAACAAAACCAAAACCAACCAAACCACAAAAAACCCCAAGCCTAAAATAAAACCATTAATGTTTAGTATCTCATTTGTTGGCCCTTCTCTGCCTCCATGTCTCAGAGGAAGCAGATTCAGCAAGTATTAATATTTTTATGACAGCAATTTCTTGGATCTGGTATTTATTTGTCTTTCTGAAAACCTCTATAATCGTAAGAAACTTGTTTTGTTTGGTTTTACCCAACACCAAGCTTTCAGTTTTAGAACTGGAGAGCTGAAATTCCAGTACATCTCACAGAAATTATGATTTAATCAGAAGTACTTAGTTTTCTGGGTCATGTCTTGCTTTATTGGCTTTCTGAAGTGTGATTTGGGTGACAAACTAAAGAGAACACGAACAAAGGCAAATATCAGACTTCAAGTGTGCCATAAAATAATTTTCCTAACAGAACTGACAAAGCTGTCTGCTGAAAGTATTTTGAGCACTGGACAAATGAAGATGGCAAGGAAAGGGCAGAACATTTGAACCCATGGGCCTTTTACTTAGAAAAATTGCAGCAGTTCCTGTAAAAGAACTGCATTAATGGTATTCAGGAAACAAAGATGACATAATGTATTACAGCAATTTCTAGTTCCTCTTTGTGAAACACTATCTCAGAAAGAGATCTGCAACTTCTGGGAGAAAGATTTTTGACTTGAAAGAAGACTTTGTTAGGAATTCCTCAATATGAAGACTGGCTTTCAACCTGACTTCTCTTGACTTTGAACTGTCATTGAACTTTGTACCAGTTTTCTCCAAACATAAATTGCAGAAAACAACTTTATCTTAGAGTTATTTCCCAAGGTTTCATATTGATATTTAGACTTGTATCTAACAAAGATTTCAGAGAGTATTAGTTGCTAACTATACTTCCCACTTTACACTGATAACTGCAAAAATGGTCAATGAGAGATCAGAAGCCTAAATACTTCCCCCCAGTCTCACTTCTCCCCAGGTTCCTTGCTTCCATTTAAAATATTTAGTCCAGTCTGTACTCAGTTCTCGTAGCACACAAATCTCTCTAGAAGCACTTAAAAGTAGGGAAACAATTCCACATTTCTCTCTCTCATGGAACTTGTGCTATCATTTCAGTTTCCTGCACAAAGCAAGGATGCAACTGTTTATACAATCACAGGGAAAATAATTTAAAAGCACTATCCACATAAAAGATGTTGCCGAGTTTTATCAATAGGTATTTGATAGACCTTTAAAACACTAATGAACTAATTTTCTAAAGAACATCTTTTAAATAACATTTCCTTTTTAGTTTCCTCAGAAAAAACATCAAATGTTACATGTTTTTGCAAGATACTCTTTTTTTCCTTATAAATCTTATTATTGATCACTATGCACCTTCACACCAAATAAGCAACCTCAAGAAGTAAAAATTCAGTTTAAATATCAAGATCATGGTGATTTAAATTCAGCACTTGCTAAATGTATTAACTTCTTAAAGTTGCTTTGCAAATAAAAGATGGTCTTTTGTTCCTGATAGAAAAGCCTACATACTTTGAAAATGAGATTGACTGACTTAATAAATCACCTTTATAGTGTTCTGTCTCTTACAAATACCTGCCTCTCTAATGTATCAGTCAGTGCTTCATGCAAATTTGGCAAACAGCACTTCAGAATTTAACTAAAGCAGATATGGATATAAACATGCAAGGTTATTTTTGCCTATCAGGAAAAAAAAGTCTGCTTAGCTTTTTAATAATTTTCTCCCTTACAGAATTTAAAGTTTTTAATATTTGTACCTCTATGCTTCAAATACACTGTACTGATACACAGTTACAATGGGAGTGGAATAACTCATTCTGCACCATAAGCATGACATTGCAAAATACTTGAAGAGAAATAATGAAGTCTTCAAACAAGAACTATAACACAGATAAGTAAGTAAGCATTGATTAAGCTAGAACCTGGTCAGGTCTAAATCCAACTAAGAAAAAGGGTGGGGTGTCATTTTTGTACCATGAAAAGTTTAAAATTATGCCATGAAGTCCAGGTTTCCTTTCCAAAAAGCAAATTCTGGAAAACTAAGTGTCATGGTATTCACCAACAATCTGAACACTGTCAGTTCTTAACAGTTTTCAGCTTAAAAAAATGCCATTTGAATTTTCAGGGCCTTTAAGGTATCTTTAAGTAAAATTTTTCATAAAAGAAAAGCAAAAGGAAGAAAAAAAAAATCAAACTACTCAGTCAACCTGGAAATCTATTAATCTTCTGTCACACCATACAAAATCAATTTTGGGACAGCACTGATCCATTTATTTTACACAAGCTGCTGTCTTGAAGAAGGCACAGAGTAGGTAACAACTTCAGAGTAGGCAATGGGTCCTTAGTAAGGTGTGCTAGAAACTCTTTGCTTTCTTTCATCTTTTCCTGTGGGCGACATAGATACCACACCAACCACAGTGAGGAAAGAAGGTTAATCTTCATTACTGTAACAACAGCACAGTATTTGATATATGTCTCTTTACTAGTCAATTAAATGGGATCGGGACTGTTCCCTGGCTCTGAGGCCAATTGGCACGGACGAACTGGCATTTGTACTATCAAGCTGTCTTTCATGAAGGTGGCCTCATCCAGACTGCCTAAGGGGACCAGTCACTAGCCCACACTAATTCCTGAACTATAAGCAGGAATTGTTTGGAAAGAATACTAGCTGGCACAGGGCAAAAGTGGGCCAGTGACTGTTCTAACTATCTGACATTACAGGCAAGCAAGCTGCAGTGCCTGGGGATGATCCATAACACTATTTAATTTACTAGGCTAGATGTCACTGCTAAGGCAGCTCAAAATACTCCATAAACTACAACAAGATATTCAGAAAAAGGACTCATATCTGCACATCAGCAGATGTTCTTTACTCCAGCCTACACAGACTTCTATTCATTTTATTTGTACTATAGTAAAACATTGCAGTTGGGGTAAATAATTTAATGAACTGATGGGATTTGTAGAACCCAAATGCAAGCGTCTAAAGGTTAGCCTGATAGTCATTCTCTTTAAGGACAGTAGGGAAAAGTGTGACCGATGACAATTCATCTTACAGTAACACAGAAATATAGAAGAAATGGGCAAATTCACCTCAATTTAGAGGTACTATCATTCTCCTGAAAACAAAGGCTGAAGTATCTCATATTTTGATGTCTAGATAAATTCAAGAGATGAACCTAACACAGAATATTCTACTGTGTTTACTATAGCTAGCATATATTTAACATGACTTCATTTTCCCCCTCTGTAGACAGTTGTACAGGTAAATAAAAACGCTCTGCTGTGCATATACCAGTCAGTTCTGCATTTCCAAATGTGAGCTGATGCAAGCCATGATGTTTCAATATATATACATTTATTATGGGGACGAATAAAAAGTTTGGCCTTCATCTCACTTTTTGATGCAAAGTACGACTTCATGATTTTATATCAGGTATTTGTTCTAGTCAACGAACTCTGAAATCTAATCAGCTGTCACACATAAACATGTACACACACCTCAATTGCTTCTTTTTTCCCAGCAGAGATTCTTTTAGAACGCCTACTGTTACTGTGATCAAACTACAAATACTTGATATACCAAAGTTAGGAGAGAAAAGGTACTTAAAGGTACTTTCATTTAAATAGCTGCTATGCTTCTGCAAATGTAAAATGAAGCTGCATCTATCTCTCGTGTTGTCTGCATTGCATAAACATTCCTTCATACAATTACCCTTGCACATTCAATGAATAATTTTTTCAGCAGTGTGAATCCTTCCCATATATCTGCAAGTACTCAAGACATTGATAAATCGTGACTTCAGGTCAGACATCATTTTTGAAATGAACCAAAACAGGATGACAACTCAGAGTAGCAAAAATCTAATCTACTTTTAAAATTATTATTAATTTTAATTGGTTATATCGTCTCTGACTGGAATGAATAGCTTATGTTCTACCTCCTTAAAAACTATTTTGGTATATCAAAACAGTAAGTAAATTTAATGTTTGTTAGGCATCCTTCAGCAGAAACTAAAGAAATTTTACTGCAAACCTCCAACTATCAGGATTTACTGCTATGTCTATGCAGTTTCTCCATCTAGTATTGACAACAATGTATTCCCTTTCTAGACTCTACAAGAACATACTATCCATCAAAGGTGTTCATGTGTTGCAGGTTTACTTGCAGCTGACTATCCAGTCAAATGAAACAGACAGACTAGACAAAAGATTCAAAGGAAGTCCAGCACAAATGAGTGCCAGTCCATTCTTTGATTAGGTAATGGCAATTACGATAATTACAGCAATCCACAACAGTGAAATGTTCTAAAATTGCCAGCCTGCTGCAAAGTATATCACTTGCAAGTACGCACTTATGCAAAGCTTTGCCTGAACTTTTTGAATACTAGCCAGGTTCTTTCAGTTGTAAACAGCATAAGTTAGCCTGATAACTTAAGACTGTGATCTATTACATCTTATTAATATATGGTGATTTTCTTCTAAGATATCTGCATCACCTACAGATACACATCTCACTGGAATGTAGAGAACAGACAGTATTGAAAGTTCAACTCAAATTCACATAAAACACTATGGAAAAACTGTTATTTCTCACATACTCTTTTTCTGGATAACAATTTCAATGTTGAGATTTTTATATTATATAGACATAAGGTGAATATATTACCATAGAATCATAGAATGGTTTGAGTTGGAAGGGACCTTAAAGATCATCTAGTTCCAACCCCCCTGCCATGGGCAGGGACACCTTCCACTAGACCAGGTTGCTCAAAGCCCCGTCCAACCTGGCCTTGAACACTTCCAGGGAGGGGGCAGCCACAACTTCTCTGGGCAACCTGTTCCAGTGACTCACCACCCTCACAGTAAAGAATTTCTTCCTTATATCTAATCTAAATCTACCCTCTTTCAGTTTAAAACCGTTACCCCTCGTCCTATCACTACATTCCCTCATAAAGAGTCCCTCCCCATCTTTCCTGTAGGACCCCTTTAAGTACTGGAAGGCCGCTATAAGGTCTTGTCGGAGCCTTCTCTTCTCCAGGCTGAACAATCCCAACTCTCTCATCCTGTCCTCATAAGGGAGGTGCTCCTGCCCCCTGATCATCTTTGTGGCCCTCCTCTGCACCTGCTCCAACAGGTCCATGTCCTTCTTATGTTGGGGGCTCCAGAGCTGAACATAGCACTCCAGGTGGTGTCTCACAAGAGCAGAGTACAGGGGGAGAATCGCCTCCCTCAACCTGCTGGCCACATTCCTCCTGATGCAGCCCATGTTGCCTTTCTGGGCTGTGAGCGCACATTGCTGGCTCATATTCAGTTTTCCATCCACTTCTACCCTCAAGTCCTTCTCCGCAGGGCTAATCTCAATCCACTCATCATCCAGCCTGTATTTGTGTTTGGGATTGCCCTGACCCACGTGCAGGACCTTGCCCTTGGCGTTGTTGAACTCCATGAGGTTTGCATGGTCCCACCTCTCAAGCCTGTCCAGGTCCCTCTGGATGGCACATCCCTTCCCTCCACAGAGCTTAGTGTCGTTTGCAAACTTGCTGAGGGTGCACTCAATCCCATTGTCCATGTCTCCAACAATGTCTCCAACAAAGATGTTAAACAGCACTGGTCTCAACACCGACCCCTGAGGAGCACCACTCATCACTGATCTCCACTTGGACATCGAGCCATTGACTGCAACTCTGAGTGTACCCATCCAGACAATTCCTTATCCACTGAGTGGTCCATCCATCATATCCACATCTCTCCAATTTAGAGACAAGGATGTCATGCAGGACAGTGTCAGATACTTTGCACAAGTCCAGGTGGATGATGCCAGTTGCTCTTCCTTTATCCACCAATGCTGTAACGCTGCTGTAGAAGGCCACCAAAATTGTCAGGTGCAATTTGCCCTTAGTGAAGCCATGTTGGCTGTCACCAGTCACCTCCTTATTTTCCATGTGCCCACGCATAGTTTCCAGGAGGATTTACTCCAGGATCTTGCCGGGCACAGAGGTGAGACTGACTGGCCTGTAGTTCCCTGGGTCTTCCTTTTTTCCCAGTTTAAAAATGGGGTTATATCTTCCCTTTTCCAGTCAGCGGGAACTTCACCGGAGTGCCACAACTTCTCAGATATGATGGATAGTGGCTTAGCCACTTCATCCACCAGTTCCCTCAGGACCCGTGGATGCATCTCATCAGGCCCCATGGAGTTGTGCACCTTCAGGTTCTTTAGATGGTCTCAAACCTGATCTTCCACAGTAGATGGTTCTTCATTCTCCCAGTCCCTGCCTTTGCCTTCTCTGACTTGGGCAGCGTGGCTGGAGCACTTGCCAGTGAAGACTGAGGCAAAAAAAGTCATTGAGTACCTGAGCCTTCCCCATATGCAGGGTAACCAGGTCTCCCGTTTCCTTCCGGAGAGGGACTACATTTTTCCTAGTGTTTCTTTCATCACTGACATACCTATAGAAGCTTTTCTTGTTGCCCTTGACACCCCTGGTCAGATTTAATTCTCTCAGGGCTTTGGCCTACCTAATCTGATCCCTGGTTGCTCAGACAGTTTCTCTGTATTCCTCCCAGGTTATCTGTCCTTGCTTCCACCCTCTACAGGCTTCCTTTTTGTGTTTGAACTTGTCCAGGAGCTCCTTGTTTATCCACAGAGGCCTCCTGGCGGTCTTACCTGACTTCTCCTTTGTCAGGATGGCTCCTGAGCTTGAAGGAGGTAATCCATGAATGTTAACCAGCTTTCTCAGGACCCTATTCCCTCCAGGGCTTTTTCCCATGCTACTCCGAATAACAATTTTTTCTTTTCAGTCTGGCTTCTACATTATGTTCCCTGCTCTGTTAAACAGGAAGCCAAGCTCAAACAATCTGAAGAAACAAAATTTCCTGAATAAAAGACCAGCTATGCCAAAAGACACTCTAACAATCACTGAATATTGACAGAAAACAGCAAGGGAGACTCCCACCAACTGAAAATGCAGGGAAGATGCAGGCTAAGAACAATTAAGCAAGACTGGAATACAGAAGAGACTATGTACAATACTTCAACAAATCCATATCTCTCCAATTTAGAGAAAAGAGAGTCAGAGGGGACCATATCAAAGCCTTTACAGAAGTCCAGGTACATGATACCTGTAGCTCTTCCCTTGTCCATTGATGCAGTCACTCCATTAGATTACTCAGGCATGATTTGCCCTTGGTGAAGCCATGTTGGCTGTCTCTCTAACCTCCTAGTCTTCCATATGCTTTGACATATCTTCCAAGAGGATCTGTTCTATGATCTTACCAGGCATGGAGGTGAGGCTGACTGGTCAGTAGTTCCCAGGGTCCTCCTTTTCACCCTTTTTAAAAATGGGTGTGATGTTTCCCTCTTCCAGTCACTGGGGACTTCATCCAAGGCTTTTCAAATATGATTGAGAGTGGCTTGGCAACAACATATGCCAGTCCCTTCAGGACCCTGGGATGCATGTCAATAGGGCCCATGGATTTATGTATGTTCAGGTTCCTCAGGTGATCTTGAACCTGATCTTCTCTTACAATAGGAGGGATTTCATTCCCTCAGTCCCTGCCTTGAGATTCAGGGGCTTGAGATATGTGGGACAAATCTGCTAGATTACTTGTACTGAGGTATCCTGATCTTCCAGCAGATATCAAGGTGACTGAAATTGCTTGTGATAAGGAAGGCTTCCAATCTTGAGGCTTCCTTCAGCTGTCTAAAGAAGGCTTCATTTACATCCTTTCTTGATCATATGGTCTGTAGCAGACACCTACCACACTCATAATAAATAATTATATATGAATATATCATATATGAATAATTACATAAATATAACATATAGAAATAATTTCATAAATATATCATATATAAATAATTGTGCCTGCCTCTTGCATATCCATTTAAACATCAGAATTTGTTTTGTCCTACACTGCTTTTCTTAATGGTGAGAATAAAGTAAAAGATATTTGAATCAAAAAACGCTGTACTGAAAAAGAGCATGCATATCAAGTTATTCTCATTGGGAAGGGACATCCATGGTTGTTACTCTGCCAGACACAAATGCCAAGGTTTCAAGATTCCTTTGTTATATGGGGCTTATATCCCACAGCCCTAATTCCTAAGTATCATCCTAAAACAGATATGTTACTTTTCCTCCATTTTTCACCTCTTTCAAACTTCTCACTGTGAAAACAAGTGGGAAACTTCAGAGCATTACAAATTCTATTACAGAAATTTTTGTGAACTACTTCACTCCTACAGTATCACCTACATATCAGAAACAACTTCCAACACACCCTGCTTCTACCAGAACAGATTAAAAAAGCACTTATGCACAAACAAAGTACTTCTGGAACCATATATTTATTACTGAGTTATAAGCACCACAGGTATGGGTTCTCTGCCGATATGAAATGTTCTCTTGATTTGCAGTCCTTCCTTGGTTCCTCTGTCCCTACTTGCTGTCTCCCACAAAAGACAACAGTAAAAGGCAAAAACAATAGCCAGGAGTGCTGTAGGTGGGTCACTGACAAAGAAGTAGATTTCTCTACAGAGAAATACTGAAGTATTTAGCTCCTGAACACTTTCTGATAAAAAGAGATAAATATATTTTAAAAAAACGTAAATGGGAAAAGGTGAAATATTCTCAGCAGTTCCAAACTGGCTTTCCTAAGAAAAGGCAGCTTCCTGAGGCTCCTGCTTCAATTAACAGAGAGAGAGGCTCATACAGAGCCTGAATCAGAGGAGCAGTTTAAAATCAGTGATCTAAACTATTGACAGACAAATCTGGGAGGAGTGTGATGCAACTACTTATCTGTATTTTTCTCTCTTAGACTTCAACAGATTACAAGGGGAGTTCAGAGTGCCACTCCAGCATATAAGGGTATACCAAATTGTACAGCAAATACTGTTATGCCAGCTCATTCAGCATTAAAGTACTAATACAGCAGAAGTGCCTCTCTGCTTGAAGCACACAGATGTATAACGGAGCTCAGTCTCAAAGCTGCTGAGGTGGAAGCTAGAGACATGATGCATGACTTGCATTTATGCTCTGTTGTTGTTACACCAGCTAACAGCATTACTTGCTGCCAGGCTGTCTACTACAGTGCTTTAATTAAGACCTCCTTGAGAATGCAGGGGTCATGCAGAATGAATGAAAACAGCAGGCCAAATTCAGAGATGATGTACATTAGAGTAATTTACACTTCAATTAAACGGTGCAATTTGCATAATAAGAGGCTGCAATAAAGAGCTGGTAGCAGGGATAGTAACCTAGATTTTACCTTAGGATTGTTTACATTTTTTTGCTCTAACCCCATCCTGTCACATATAAAGTATAGTGAATTACTCAAATGGCAACTTCTACCATCATATTCCTTTATTAAGTCAACAAGCTTTAGAAACAATGTTTTTCTACAGATACCTAATAGAAATAGGAGATTTTTTGGGTTGATTGGTTTGGGCAATATACTAGAAGAGCACCCCAAAGTCCCTTAATTAATAACTGCACTTAGAACAAAAGAACCAGAACTGTGAGGCCATAAAACTATAGTAAATAAGGCTCCAATGGTAATAGCAATGAACTAGTTTTCATGATCTGGCACATGCCACCAGCAGCCCTTCTGCTCTTTTAAGGCATCATACCTATCTGTAGAGACTTACCTGTTGGAGAGATGAGCATTACTATATTACTATATTATCAGATTGGCATTACTATATTACAGTTTGTATAGATTTAAAAATCTTGAAGATATACTGAATGATGTCATCCAAACACCGATACGAAACTTATTTGCAAACTGAATATTTTGTCATATTTATGATCAGTCATGTGAGACTTCACAAAGGTCAGAAGAGAAATGCATAGTTACACCTGCTTTTATGCACATATTTAGCACATATCTTTTATCTAGTTTCCATCCACTCTTGTCAGTACACAGATATGATTTATTCCATGTGTGTTTTTCTTTCCTTCTGCATATCATGGTGTATTGTATCAACTGGAATTTACAGCATTCCCTGTATCATCCAAGGCTTTGATGAGCTTTGTTTCAGGGCAGCATAAAGTGTATATTATACAATAGTACAGCCAAGATATCCTAAAAAGGATTAAGACAGCAGCCACTGTGCAATGGCACTGCTCTTTGGGGTCATCATTGACCCTTATCCCTGATCTTTGTTTCCAGACTCCAGGAGATGGTATCCTGCAGACTAGCAATATGCATTACAGAACCCAGCACTGAACACAAGGGATTGATTCACTGTCTCCGTTCACCACAAGGAATCTGTAACAATGCATTGAGCACTGTTGCTCTTTCACTAAGTCAGTCAACATCTGATAATTTTAAATAGAGAAGATACAGCAAAGTTACTGTAAAGTAACTATGTCAGTAAACATTCAAAATGCCATACAACTTTTGAACTCACAAATTTAATATTTTGAAAATGGGACTTATGAGAGTTTGCAAAAACAACAAAAATCTTTTTCAGTCCAGAATAAAAAAAAAAACTCTTCATATTTCAGATAGACAATGCTAGAGCACAAGTCTAAGGGGGAATTTCACACATAAAGAAACAGTTTCATTCTCTCCATGTGACAAATAAATAAAAGCAATAATAGAAAAGAGATTAAAATGGTAAAAGACACTACCAATAAGATGTGTCATTTATCTGTCTTTGGACCACTGCCATGGGATGGTTGCCTTCACTAAGGGTAAGTGATGAGAACAAGATTATTTTAAAAAAAGCTCTCATCTATTATTCCCAAAACCTACTCTTTATTTCCAGTTCTCTTCCTGAAGGCTTTTTTATTAAAATTATTTTGAAATCTGCTTTTGCCCTAAGGGGAAACTCAAGTGAGTGACATGCATTTAAAAGAGAAAAGTGGTTTGTCTTGTCCCTTAATCTTGACAATAATATGTTATCTCTTTATTTTTTACCATAAGGATTTTTTGGTGTGTCTTTTCCTTTATCTCTGACACTGGTCCTGTACAGTGTGTTCTTAAAAGTGACAGACTTTCACTGTGAAAGTATTACATTTATAGTGAAAAGTCAT
Organism: Strix aluco; assembly: GCF_031877795.1. Taxonomy (NCBI): domain Eukaryota; kingdom Metazoa; phylum Chordata; class Aves; order Strigiformes; family Strigidae; genus Strix; species Strix aluco. Next base: position 77,384,424 of record NC_133932.1, read on the forward strand.
GCAGCAAGTAAAAAAAACACTCTCAGGAATAAAAGTGTAGAAGGAATTAATCACTTACGTGAATGAAGCTGGCTAGAATCTCTCCTCGTCCTCAACATGCTTTTGCAGGGAAAGTAATTTTTTGAAAGTACTTAGCAATAGTGTATTTTAATTCTCAAAATTTTCATTTGATCCTTCTCTCCCATTATATATAACAGGAACTACTGAAGGTAAAGACAGCCTGATTGATGTAACTGAGAGGATTTATATTTCCTCTGCCTTTATAACATCATTTGAGAATGTGGACATTCTCACTTACTTCTCAACATGTCAATATAAAGCCTTCTCCCTCCTTCACCTACTGAAGCACCTAAGAAATGTAAGACCATAGTGAAATGTATTTTTGGAAGCATCTCTGCTCTCCCCACATGCTGACCAGCAATCTTGTAAGAGTTTGTTATTCCTTTGAGTGATTGGGGAAAATCAGGAAGGGAATTACAGTCTGGAATAAAAGTTCAGTTTCATCTGCTCTCAAGAGAGCAAAATGCAGATTGAGAAATTGTAATCTACAGCATTTTATAAATAGTGATTATCTAATTAGGTCCTGTTCTTCAGGACATCCTTTTAATTCTCTTAAAATTTTTAATACAACTTTTATGTACCCCCCATATATTAAACACTTAAAAAAATGCTTACTATCACTTTTTTTTTTTCTCTATCTTTTTTTCTCTTGCTGAGGTTACATGACTTATAGCTAAGGGAACCTGGGATTCTCAAAATCTGGGTGGCACATGACAATTCTCTTAGTTTGCATTGCTGATGCTTTCTCAATTTCTGCCTATGTAGGAACACAATTTGCCTTAAAGGTAACTAATAAAAATTTGGGTACATTTATATAAGAACCCCATCCTTTACATGAAAATTTAATATCACAAACATTGAATCATGTCATTGAATCATAAAAAAAAGAGTAAGATTAGGCTAACATTCTCTTTTCATTTCCATACATCATTATCTGTAAAAACAAAGTATAAGGTATAAAATAAGCACCTTACCAAAATTAAGTTCAAAGATGGAAGCCTTTGATCCCTCAGACTGATTGAAAATTTTTGAAGAGTATCATTTTGCCATGATTTTTGTGCTAATATTATACAATTGTATGAAGTGAAACAAAGGATAGATATATTTTTTAATGTAAGCCCCCACCATCCCAAATCTCTCACACAAAACTATACAAATTCCAAAGGTTTTTTATGAGGAATTTAGAGGATTTGGTGGCTTAGTTTGGTTTTTGTTTGTTTGTTTTTCCTGCTTAACCTTCTGTAATTATTATTGAAGATTTTAAAGACTGAAGTTGAATTTTTGGGAGTTTTACAGTCTTTCATACCAGAAAGTTTTTCAAAATGCACAAAAACCTAAAATCAGCCAGCCAAATCTTTGAAGGACTCTTTTCTTCAATGCTTCCTCAGGCAGCATGGATTTTTTTCCTACTGTTTAAGTCAAGAATTATCACATTTTGAAAATCATACTTAACATTTCAACAAGAAAATACCATCTAAGAAATATAATTTTTGTTAATCTTGGGAACAGAATATCACAACTGAAGTTTCAAACTCCTCCATCTGAAAATTTGAGTGTATGTCAGCATTTAGAGAGAGCCTACAGAAAGAGACCAAATTGTAACAGTTCTACCTTTTTCTCACTACATGTTTCAGCTATCTATAGGGCATTAAAAATTCTAAAAATGCTTTGGCCTCCAATGTCTTTATCCAAGACCACAGAAGTGATTTCAAAAGAGTACATTATCTATCACAACTGTTGTTGACTAACCTAGAAACAAAAGGTACAGATGAATAGAAAACATTCTTCAAGGAAACATAATACATGGCAAAGTCATAAAGTCATGCACCTGCATCTCTGGGCTGTTCTGCATCCTATTCCATACATGAATTGCCTTACTAAAAGATCCCATTAAATAAGGATGTTAAGTACTAAACTTCTCCAGCAGTGCAGTGGATTACTGATCTGTACAAGGACTTACAGTCTTTGTACCACAGCCAGTAGAAAAATACTACAAGGAGGTTACCAAAACAATAATGTTCAAATGGAAAAGGTAACACTTCCACTTCCTTTGGAACTTTCCCTTGTTCACACAAGGACTTCAGAAGAATTGGGGTTGGTGTTACAAGGTGTTACATGGCCTTTCCCATCCCAGAAGACTTGAAAGAGGTTACATTTGATTGGAAATCTTTGTTTCATTTGCTTTTGTAACGCTTCTGCCCATGACAAGCTATAATGACAAGTAGTAGGATTTTCAAATGGGACCAAAGAATTTAACTGTGCAAGTCCAATGACAGTTTTTCATAGGAACTAAACACCTACATCACTTCAGCAGTACAGGAACTTTGTCATATTTTTTATTATATCCAAAATATGATGGAAGAAGGGAAATCCAGGGAGTCCAGGGTAAAAAAATACACTACCCAGTAAATTACAGATGATTAGACTAAAATCTCTTTTCTCTTTTTCTCTCCCAATTACCTAAAATTGCTGATAGAACTAAAACAAGATACCACATTCCATTTTAAAATCACAGTTTTCATGGGAAATTTTTTTCAAGTGTGGGATGCAGAATCTCTCGTGCCTTCATTACAGCAGCTGTCCTATCATATTATGTCCTAGATCTACGTCTGCTATTTGCACTCCTCATACACCTTGTTGATCTCTTCTTGTTTGGAAGTCAAAGGAAATTGAGTGAAAGCCACTACCAATTAAGCCTTTTGTTCCAATAGGTACTGCTTGTACTTTATTTGAAAATTTTGACCAAGAGATCATTCAGTCAAATGAATTCACCTGAAAGGGACTTATGTCATTGCCAGTATGTCAACAGGAGAACACTGCCAGCAATAATACTCAGGTGGGGTTTTTTCAGAAAACCAAGAGGATAGAATTATTGCCATTAATATTGAAATCTTTAAACTCATTCTTCTCACTATACTTAATAAATCTTTTCAAAATTTAAAATACAAATAGAACAATATGTTCCATAACTTAAGACTGTATTTTTATTGAAATTAAACTTAGTTTTATGACTGTCATTCTTTTCTCTGTCATTTGACTCTCGTAGTGCACAATGCAATTAAATCATAGAATTGACTCCGAATGCTCAACAATCACAAGTGAAGCAGATGAGAGAAGAGACATCCAGCATCCAGTGAGAACAGGAAAAGAGCCAGCCAGTGTTAAAAAAAAACCCAACACAACAACAAAATAAATCAAATGTCAACACTCCTTTCTTTTAGTTATAATTCTTGCAATCATGAACAATAAAATGCAGTTAATTCTCTACAGAACGTAGAATTATGTTTCACCTAACTTGTAGCCAAAAAATCCTTTGAGAATTTTTAGCAAGAAGAGAGATGTAATTCACTGGAGAACTGTAGCTTAATTAAGAAAAAAGCAACCAACAATCTCTTAATACATAGTTCTTTTAAGATACACCTAATGCTGCATTTACTGTTACTAGTTGCTACACGTTTACAGGGAAAGATAAATACAATTATCACAGTGCTAACTTGGGTGGACAGCTTACAATTTTTGTCTATGTTCGTATTAGTGAAAGAAGAAATTGCAAATGAAATTACATTTAGGGTCAAATGCAATAATTCAAGAGTAGCTTTAGACCTTTCCCAGCAAATACTTAAGTGGGCAGAATTCATAACAACTTCAATTACCAGTCTGTCTCATATTTACTTCTCTCTCTTTTCTCTGCAGTGACAGATGAAAATTAGCAGGTCCTTTTCCTTCCCAGAGGTTTTCTTTTGCTTTCAATGTGTATTTCAATTGTACGTATGACTATTTTTTTAGTCAAAGCTTTTGAAAAGGCAACATTGTCACAAAGAAATGCTTTCAAATGAAAAGCCAGTGGCTAGCTAGCAAACTGCACTGAAGAACAACTGCATTTTAGAAGTCAGTCCTGCACTCAGTAGGGCAGGTTCTTAGGCAGTGTAAATCCAAACTCTTACCACAATGATGCCACAACTTTTTACACAGGCTGAAAATCTCATGCTGATTTTGTCAAAGAATGCATAGAATAGGTTCATATTTTTAATGTATCTTTAGTAAAAACTTAACTACAGCAATCTTCAAAGCATCCTTGAAAACCTCCAAAACAAATGTTGAGATATGTAAAATACATACATCTACAAAGCAGTAGATGACAGGAAAAATAGTGACCTTCGTATTCTCCTACCTTCTCATAACTCACCTTATGTAGGTGTGATTCATGCACAGTAAGCCAAGAAAGTTCACATTTTTCAGTACTAGTAATGCTGGGCATCTGTAAAAGTTCTTTTAATGGAAGTACATTTTAAGGGCACGAAAATTCTTCCACAAATGTGCTTACCTCTTCCAGAGCAGGGTAAATTAGAATTTCCTTGGCATTTCTTAGCACTTTCCTCAGCTGATAATGGACAAGAACGTGGATGTTCACACTTCTTCCCAGTCCATCCTTCTTTACAGTCACACCTTCCACAATTACACTGTCCATGACCTTTACAATCAATACAATTAAAGATTAGCCTCCATACTGATGATAGATATTAAAACCTCATGATTAGATGAACTTTATCAAAGTTGTGGTTTCATTAAATAATCAGACTGGCAAAAAAATACGATCAACTCACTATATCTATTTTTTTCTGAAAATAGCACTGGTCTATCATTCCACTTGAACCATATTTCCTTTTAATTCTTTTTCTTAAGGGATGTTTTGGCACATGCTCCTCATGCAAAAGGGTAGAATAGAGGTTACAAATACACATTTCACCACTGTCTGGAAAAGTGGGGTCGTCATAAGGGAATATTTCATTTACCTTTACGTTCATATTTTTCTGTGAACCATTACGTTCACAATTTTCACAGTTGTGATATATTCTCTAAGTAATATGTCAATACCATCTTTTATCTACTTGCAACCAACATGACCCACTAGAGACAAGCAACATCACACCAATTCCAAGTCTCAAATCAGTGCCTTCTTCTAAATAGTGAAGTGCAAATAATAAAATACTGGGCATAATCAATTCTCATTTCAATAGGGCAGTTGGATGTGGTTTTGGTATCTCATTAGCTAACTTGAGTCTTCCTGACCATGTCTGAATGTAGCAACATAAATGCAACTTTCACCGTGCAAACTGAGGTGAGGAAAAGCAACTGAACTCCATAGAAGCTTTTCTGGAAAGTTTCTTTAAAAAAATATGACAGCCAAGAAGTTAGGGGTGAATCCCTCCTGAGAACTTAACCTGGAAAGCCATTCAAACAATTTCCTCTATACGAACGATAACATATCCAGACCAAGAAAAAACAAGCTAATCACCCAGCTCCCTCCATCATGAGACTCTCTGCATAAAGCAGTGGGATTCTGGCAATACAAAATGTTCTCTGCACTGGATGAGTAAAGCTTGAGCATCAGCAAAAACATTCCTTGCCACAAAATCAAATATTTATTTTCATAAACAGCAGGTTAGATCTTCTCTCACAATTTTCACATGGTCATCATTCACTGGACACAGCACCCCAAAGAATTGCTCTGATAGTCCACTTGTCTACCCAGGTTCTTCTTGAAAACCATAGCAACACAGATTTTATATCTCTTTCTAAGTGTACTTGCCATTTAAGTCTGGCTTATATTAAATTTCTAAAACATATGCATTTATGAGTTCACAAGGAGAAACTGGGAGGAAACAAGCATTCTACGAGTTATCAGATTAGTTCTCAGAATACAAGCCTTATTAATTTCACAATAACTTTTCTCTATATTAGTTATTTGTTTTCTTTGGAAAGCATTAAAGGCTTCCTCTTGTTTAGAGGGTAGATTTAGATTAAATATTAGGAAGAAATTCTTCACTGTGAGGGTGCTGAGACACTGAAAGAGGTTGCCCAGAGAACTTGTGGATGCCCCCTCCCTAGAAGTGTTCGAGGCCAGGTTGGACATGGCTTTAAGCAACCTGGTCTAGTGGAAAGTGTCCCTGCCCATGGCAGGGAGGTTGGAACTAGATGATCTTTGAAGGTACCTTCCAACCCAAACCATTAGATGATTCTATGATTCCGTCCCTTGCTTTCATGTGTACCTGCTGACAGGTTGTGAATTGGACATACGTTCCCTGATCCAGATAGATATTTATGAGATGATGATGTTCTTTCACATATTTTCTTTGCTAGAGCCACAGCAAAGGAGCTAATGAGATGTGTGAATGTAGGAATTTTCTTACACAAGCCTTTTTTCTTTCTATGTCAAGTCATGAAAGCTATTCTCTCTTTAAAGGAAGAGAATCACTTTCATGTTGCAAACACCTGTGAAAGAAAATCATTCAGTAACACACTGAACAGCACTTCAGATGTTAAAAGAAGGCATCCAGTTGCCAATATGAGGTACTGCAAACTGACAGTCACCCCAAGGCATATGAAGCTTCTGGAGGGAGCTGCTGTTGTGTGATGTTAAATCTTCACAGCAGGGTTGTCAATTCCTGTCATTTGTAGTTTATGAAATAAACATAGCATTTCATTCAGTCACAGTAAAACTCTTTACATGTAAACATGATTTCCTATCATTTCAATCTGCTACTCAGGACAATGTGATTTCCCGTCTCTACATATTAGGTAGGCAGAACAAGACAGGAAAAGTTTTGTATCAGCTCTGTTTGATGTAGGTTTTAAAAGAGCTGTATTATTCTCCCTAATCTGACTAATCCCTCTTGGATTCATCCTAAATGCATTTACAATTGTGAGAAAAAATAGGCTATTTTAAAGACACACTTAATGCATGCACACTTTGTGCACTAAGTAAATTTATTTCACATAGACAAATAAAAAAGATGCCCAATTACAATTATGCTAGTAAATCTTTGATTTAATTGCAGATTCTGTCTACCACAGTAAACCAAAATTAATATATATGCATCTTGTCCACTTCTCAAACAGAACTAAAGAGCAGGACTATAAGACACTGTTCACATTGCTTAATGTGAAAATGGATTTTTTGCACAATCTATTTGAGGAATGCATACTTGGGTGGCCAGCTAATGCTAAATTAGGCTTTTCTAAAACATAATGGAAAAGGAAGGGATAAGAATAAGAAGTAGTACTAAAATTTTTGCTGATTAGATAGAAAAACTAAGCTATACCTCAATGTGAGTTTTAGTTACATTAAGCAACCCATATGAGTACCTCCTTTTGTATCTCTTTGTTCATTTACAGTTATGTCTGTGTAATAAAGAACACTGTACCAGCCCTTACTCCAATGTCAAATGGCAATATCTTCCCCCCAACTCCTTTGTAACTGTCCATACTTTCTTACACTCTGCTTTCTTACAACCATTGCCATTCTGGGCAGCAGCAGCAGCAATGGTAATAATGTTTGGGAAAGAGGGAGTTCAAGCCCTGTTTCAGTGATGCAGCACTAGCTGTAGATGCCCCAGGTTTGCTTTAATCTAAGTAGGTTTGAAACTCTTGTGTTCACCCTTATCTACAGAACACATTTACCATGTTGGTTTTTTAGCTTTGTATTCCTTAGCTGATGCTGACATTTTGAAAAGTCCCTGAGTGCTAAAAACATACTCAGCAACACAATACATTCAAAAATTGACAGCATCCCAAAGTCAATCCTCTTGCCGCTCTCATGACTGCAGTTCCACGTTCTTCCAGCTTATTAATTAAATAAACCTACATAACATTTGTAGGTGGCTGAAACAGTAACAAGCAAATGAATTCACTGAAGATTTTTAGAAATGCTTCTTTCCCCCCCCCTTGTTTTATTAGCTAGTGATTCATCAATATTTATTTAAAAAAAAAAACCAAACAAAACCAAACACAACAGTTGAGAAACCTTTCCCCTTTATAACAGGTGAAGAAGAAGCTAAAAATTTTATGTATCATGTTTGTTTCAGCCTTCTCTCCCTATTACAGACAACTCCTATGATCTTTCTATGAGGGATCTCTCATTCTAGTAATAAGAGGAGAATATACCACATCATTGTTTTCCTCAATGTGACTGCATTCTTCCTATTATTAATTAGGCTAGATTAGATTTCTACAGGACGCATTAGAGCTGACAACCTGTAATCTGTCAAATCCCTTTGAAACTACCCTCATTTGTTTTGCAAAGTTCCTGTTTGTACAAATTGCATGCTGTGTATTGATCAAAGTCATTCTCTCCTGCCCAATATTAGCATCTTTATTGGTAACTGTACAAAATTGTATGCAAGGTCTTGCTCGGTATCTCAGCTTTTGTTAGTTGATACGTGGAGCAACAATGTAAATAATACACTACAAACCTTGTATGGCTGGATGGATGTTAACTAATTTGCATATAATGCTCTGAAGTACAAGTAGAAGAAAAAAGGAAGGTGAAAGTGTGTAAAATGTACAGTCAGTGATGTGTAGCTGGACCACACATTTGTATTTTCACATATTGATGCTCTACTTGTTCTCAAGTCAATTGGTATTCTCAGGGTACTGTTTTTCATTAACTCATTATTTCATTTTTCCTCTAATTTCTTCCTTTCATTGTCCTCTCCCTGCCATATAACATGAAATAACAAATAAAATTTGATCTAACAAATTTTCAAATTTAAATTTCCCCAAGGAAGGATATATGTATATATTTTAAAGTTTCAACCATTCTCCAATTTATGTTAGGTTACACTGAAGACAAGAGTATTAGAAGGCAGATGGGCACCTAACAGTATTTCATATTTACAGAATTTTGCTAAAAGTCATAGAAAAAAAGGACATGTTTTAAGAAAGCCTTAGAACTGGAAACATTTTTTTATAACAGAATTATGTCTTTTAATTTAAAAAGTCCACTCCCAAAAAAAAGACCGCTAAAGCTTGGTATATTTTAAGCTAGGAAAATGAGAATTAGAGCATTAAGGAAGAGCCAGATCAGACCAATTGGATGCTTTTGTTTTAAAACCACACATAGGTTCCTATTATATATATTCCTTACCTGAACAGAAGTCATCAGAGTATCTATCATATACTGCTTTGCAGTTTCTTTCATCACACTCACAAGTATCTCCATGAATATCTCCCCAGTCACCAGTTGGGTCCACATCATGGCATGTGCATTCCCCACATACACATGTGCCTAGGAAAGAGTTAAAAAAAAAGAGACAGAGGTAGAATATTAACTGAGCAATTCAGAGTAATAGTAGTTTGATTACAGGAACTTACACTTGAGAATTTTCTGCTCTCACAGGACTGTAGTTTCAAAGCTGCAAGTGTTAATCATGAGTGTATGCTTATCTTCTATATTTAAAACCTTCTATGATTATTTAGTAGTAATACTTTATACAAACAAGTTGGCTTTCTGTTCAAGTTTCTTTTTACTGTTGAGCCTTGTTAGGAATCAACAGAAAAATGTAGTGCATAGAACAGCCATAAATCTTTGACATCAACAGCAATTTGCCCTGACGCTAATGACAATAAAAATCAGTGCTGTTTAAATGACCTGGGCTTGGGCACAGTTAATTAATGATTGTTAAGCATAAATATTTAAACTAGAAGGGAATCCAAATTCTAATCCAGCTGAAAATATCTAGGAGGTCATTCTTTACCTAAGAAGAACACCAGCACAGACCTACATGAAAATGATATTTTTCCACTTTTCCCAAGTCAATATTCAGGGCCACACCCTGTTGTTTACAATAAGAAGGGAAATGTGAAATATGACAGAGATACTAATTTGGCACAACCTTACTGCTATACAGAGAACACGCATCCTACTTACTTAGGAAAAGTCAGAACAAAACCAGATCATTTCCTTATTCAGAAATCCAAATACGCTTCAGGCCCATACACTCACTACTTCTTCTGAGGTGCCAACGGCCACAAAGAACCAGCCTAACCTTACAGATGCATGCAGTTCATTTCCTGAAGAGTAGCTTCACCTTCTGCTACTCGACCAAAGCCTTTTTCTTCTTATTCAGATTACTCTGAACAATATAATGCATCTGAGGAAAACAGGACAGGGTGACTAAAAAGTACATATAGGCACATTCTCTAAAAAGAGAAGGTCTACACAACTGTGCATGCATGACAGTTACATGAAGTAGGAAAAGCTGCTGCCCTGTTTAGTGCTAAAGCACCCAAGACAGCCCTCAAGAAATTTGCACTAGATTTTTGATATTTTCACAATTCAGAGACATTACTGAAGGAGAAGGAAAAAACCTGACAACAAAAAAGAAACAAACAACAACAACAAAACCACAAACTAGAAAATGAGGAAGTGTCTCTGGAGAGTGATTAATCCTCCCAGAAACAACTTCAAAGTGAATTTGGTTCAGCTGCTCTGGATATCGGAATGCAAAACGGCATCTCACCAAAGTTTAAAAAAATCTAAAGGTTCACATCTGGTCTCAGCTGGTTGACTAGACAGTTGGTGGAAAGATACAGACAATTTATCCACCTTAGCACTGAAGAAGGCTGGACAGCAAGGTTAGCCTTGATATTTAATTTTTAGAAGGCTCAAGACTGACAAGATGAACTGCACCTATATCACAAGATGTATAAATACAGAAAACTGGATAAATAGGACTAAAGGGAGTAGAAATACTGTGTTGGAAAGCAACTTAATTTAGTCAAAAGTGTACAACATTTTTATGCGGATAAAATTGCAAATACATGATAGGCTAAAAATATAGAAGAATCCCATAAATGTACCTTTGTACAGGAGTTTGTAGCTATTCAGAATATCAGCTATACTATCTATCCTCATTTCCCCCAATTAAAATGTAAATTTAAAGAAATACTTGCACATTAAAATTTCAAATTTGAACAAAAAATTGCTTTGAGAAGAGATAATTTGACAAGAAATTACTTTCTCTGTGCAAATAAAATATCTGATCTGAAGCCACTTTGATATTTACTATTTCCAGAATTACAGAAAAAATTTTACTGTAATGTCCCAAGATGAAATGAGCCTACATGATCTCTGTATTTGAGCCAATCTTTCAATTTCCTCATAATTACAAGAAGTTTTCTAAATGCTCTCGGGATAATTAGATGTTCACAGTATAGCAGGTTTTGTCAGTAGAGTTTTCAAGAGAGGTATCTATGCAACTTGTGCTTATGTTCTACCGTAATTATTCTGGGCTATTGCCAAAAAAATAACCTGTTTATTTAACTCTTTGTTCAACAAAGCCAAACACAGAGCTAGTGAAAATCAACCTTATTTTGTGCTATTTTTTTTCCAAAAGAGCAAAATTAGACAAAGTATAAGGTAAAATTCAAATTTTGGAACTTTGTGTAAATAAAACCCCATGTAGTTAGAAATATTGTGTGAAGTCTACCTTTCCAGCTCTGTATGCATTCCACAGCATTGTTACCGAACACTTCTTAGTTGTTTCTCCAGGTGTTTTCATTTTTCTTATTCAATTGTGGGTCCTTGGTCTTCTTTAACAGTGAATTGACATACAGTCCTGTTGGCCTTACAGAACCAATCCATTCAAAGTCAAAAATCTGCTAATATTTTATTTTGCATGATAGGTATCTCACCAAAGCAGATGTTCTAATAAATTAATCTGCTCAGTCTTACTACAAAAATGAAGGATGAGAACTTGGGTCAGTTTAATCCAAAAATGGGTGTGGATTTGTGTAAGTTTATACCTAAATACAGGTATCTACCCACTCACTTGGAAACATATATCCAGATTTGAATTAAGTGACAAAAACTATAAACCATCAGCAAACACAATCTACGTTCAACTGCAGAAAATGTGTATTGTAAAATAAAAGCAAGCTATATAAATATGCGTAGAAGGAACGTGTGAATGACACACCTCTGTTGCTGCAGATTTTGCCATCTGGAGATGTGCATCTCTTCTTGATCTCCCAGGGGGTGATGTCACACTGGAATTCACATTTATCTCCATGCCAACCAGCCTCACAGTAACAGTTTCCACAGTAACACTTTCCATGGCCTTAAGCCAAAACAAATTTTATACAGTGAGAAAGAGGCAAGTTTTTAAAAGGCATTAACAATTTAACTATTTTGATCTTTTCTTTTAAAAACTTTTGGTGCTAGAATCATAATAGAAACAATTTATACACCATATATGCCTACATAAAATAAGACAAAGGATATCTGAATTATACTTTTCCCCATCTATTTAGAATACGTTTTCATTTAATCACATATTAAATCTAATCAATAAACACTAAGAAAATAACGCCAATGTTAAGCTTAATTTTTGAACTTTATAGGTAAATGTAATAGTTAAAATTTAAGCACAGCCTTAGATGTTAAGATAGGACATGCCCACCATACTTGGCATGTCTAAGAAAGCATTGTGTGTTCTTGACTCCTCAGATAATCTCAGCAGAGGGACCTTGATTTACAACAGTCTACATTGTATATGGCTTCCCTTCTTACCTCTTAAGAAGATGTCTCAACATGGATAAACCAGTTCATGAAAGATAAGAATTAGTAAAATGAACCTTTTAGATGTTAACAAATCATACATCTCCCAAAAGGATAGCTGGGTCACCCGAGGCTTGATGAAACCAGTTCCTGAACATTTTGATCCACTAATGGACTTCTGCCATGTGCTTCAATGACATAAAGCATTTAAATTAAGTAGCTGCAACTCTTACTAATCTTAAAGTCCTAAGATAATTCTTTACTAGAAGGATCAAGTCAGGATCTAGTCCTTTTTTACCTCTAGGTATGTTAAGCTTAGTAGACCTGGTTGTCTCTATCACATTCCAGTCAATTTATATCCTTAACTATCAAGAGTGCAAATTTAGACCTGTCAAATACATTTTTTTCCCTGTTTCTACAATTACACATGGAATTTTCATAACAATTGTTTGGTTACATGTCACAAAATAACAGAAGATAAAAATACCATCTTATTTAGATAACAACAAAGACAGTCTAAAATAATGCTTATTACCAAAAGGTTATTCTTGAACCGTGGACAAGAAATAAAGGGGAAATGGTGAAGGAGTAAATTAATTTGATCTACTGGCAATTTTTGCAGATTAAAACATCACTACTTCATTCTTCACTCACACTTGTATAGTCCTCAAATAAATACTAATTAAATGATACAATTTACCACTACCTCTTGCTCTTGACTGAAGGCAAAATCACGCCATTAGAGAAAAAAAGCCTTAGATAAAAAAGTTCAGGATCAGATTTCAATTTGCTAGAAACCATGATACTTTATTAAAAATAAGCTGCAACTTAAACTTCCAAAGTTTATGTAACCTCAAATAAAAAGTGATACAGTCAAATGACTGATAAAAATCCAACTGAGGCTGGAAAAGCTTGATGCATCTTTGTAACTCTGCCCTACCTAAGAACTGATTTACTTAAAAATACAGTCCCCTTGTGCAAAGATTAAAATGCCTGTTATCCATATCTCAGCATGGCATTGTATGCTTTTCCAGGATAAAATCCCAGTTTACAGCTGCAGGCTTTAGAGACATGTGTGTAAATAGAAGCTTTTGTTTTTTCATTGGTTTGATCCTCCTGAACTGGCTTGCTTTGAAGACAAAATCTTCAAGACCTGTCTATACCTTCAAGGGCAGTAAAGGGTATGTAGCAACTAAGTAGGTACTATACAAACTGTAGAAGTACAACAGGCACTGGAGTATGTCCAGGGACCATTGCTAGCTAAGCAGAACTGGGTTGGAACACTGTTTCTGTATTTCTTCATAAATAAACCTAAATGATTCCTGTGGTGGAAATCCTGTGAAACAAAAGACAGCATAGAGGGTATTAAAGGAGACATTGGGATGAGAGAGAGAAGCAGTAACCATATAGGCATGTGAAGTCTGCTTTATCTGTGATGAAATTATGTACCTTTGACCTTGAGTTCATTTGCTGTCCATTTTTCTGCTTAAGGCCTGGTTCAACATATGGTTATGTTCCATAGAGGCATGTTAGAAAAGAAAAGCAAAATCTAACACTCATAACCTAGATGCACAAACTTTTCAGCTTACAACCATCTAACTAAGTCAAGCACACTATTAGTTTACACCTTATATTTACTTTAGAAGGCTCCAAAACTTACATAGGGTATCAGGGCTTTTATACTGATGAATCACAGACCTTAGCGACTTGAATCTACCAACATTTTTTTGTCCTTTTATATCAGCATACTTTGATTTCTGCATACACATAAAACCAGATTTTTACAGAGATGCATCTAGTCTGGTTTGGAATATGGCACCATTGGATGAAACAAGGGGAAATAAAATCTAAGAAGAACCTAACAATATAAACCAGCAGTGACACAGGTGGGGAAAAAAACCTGACAAAAACAGCAGACAGAGAACTTACTGGAACTAAATAAATGGTAGATTTTTATCATATTTGGTACCATATGTAAAGGTTACAAGCAAATAAATGTAAATAGAATCAGTGACACATAAAAATTATTGCACTCCATTCATTTTATTTTAGGCAGTTACTGGAAATATTGTACCCCTGGATTTGGACTTCGGAGGACCATTCTGTCTACCCTCATTTAAAATCCCTACCTAATCCTATGCAAAAAAAAAGTTCTTTTTGCCTTCAAAGGCACTTAAGAAAATCAAATTTATTTTATTCTCTGTGTAAGGATAAAGAGATAAAGCTATTTTACACAACTACTCTCTTTCTTTATACACAGACACAGAGCAAGCACTATTATCAGATTATGACTAGCCTAAGAGCAGTTCTGAACCCTCCTGTACGCATACAGACACAGTATGCATGTGTACAGCTTGAAAAATAATTGTAGCACTTTCCAGCTCAAGGACAAGCCTCCCTAGTAATATAGGTGACAGCATTTATAATGCCATAAATGGTGTGTATTGTACAATATTTAATTGCCAGGTTCCTATCTTATAATGAAATGAAAGCAGTTATAATTTTGGTTGCTTTTCTATCTATCAGCAGAGTTCACTCCATCTTACTCTCTTGCCTTTCCTATGACAGATGAAATTTTTCTTCATTCATTCCTTTCCCTTTTTATCTCCTGAATTGCTTCTGAGTTCTCATCCTACATTTATTCTTGTTCTTTTTAATTTTTGCTTCCTTGACAAAATTTTTAGTAAGCTATTTTTCTTTTTTCTTTTGTTTTTTGGTATGTCATCCATCTTGCTCTCATCTGTGTCACAAAGCATTCACATTTCTTATATTCTGCTGAAGACAGACACACTAAGCTATGAATTACCTTAGTGAATTACCTTGTATAATCCTCTTTGCCATTCTTGCAAAAAGGGGAGGGTGTCACAAGATTTCTTCATTCTTTAAACTCCTGCTTAGCTCATGTTTGCATCTGAAATTCCCACTTACAGTTTGCAAGTTAAATTCTTGCAAATATAGTTTTATTTTAAGTCATACATTCAGTAAAGACATTTTCTAGGTTGACACAATTAAATGATTTTATAATAGCCTATATTAATCTTCACCATTCTTCTTGTACTCACTAAAATACATACCTGTACAAACCTCTTCTGTCTCATCATCTATGCATTCTCTGTCATCACATTCACAAAATTTACCATAGACGAGTCCATTTCCTTCTGAGTTTACACATTTACACCTGCCACACTGACATGTGCCTGTAAACATTTAAGACAGTACTCAGTGATTGCAGTTTATGGGAAGAGTTTCATTAGTCCATCAGAGATGGTACACATTTTATTTCTGAGAAGGCTGAAACCTAAAGATCATCCAGCCAAATAAAGACAGACACAAAAACAATCCATATCAACAAAAAGCCTAATCTTAGCTGTAAATAGATACCACATTCATGTGGTTCATTTTTAATAAGGAGTACCATATTTTCCTAAGTAAAATTTACACCTGGAATTGCCTGTCTGACTTCATACAACTGATGTATTGTGTTGGGTTTGTGTGTGGTGGGGTTTTGGTAGCAGGGGAGGGAGATACAGAGGTGGATCCTGTGAGAAGCTTCTAGAAGCTCACCTGGCTCCAAGTCAGAACTGCCTCTGACCAAGGCCAAGCCAATTACCGACAGTGGCCGTGCCTCTGTGAGGCATGTATTTAGGAAGGGGAACCTGGGATGAGGAGTGGGAGTTGTGAGGGATATACCTCTGCAAACACCAAGGTCAGAGCAGAGACTCCCCTGCAGCCCGTGGTGAGAGGTCAGGCTGTGCCCCTGCAGCCCATAGAGGTCCATGGTGGAGCAGATGCCCACCTGCAGCCCGTGGAGGACCCCACGCCGGAGCAGGTGACTGTGCCTGAAGAAGGCTGGGACTCTGAGGGAAGCCCCCACTGGAGCAGTCTGTTGCTGGGAGGACTGCAGCCCACGGGAGGGACGCACGCTGGAGCAGTTCATGAAGAGCTGCAGCCCGTGGGAAGGACTTATGTCAGAGAAGTTCGTGGAAGACTGTCTCTTGTGAGATGCTGGAGCAAAGGAAGAGTGTGAGGAGTCCTCCCCCTGAGGAGGAAGGAGCGGCAGAAGTAAAGGGTGATGAACAGACCGCAACCCCCACCCCTTGTCCCACTGTGCCGCTGAGGGAAAAGAGGTAGAGAAAAGTTGGAGCAAAGCTGAGCCCAGGAAGAAAGGAGGGGTGGGACAAAGGTCTTTTTAATATGTGGTTGTATTTCTCACTGTCCTACTCTGATTGGTAAATTAGTGGTGGAGGTGGTGGTGTTCAAATTAAATTGATGTTCTTTTTTTCCTTCCAGATTCCAATCTGTCTTTCAACCATGACCATAATGGGTGAGTCATCTATCTCTGTCCTAATCTCGACCACCGAGCCTTTTGTTTTATTTTATCCTCCCCATCCCTGAGAGGGAAGGAGTGAGCGAGTGACTGCATGGTGCTCAGTTTCCCTCTGAGCTTAAACCATGACATGTATGAAGTCAGGTTTGGAAATTATATCTTCTACCCTCTGAAAGGAGAAAATTTAATTTAGTCATCTTTTCAGGAATGAAGTCTGTTTTTTTTTCCAGTTCCACAGCCATGTTATATGAGAGTAACAGGGCATGGTTACTGAGGACCTGAAAAGATGTCTGCCTAAATTCACAAAGTTCCTTTGCACCCTAGTCTCTAGTCCCTTTTCTACAGCTACCATCTGAGGATTAAAATTTTGTAAGTATAGCCTTGGAGAAAAAGCCAGGAATCAAAGGAAGGAAACGTTAGTGAGGAACATCTGCATGAAGACCTTATGATCAGATGTCAGGAAAAAAGGACTCAAGCTAGAAAGCAATTACCACAGCAATACATTAATTCTACAACACACAAGCTAATTGCAGAGAAATAAATTCACAGCATTATTAAACAAACCATAAGTATTATAACAGCATATCAACAATTTTACTGCAAAGTGCATCTTTTTCCAGTGGTGTTGATGTTCACATTGCAAGTTATTTCATTCATTTGAAGAATTGTAGGAACCTCTACAATAATATCTTGTTATTTCAGGACTTTGAGCCAATCTAACTTTAAGCTTTTAGGGCTCATTTTTCTTCAGCTTGTGGGTGATGTCTCATAAAAGAGTAGATCTTGCAAGAACATTAAGAACTGTAATAAAGACACTTGCTGATTTGTCAAAAGAAAGATGGGTTTTACCCATGTCAGACCAGTGAGTGATTTGAGAACACAGGTCTGCCTGAGATTCTCCCCCAATGTATGTGCCCTGAGGAGTACCAAATGCCCCTTTGGAAGTGTAGAGCTGTTTTTGCCTCACAACATAAACCACAACAGAAAACTTTCTGACATAAGGAAAAGCCAGAGCACTCAGGTGATGCAAAGGATGGAAATGGGTTTGTAAACAAATCTCTATTCTGTTACCTCTGGTCTGGTCGCACATTTGCTTCTTGGTCTTTTGAGTAGAGTTGCTCCCTCACCTCAGTGGCTGCCTTTCACCATGACCCACCCTCCCAAACAGAAAAAGTTTTGTTGCTCTCAGGGAAGGAAGAAGTCTCCCTTTTCCCTCACAGAATCTATCTGACCTGGAGTGCAGTTGCCAGGGCAAAGCAAACAACTGCTGCCTTCTTCTCCTCCTGAATAACATATAAGAGCCATAAATAAACATATTAAGGAGTTATACAGTCAAAAAATTAAAAATACCATAAAATCACATTAGAAATGAAACTATTGCCATGTTGGTCATATAAAAGATACCCCTTTTCCCTACCTCTATCACCTTCATTAAAATTTTAAGGGCAGGAACTTTGTGCAATACCATGTTAACTGGGGCCTTGTGGTCAGTGGGCTTGCATAACTGTTTCAGCAGTTACTGGACAGCAAGTATAGATTTTTTAAAAAAGGAACTTAATTCACAAGACTCATACTTCTCATGTTACGTCCACACTTATTTTAGAAAACATAGTTATTGACACAAAAGAAGTCCTCCAAAATAGAAGCTTTATGCTGATATTACACAACTAGTTTGCAGAAACCATTTTATATTTAAACATTGCAAATTTTACTAAATATCATATTAATCCAAACAAAGAACAGAAGAATGGGGCTCTGTGACATACTTGACCAGTCTAAAAAAGTAAACTTTAAAAATATTTGCAATAGCTGATATAATGAAATAATACAACATAAGTAATCTACAGAACTGTAATTATTTACTACAATTACTTGGAAAATAAATACAATTAAAAATTATGAGAAAACTGTCTTATTTACAGATAATTCCCCAACAGGAAAAAAAATAAAATGGTAAATTGATTCATAAATTGGGCATCTAAAGAGATCAGACAGACTGTGTCCTAAAAGTGTCCATTCCCTCCCATTGACTAGAAGTGGAAATTGCTCATATAGAGAATCTCATTTTAGGTAGGATGCCCTAGTTGCTCTGACAAATGATTAGGAACAGTTGAGTCAGAAAAGTTAAATTTTAGGTGGATCTTGATTGGTTCATTAAAAGAATTACAATAAATGGTTATCTGTGTGACAGCAGAGGACTGTTTTGCAACAACTCATGTCATCCCTTCCCATCTTTTATTGGCAATTGAAAAACAGCACTCAGACCCCAAAGGCAATGTTGGCAGTAGATCAAAAGGCAAACCCATTAAGACAAAATATGTATGGCTACAGCCCATCAAAGCTACCCCAAGCTCCCTAGCCTGTCCAGTTTCATACCAGCAAAACCAAAAACATTTATTCTTCTCCTGATCTCACAAACACTTCCCTCTTGGCCACTTTTAGTGGTTGTTCAACTACATTGGTTTTCCTGTGAAGACTCAGTGATAGACAGACTGGGGCTACCTCTAGCCAAGGAAAGAAAGAAAAAAAAAAAAGGTCTTAGCATTCTTGTTTAAGTACTTCGACTGATCACAATGAACCATGCTTATTTTTGAGAGTCAGTTTCTCATTTAGGTGTCTCTCACTTGTTAGCCAAACAATCATGAGTTTCATATAATCTATATTATTGTCATAAATGAAATGTATCATTTACTCAGTATGCTGTATGCTTAAGATTTTATTTTAAATTGGTTTCACATCTTGTCATGAGAGCCTAGCTTCTCTGTATCAAGACCACAAATCCTTTGGGTCTTTGGTCATGTCAGCAACTACCTTGCGTGAAATTTAGTTGTATGAAAATGCATGGACCCAGACAGAAATTAAAGGCCAGTGATAGTGAGCAGAAATGGGGTTCTTGAAACATTCTCTCACTCAGAGATCAATGCAATGGAAAAACTGGAAGGCAGTTTCTGGTCTCAAACCATGACTGGTAGCAAATGTCCTTCAGAATTTTACCATTCAGCAGTGAAGGCTTCTAAAAGGCTGTTTCTTTGTCCTCTGATTTATTTAAGGAAAGGACTTCCAATTTAAGTTAGGATGAGTTATAAAATTATAGAATTAGAAAAAAGAGAGTTACCAAATCAGAAAAGTGATGATGGAAGTACCCCATTTAAATGATCCAGCAGATCCTCCACAACTGTTTTTAATAATCATTGCTACAGCTCAAAAGTGTCCCAAAAAACTGTACAGTTTATAAATGTCCTGGAAAAATATTTGCAAATGCCATTTCTGCATACTATAAACACAAAAAAATGACATCACTTTCTGTGTTAATGCCATTATCACAACCTTTTGATGGGCAAAATACATGACACAGCTGCAGTTTCACCAACCTAAATTAGCTATGGATAAACTAGAGTACTGAAGTAGGCATTTTGAATCAGTGCCCATCATATGCACAGGAATAGGCCAATAGGAAAATTCAGCATTTTAGTATACATACGGTTATTTCTCAGTCTCTTGAAACATACTCTACAAAATTCCTAATTAGAAAAGAAATTACAGTGATTCTCAAGATAACACAGGGAGCACATCAAGCCATCAAAAGCAACAAAAGACATCTTACCTGCACCAGAACAGATGATATCTTGAGAATTCTTGCACATTTCATTGCTTTTCTTCCGTGTAAGATTGCAAGTAGTTGGATACTGACAAGCTTCACCATACCAGCCTTCATCACATTTGCACTTCCCACAGTCACACTTCCCATGGCCTAGCAATGGAAGAAAAGAGTGTGTCAAGTCCCTTTTTTCATTCAGAAAGTGATATTTTCTAATCCAACTTTTAAAATAGATTCCATCAATTGTCGCTTTAAATTAACATGATGAACAGATTCACTCAACATAGTTCAAATGCAGTTAAAACCAGAAATGAATAAATATGATCTTAAACATGAGGAGACACTTGAAATCACCATGACTTTGAAATCTGATGTATGTGATTTTGATAGGTCTACATATGAATTCTTATTTTAAGAAGGAATACAGAACTAGAACATCCTGTATGAAAAATAGACTTTCTTACTACTTTCATCTCTTTCTCATTCCCGTATATTTGTTTACTGTTAACTACTATTAACACAAAACTCCAAGTGCAGAGATTCCATTCACCTCCTTGCCCAGCTGTAGGCAAAGAAGAGGTAGAAACTGCAGCCTGAGGACACAGGAATAAGTCTTATGGTACAAACCCTGAAAACGAGCATGGAGGGGGACAGCTACAGCAGAAAGCAGTAACTCCCTCATGCAGCAGCAGCTGCAGCTCCTACCTCTACTGACAGGTGCAAATTCTTCTTCCTGAAGCCTCCTCTGGCTACTGGTTCCTCCAGCCCTCTCCCACCCACTTAGACTTTACTTGGCTGCTGCTGCAAAACTGAATTTTGTCTTTAAATATTGACATAATATTGGCAATGTAGTATATTTTGATACTCAGAGGACTATATTTATTTATGATTATTTGCTAAGTGTGAAGTATCTTAAAGAACCAATGCAGCTTCTCAGTCTATTAGGACATGGCATGCTAGCCTTCTGTCAGTTGAATAATACATTGCTTAAAATTTGTAATGTATCTAATAGCATGAAGAATTACAAAAGGAAAGTTTGTTTTTAAAAATTCTCTAGTTTTCTTGAAAATTACCCAAATATTCAGATGAATTAACAATTTACACTATTTATGTTGCACATTAAGCATCACGTTCCACACTAAATTACAGGTGCAAATTTTAAACACTTAATTCTTCAGCATTCCTTTACAATTTTAGGTAGTAAATGAGAAAACAATTGCAAATCTTTTAAACTAGAATATTCAATTTTAAAATAAATACCATTTGAATGTGTATCTGATTGACAGAAGAAGATTCCCTTCCAACCACTACATCTCAAAAATAGAATCTTATTGCAGTCTATTTAAATGCATCTGTTGCCTGCAGTTAGAGTCAACTGCCTGGAAATACAAGCCCAGTCTGCTGCCAATAAGGAATTTACATCACTATTGTAAATAGAATATTTTAATGAGAAAAAAAGAGTATCTTCTGTTGCTCAATAAAATTTTGTTTTCCTTCTAAGATGGTTCTAAGACAAGATACAGTTCAATACCTGAAAAAAACAGTTCAACTCATATGAGAGTCATGTTAGTTCTTGTTTTAAAACAGGTGTTGTCACCTTAAAAATTGCTGAATAACTGTTGGTAAAGGACAAGGAAAAAAAAAGTAGGATATAAAATATGTAATAAAGACCTACTCTTGTGATTACTCTGCTTCACTGACAGGAGACAGCATAAGCCATTTTGCAAAATAGTGAGAAGTCCTAGAGTAGCTTAAAAAACCTAAAGACAAAACATAACCATCTCCCCATATTTTCCTTCCTTTCAAGGATTACTTATCACAATGACTTTGCATTCTCCATGTCAGGCACTCTTGTGATTTAACAGCTTGATGTCCACTGGTGAAGAAAGATGCTCTACTAAAAGGAGGACTGATTTTCCCATTCCCATGTCTAAATGACAGAGTAAGGAAGAAGCCACCGATGGCTAGTACTGATGGGCCAGCAGCACTAACCTCTCTCAGTTAGAGATGCACTAATCTAACATATGGTGCATGAAGAAAAAAAATAATTTCACTTGAAATTCATACAGCCTGCTTAAAGAAAACGAATAAAAGAATTTCATGAGAGTAGTCCTACAAAGCAGTTTCTTGGCTTTATTTAACAAGAAAATACAAAAACCTGAAATTAATGAAATTAAACTGAGATAAATAATGGAAGATCTCTTGCATGCAACTGAAAAGAACTATAAGGTATGTAACTAATATGAATTTGCAAAACTGCATTAATGATTTTCACCTTGACCACCCCCTTAAAATATCTTCATTTTGCCAATTGAATATTTTTTTTAATTGTAAAGCAATGGCAATATTCTTCCCCAAAATTTGGGTGAGAGGACTATATTGAAGTGTAGAAGGGCATAAAACTGCCTGCAGTAGCTTGTATAACTCACTGTCTCTTCCCTGTCACATAGATGATGCAGTAGATCTGCAAGTCAGTTTGACATCTTCTTGCTTATTTTCTACATCCACATGTACCAATCTTATGGTCTTCCTCATGGCAAAGATAGTGATGTAATGAACTATAAACCAAGTACGTGATAAGCTGTAAGAAAATTAGAGAGGGTAAAAATTGTTTTGCATTGGTTTCAGATTCCTTTCAGAAAGGTTTGTGTAAGATCCCTGTTGTGTATATAAATTTCTGTATTATTTAGAAAGCAAATAATATTACGAAATAGTAAATAAGGAGCAAATAGCACTATGAAAACTGTGAGGTGATATTGTAACTTCCCAGAAAACAAATTCTACCAATAAGGGGTAGACCTGGGTATTTGAGGATGTGACACATTGCACAAGAAAACTGAACTACAAGACCTTGCTAAAGAGTTGATCAGGAAAGCTGTATCTCAGAGTAAGTAATGACACATTCATTCCATTTTTCAAAAAATGGCTGTAACATGAATAAATGCTAAACATAAATAGAATTTCACTTAAAAAAAAATCAGAAAATAAGGGAAATAATGAAGACTCAAGGAAGTTGCCTTTCCTTTAAGAAAAGGACTGGCTGTGGACTGTGAAAAACTTGCAGCTTCAAACATGTGGAAATACCTTCTATAACAAAGGGCTCCATTTATTTCTAGATGAGCAGTCACCTCAGAGACTATATCTCGAGTATGCAGAAAGCTTGTAGGGTGGAAAATGAAACTAATATGCAAGGAAAACTGTCAGATGTCAGAAAATATATGGAGAAAGTGAGAACAGAAAATGTTAGGCACGGTCAGATCTTGCAAAATTGCAAGTACTAAAATGTACTTTCATCATCCAAATAAAAAGAAAACAAAAAAAAAAAAGTGGCTTCACCAAGCAGCAAAAAGCAGTTAAGATTAAAGATAATTTACAGACAGTCCAAAACAAAATTAATATGGGGATGTTGACTACAGTAGCAAATGCAGTGTGGCTAATGATACAGACTGTGGAAATGAAAATTACTCATCTAAGATGAGAGCAAAACAAAGACATAAAACTGTTTTTAAGGAAGTGTCTAGACCAGGAGGGCGAGACCCCATAATTTGCACTTGAGAGCACTTACAGTACTTGCACATGAAAGGCCAGTTTAATAACAAAGACTTTTAATGAATCTATCAGGCTGGCAATCAAATGTCTGAAAAATAAAAAGCCTAGGGTTTTGTTGTTTGGGTTTTTAAGAAAAAGGGATGTACATGATCCAGGCAACATTAAAAAAAAAAAAGTGGCTCTGACTTCATGAGCTGTGCAAGGATTTGAAACAAATTATGAAGCATTGTATAGCTAGAGACACTGAGGTAATGAAAAATGCAATATAATGAATAACAGCTTTATCCCCAAATAGACTATCAATACACCAAATTAACCTGGCATGTCTCTTTGTAAGATAACTGATATTTTAAGAAAAGGAACACAGGAAATCTAGCTGATATGATCATATATATATTGGATACAGTGTCACTTGGGAAAAAAATTATTCAGGATAAGGTACTCCAGAAATGTAAAAGAATCACAACTTGGTTTAAGGGAAGGAAACAACATTAGGACCAAAGGGATATTACTGGGATAGAAGATAACTGGTGATGTTTCACAGGATGTTTTTGGAACCAAATATGTGTTACTGATATTGATACAAACATTTAGAGTATGCTAACAACACTTGCCAATGATACAAACCCATAAACTCTCAGTAGAAAGGTGAAGACGGAAAATCATACCATATGAACTGGACTGACAGTCTGAAGGACTGAAGTAATAAAAGTGGATTGAAACTAGAAATACAAAGCACAGGATCACATACCAGGGACAAGGAAAGGATGCCATAGGCTAAGGCCTCCCCAGTTGGAAACAACAAGAGCCTGAGTGTATACTCATGTCAGCCCTGGAAAGATGGTGTGACTAAATCTTTAGCTGAAAAGAATCTGAGATGTACCCGCTGAAGATGTATCAGTAGGGACAGAAAATGGTACCAAATCTGCAGTTGAAATGCTACACACAACGTATGTAAAATGGACACAGGCCCAGTTTATGCTGGAAAACTACCATTACCTCTCTAAACCTCAGAAGAACCAGTCAAGTTTTCCAGGAAAAACACTTGTAGAATTTTAGCCACTTGCAAAGTTGCAATAGCCTAGGAATTAAAACATCTCAGCTGAAAGACGGCAATTTAAACCACAATCATTTGGCTCTGATCACATGCTTTCATCCTTAGACTCTTCATTCTAAGTGCATTCTAAAAATGTTTTTCTACTACATTTGCATACCTATAGGTCCGAGAGCAAAGACACAAAGGTAAAGTCTTTCAGAACAAAAAGTTCTGAATCCACATCTGAACTGTACATATTCAAGGCACTGTGTGGGCTGAAGAGTCCTCAGAGGCTGGCTGTCTTTGTCCACTAAACTACTGGGAAGCATACAATGATTGAATAGGATACACAAACTTAACTGGTGGGACTTTGGAGTTTGGTGCATCACTAGACATGTATGCATGTAAATAAAGATTCCTTCATTTACTTTCTTTTGCTTCACTTACCTATACAATAATCTATGTCAGGTTTTAAATATTCTGACACACTGAATAAAAAATGAGAAGGATATCAGCTTAGTTATAGGTTGAACTCCATCCATTTATGAAAACAATTATATTGCATAATTGTTGGGTAAACCAGAAACTGAATTTGAACATTGCTTCCCTTTCTGTGCGCCTGCAGAAACTGTAGCATTCAGCAGTGCTATCGCTATTTCTGTGCCTCCCACTGGAAAAGATTCTCTCCACCTTTGTACCAGTTTTGGTTGATTTTTTTATTTCATTCTAATGTTCACTATGGCTGAAAGTTTTGCTACATCCTTGTGGTTGAACTTTCCATAGGCAATGAAAACAGTCAAAACAAATTACTTTTGTTACCTACCATCTTGCCATCTAAGAGCATGTGTGAACATATGCATGTCTATTTATCATTATTATCTTTTCTGCTGAGGTATGGTGGGGCACAAAAATGCAGACTCCTTAGAAACACTTAGCAGAAAAGAAAAATAAGGAAAAACTGATCTTGAGGTTAAGACTTAGAATTGAAAGAAAGGTGACTGGGTTCAACTCCTGGATCTTTCCTTTTCTGGGACAGGACAACATCACCAGGGCTCCAAGAGATGAGCTTAAATTCTCTTCTTTGTAAAGTTGATTATGATAATTAACTTTGTCATAGAAATTTCGGTAAGGACAAATTTCTTGGTGTTTCATAGCTTTCAGATGTTATGTATGATTAGAGACCCCAATGAGGCAATGTAGTATCTTTGAAATTACATTCACCTTTTTTCTCAGTAAGATGAAAAGAGTACTCCCTGTCTAGGGGCAACTGTTAAACTATAATCAGGTGCTTGTTAAACTGCAAGGACAAAGCTCTTAAATAAATCCTTGGTTCATTAAGCCAGCACTATTGGAGATACTGCCTTTGGTAGAACACCTATTGTTGTGGTTCTGCAGCATTAGTTACAGCACAGTAACTCTCACTAGAACAGAAGTCTCTTATTGGAGTACAAATATCCAGGCTGCTTGACCAGACATTAAAATACACTCAGATGTCCTCACTGTCACTTACTTTTAATAACTAAAGCCCAATTATTTGTGTAAGAACACAATTGGGGGCAGTTCTCATTTTAAAACTGTAATGGAATCAATTTCCTACAGGTAGGTGAGATATAGCAAAAGGATTCCTCTCTATAGCATAGTCAGCCATCAGAAGGAAAGCAGCAACTGGGATGATAACTGAATTGGGCTCATTATTATTTATTTTTAGCAACCACTGAGTGATTCATGACATGCTTTTCAAATCTAAAAAACACTTCATGAAATAGGTGAAGAAATATTAAGAACTTGATGTTATGGATTCCCGCTTTAAATTGAGGTGTTAGATAGGAAGGATGATTGAGTTGTAAGAGTTGAAAATTTTGGGAAAGTAAAAAAATTAAAACATTGTTCTGCAGTTTCAACCTAGACCAGCACAGTGAAGATGTTTTTAATAGTTCTTTCCAATTGGATGACTTCCTTTCCTGTATTTGTGAAGTAGATTCTACTACTTCACACAAATGTAAAGCTAGTGAAAATATTTCAGATTACATTAGGATGAGAATAGCAAAATGGCCTATTCTGTTTAGTTGCACTTTTGATTCTCAGTAACTATGCCTTGCAATCAGCTGAAGTATATCTCTTGAGTCTCTTTTTTTGGAATGGTTGGAGTCACAGTTTCTGAAAAACTTGTGGTTTCTGAAAAAAAATAAAATTGGTATCATTACTTTTTTTTTTCCCTATGTCAACATGCTTGAAATGAATGTCTCTTTAAGGTTGAGGTCTTGGTTGTTTATGTTGCGCTACTTTCAAAAATCCCTCTAGTTGATATAGCAAAAAAAATGTTCCAGGGATTGCTTAGCACAATATTTTAGTAAACAAACATTCAGTAGTGTTCTAAAAGAAGAAAATCAATCACAATCCATATTACAGTATAAAAAAATATACCTGAGGTGGGTGTGAGGGCATGACTACTGATGTTATTTAATTTTCAGGTTATAAATCAACTAGCTATAACAGATATTTCTATTATATACACTCTGCAATATTATTTCTAGCAATACCCTCTTTCTTCCATGTTGACATAAGGAACATAATACTTCAGTGTGCTCTCCGTCACTTGAGTCAACGTGAATATCTCAGTTTTGAAATCTTCTACCCATATCCCTGTACAAATTGTGCAAACAAGTTGATTTTAAAGTACTATTGCTAAATTAGGAGATCAAAAGTATTAGTATTTGCAGAAGAATATTTTAAGAAAGTACTTAAGGTTCACATCAGCAGCATACATGATCTGTAAGTAATGTGCTCTCATCAGATAAAAGCTGTTATTTATTACATTAATAGAAATGAGAAACTATGGATCAGATCAAACAATACTTTAAAATCAGCATCTTTAGAAATGGAAATAGACTAGAAAATTAAACGATTTAAAAAAAAAAAAAGTTGCTCCTGGAGGGTATTTTAGACATTAAAATGAATTAAACAATAACATAGGAAACTATTTCTAGAAGATAAAAGCATCAGACCATTTAAAGAATTCAAACTTTTACTTAATTTCTTTAAG
Organism: Strix aluco; assembly: GCF_031877795.1. NCBI lineage: Eukaryota > Metazoa > Chordata > Aves > Strigiformes > Strigidae > Strix > Strix aluco. The sequence continues at coordinate 77,412,377 of NC_133932.1, forward strand.
ACAGAAAAATGACCCAAAAAAAACCCTAAGAGATAATACTCTTCCCTACCGAGACTACAGTTATCTTTCTCTGTCCAAAGAGGTCATCATGCATGATTTTACTTAATGTTGAAGTTTAAAACTACATTTACTGTCAATTGCAATTCCACTGCCAAGACTAGAATTTAAATTACAGTAATGCTTATAAAAGACTTTAATTGCACATGCTGGTCATAGATTGTTTTTAATATATGTTACACTAATCATATATTTCAGAACTTCAAAGCAACAATTTCTGAAAGAGGCCATGAAAGATTTTTACTCTTTTACATGGTCTATTACTACATTTAATTTTTTGAATTTTATCTTTCTCACTGTTCTATTAAGTACTGAAGACCAGTCAGAGACAGAACTACGTGAGACTGTCTCTTGTGCTCTTAAAATTTCTCTGCACACAGCTATGTCACGTAATGTGGCTATATAGCCCTTTCTATATCTCCATCTACCCGCTTCTGCTTAAACCCCAAATAAGGCATTGGAAGCCAAGTTTTCAGCAAATATGTATTAAAACAGTGTAATACAGAGGATCTAATCCTATAGAGCTTAATGGGGATGTTTAGTTAATCACAGACTTTTAAACTAGAATAGTCCACTGTGGGTGTCCAGACCTGCCTCTTTTATCCCTTTTCTCCAACCTGGTCAAAGGAGTTATTTTCATTTTAAATTACCTAAATTTCCACTTAGTCAGTACTAAATTATCCATCTGCTAAAGCCTAACCTTGCTTTAGTTAATAGTCTCAAGTTGCAAAAGATCATATAACGTTTGGCAAGTTCAGTTATTGGGAAGGCAAGTGATTTTCATTTTACAAACATTTTACTGAATAATCTAGCTAATTGCAGCCTTTGCACTCTACATTTTACATCTCAGTCTTTGAAATATTCATTGACATATGGTATGAATGATATGTCCATTGGTATATGTCATGACAAGAGAAAGTCACAAAATAACAGAATCACACACTGGCAGAGGTTGGAAGGAACCTCTGAACATCATCTAGTCCAGCTTCCCTGCTCAAGAATGGGCACCTAGAGCTGGTTTCCCAGGACCACGTCCAGGCAAACTTTTGAATATCTCTGAGGATGGAGACTCCACAATCTCCCCGAGTAACCTGTGCCAGTGCTCAGTCACCCTCACTGTGAAAAAGTCTTTCCTGATGTTCTGAGGGAGGAACCTCCTGTGTTTCAGTTTGTGCCCATTGCCTCTGGTCCTGTCACTGGGCACCACTGAGCAGAGCCTGGCTGTGTCCTCTTTGCACCCTCCCTGCAGGTATTTATATACATTCATGACATCACTCCAAGCCTTCTCTTTAGGCTGAACAGGCCCAGCTCTCTCAGCCTTTCCTCACTGAAGAGATGTTCCAGTCCATCATCTTTGTGGCCCTTTACTTGACTCTCTCTGGTAGCTCCATACGTCTCATGTACTGTGGAGCCCAAAACTGAGCACAGTAAGTTAAAACACTTTGAACAGGTTATTTATTAAAACTAAAATATTTTTAATAGTATATAATATTATAGTTACAATATATTTTAATATATATAAAATTTTATTAAAAGAAAACCACAAGGTTTTGAAAATGTTATTCTAGTTAGGAAAAGAGGGGATGACATGAATAAGAAACAAAACTGAAGAATATAAAACATTTTCATTTCAGCTGTTTGGTTTAAATGTACTGTGTTGCTTAGTTTTGTTAGATCGCTTGCAAAATTACAAAATAAAATACATTTCTTTTTTAATATCAAAAAGTTTCAATCAATTTAAAAGGATTTTTTTGGAAGTTCATTTCATGGCAAATTCTCAAATCTTTTTTGGTTATTGTTTAAAGAAAAATAATGTGCAAGACATGAAAATAGCCAAAACTTTGCTACTCCAACTTCATTGTTTTCAGTTGCAACACATAGCAAGGGTAATATATGGTTTTAGCACTTTTATGTAATCGACAGTGCTCTGAGTCCAAATTATCTTTCATAGCTTGAGTCTTTTACTTGAAGAGTATATAAATCCTACATTTATATATGTAAAAAATGATGCATTTTATTACTGTGTATGTGTATTTGGTATAAATAAGTTTGTGTCTATATACACATACACATACCTCAAGAATCAAAGACAATATTCATTTTTCCTCTACCTGTACTAAAAGGGTACAAAATATAAGAAAATAAGTACATGATACTGCCAATTTCCTTTCCCCCCACTATTGGCTATGAATTGAAATTCCCTGTAAAGTGAACAGACTCAATTGTAATAAAAATCAATTAGATATCATGAATTATTAAAATGAAGGAAAGCAACACTCAGTTGAATCAGCTCCAGTTTGTTACCCTGGAGGTGGCACAAGTTGATATAATTTTAAATGTGATTCATGCTGTTTAGACAGATGATATAAATATCTCAGGGAGACAGAGATAAATTAGTTTTATCCATCAAAACAGTCTAGAGTCAAGGTTTCCGTTAATAATTCAATGGTTCTGTGAAAAATTCCTTACTTATTTTTAACCAAATGGTTCCTCATTTTTTTTGAAGACCAAAAATAATCAACTTTTAAGTAGGAAGATCTTTTAATAGGCAGCGTTAGTATTCTCTGGCTTCTCTAGAAGACCATTTTTCCATACGTTACTTTCCCAGTGTAGAGTTTTGTACAGATACTGCACATATCAAACAAAATTATATCCGAGGCATGAACAATTCTTTTCCATGAAATAACTTGCAGAGAAGAAAAAAAGACAAAGAAGCTTCACATATTTAGCTATGTAGACACTAAAACTTGTAGACACTCTAAAAACTACGTTCTTGTGGGAAAGAAAGATTTACAAATCCAGCAGGTTCATGTTTGCATTACTGTGCTCAAGAGCTGAAATACTTCAATTAAATAAATCACATTTCCTGAGTCTGAGCTGGTTTGGTGTGTGTCTGGGTTCACTAACAAATGCTGGCCCAGATGCCCTCCTCTGGCTCCTCCCATGGTCTGTGGCTGCACATGACCTGTGGTTTCCATGAGCACAAACATGCTGATTCAAAACAGACTGAAGGAGAGCTCCTGATTCTCTGTGAGATTAAACAGTTGATATTTGACTTCACCACCACCCCCGAAAAAAAAAAAACACAAATGCGGCAGGGTTTTTATTTTCAAAAAAGCAGCACATAAATTTATTAACAACTGTGCCTCCAAAGGCCTGCCCATCAGCTACTTGATTTAAAACAAATCATCAGAGGACATCTAGACTCCCATGCGCATGAGAAAGGAACCTGTGAAAACCTGATGGCCTCCTCTTCAGCTGACTGTCACTAAATGTGGAAACCTTGGAAGCCATGTTTGTATCAGAGCTCTCGAGGTTTCTAGCTGTGGATTGTAGTCCAAAAGACAGATCAAAGACTCCTACTGCTTACAGTCCCAGATAGCTATGGTACTGACCTGAAAATCTAACACTCAGTGGATATTGTTTGAGAAAAGCTCTTTCAAAGAGCTTTTTGAAAAGAAATTTGCAGAAAGCTTTTTTCATTCTGAATTCAACAAATGTGAACTTTCCAGTGAAACCCTGTTCTATTCAAACATTCCCTGCTTTCTCTACTACTGGCAATGCTCTGGTCTACAGCTAGGCAGTGGTATGGCAGCTACTGCCTCTGTCCACCTAGTCAAATGCCATGCTTTCCACCCCAATACCCCCCGAGCTTTGAGTCCCTGCTCTGATCAAGCATTACTGACCATGCATACAGTAAAAAACTCTGTGATCCCCTCTCCTGAAATGTTTTTATTTCCTTCAGCAGTTTCGTGAGCCTGTGAGGGTCCTGAGGGCACCACCAACCCTCCCTGTCCATGCACAGGCTCCCAGGGCTGCCCCCACTCTGCCCATGACCCAGGTCCCCAAGTCAGTCACCCGGGCCGTCAGCCCTGGCCCCACTGACGTCACAGCAGGGCCTGGTCTCCAGCTCCCCACATCCCTGTCCAGCCCAGACACGGGTCTTGCTGAGCCAGGCCCACCCACAGGCCCACATCCCAGCCCACCTTCGTCCCATCCTCATCCCCAGGGAGGTGCCCAGTGCCAGGGCTGCTCTGGTGCCCCCCAGCTGCTCTGCTCCTGGCTGTTCTTAAAGATAGAGCTGCAGAGAGTGCAAACCACCTGCTGAAGAAATCAGCCATGTAACATCAGCAAGCACTCAGTGAAGTCAGGGTTTCTAAACTGGACGACATTTTGGGAAGAGCTGCTTTTAGTTCATCATAGGGTACATGAAGGAAGAGCAGCATTAATGGGAAGTTTATAGCTAAACCTTAAAAGCTAAGTTACTAAACCGAAGAGTTAGATAAAGATGATACAGCTAAAATATATCCAGTTAAGTACAAACTAACTTCAAAAGTTACCAGTGTATCAGAACACGGGGGGGGGGGGGGGGGGGGGGGGGGGGGGGGGGAAGTATCAGCAAGTTATTTAGGGGTAAAGTTACATTATACACATTGCACATTCTAGAGCTGGCACTGCAGACTAAGTAGAGCACAGGTTGACACCACAAACTTTGCTTTAAGGACTGGGTGAGCTCAGATTAGAAGTAATAACATCTGATTTGCTACATATGAAATATGTGGCCAGGCTCACATGCAATGCCTGGCAAGGATGCCACCTGTGTGTCTTTGCCTTTGTCTTAAAGTTCTCACATGAACATCCTTTTGCTTGACAGCCAAAATGACCCATGATGTCTACTTCTAAGAAAATCTGGTAAGAAAAAGGTCTACAGGCAATAATACTGGTGAGCCTCACCACAAACAGGATCCAGGCAGCCTGCCATGCCCTGATTAGAGGTCCATCTGATGCTGTACAACTTAAGGTTGCCGTCATGTGAAGAGACGTAAGGTTATCTGTGTTATCACCATCTTCCTTGTGTTATCTCCAATAAAAGGTACTTTAAATAATATCTTATTAAGTCTGAGTGCCTTTCTTCCTGGGATCCGTAACAAACTCGAGCACAACTGTGTTGCAATTCTCTGTAGCATTCTATAAAAAAATAACCCCGACCTTCTACAGTTTGCTGGTTAGCAGCTGGACAAATAAGCTCACAGTAAACATGCCAGTTACATAAATATTACATGGAACAAGTCAGCTGGGTAAGACAGCTCCACAGAGTACAAAAATGAGTCTTAGATATTATTCACAGAATAATGCCCAAAAGGTCAAAATTATAAGCCTGGCACAATGTGTACATGAGCTGCAGACAGGAGAACCTACGCTTAATTCGAGACAACTCACTCCACAGACTATGTAGTCACCATAGAGTCAGACGCTAATAAATTTATGATACATCTCCTTTGCATAGTGAGCTGGAGGGAAGAAAAGGGGACACATGCTCATAAAATAACTACAAGCCTCTCACAATGACTACACTTAAGTGAAATTTAGTAGCATCATGAAAAGCTATCATTACTTAGTAATAGTGCTTGAGGAATGACTAACTGGTGATCCAAGGACCTTTTTCAAACCAAGGATCTCCTAGAAGATATACTTTCTTATCTGAAATAATTACATTTAGTGTTATCTATTAATGATAGATTAATTTTTAATATTTATCAAAGATGTGTATATGCTTTACAACACATAATTTTTCCATAACTTCATGATATGTTAGTTAATTGGAATGGATAACAATTTTATTTAATGGTGTTTTTACATATGTAGCGAATAAAGGGATGTACTTGCACATTCTTCCTACAGCTTTTGTTAAAAAGCTTAGTTTAAAATAAATGCTTTGTGGGCGTGCTTTGCACAGCAGCATCTCAACAAGAAAGCATAAACAAAGTTAATGAGTTTCCTCAGATTTAAATCAAAAACATATTTTTCAGTCTTTTGGTTAAACAGGAAAGTTCTCTAGTAATTTCTGAATCCCTAAGTCAAGATCATAAATATCATTAACTGTCTCCTTTAAACTTGTGTCTGGTAGGAAATCTGGTTCCTTTCTCTCCAAAATAATGCATATGCACACTTGACACAGAAAATATAAATGTGAAACAACAGTTCCATAGCTTGTCACAGCATAGATTTAAACTGTTAAATACCAGCTAGTAATCTCTGAAATCGAGTCACTAACTTCTCCAAAACTTTTGCTAGCATGTGGGTAAAACTCATTACAAAAAGAAGAGGCGTATATAAAACCAGAGTATTCAAGCATGTGCTAGCTTGCAATAGTGTTTAAAAACAACCTGAGCATTGCATATGATTTCAATAGTCCATTATTGGGGGGAAAAATACAGGTGCATTAAAATCTCATTTTATAAAGTTTTCAAAATATCTGACCACCAAGGACACACAAGAGGGGCATACCCCATCATTCCAACGAAGAGCACGGGTCAAAAGTGAAATATAATTCTAAGCACATTAAGTTGTGCCCACATTTATCCACTCTTTTCAGCAGTGCCAAATGTTAAACAAATGCTTCTTGAGATTTATTTTGGCTATACTCTTCCCTCACTGTACTGCTAGGGATTAGCTTTTTCTTCCCTTGATTTTTGAACTTTATTCATCTCTTAATACTGTCTAATATTTTCCCTATGCTTTTAGAAAAGATAAACATTTGCAAACTTTTAACCTGTTCAGAGATTGTGGAGTTCTTTAAAAGCTTTAAGAAGAATCTAAAGTTCAGCAAAATAAAGACAGATCCTGTTTCCTAGAACATGCCTCGGGTTGACAGTTTCTTCTACAGTCCAGCCAAACCTCCTGCAGCACCTCCTCTTGTTATCACAGTCTCTAAAGTACAGACTTGTCAATTTACCAAGTTGTGCAGTGGCTCCTCAGTGAAACTAAAATAGACTTCACTTTCCAAAACATGCTGTATGCTATTTGGGAAGTTTTATCCCTAACCTAACAGAGACAGAAAACTGAAATACATTGCAACTGGAGTCAGTCTTCCAAAAAGGTCAGGTCTGGACTGTATCATCCTGACTTCTGGAAATGTTCTAAATACAGTGACTTGACTCAGAAGGAAGGCTCAGCATGTGGAATAATAGGAGGATCAGTGAAGAAATAAGGTATTCAAAACAGGATTCCTTAACAAATTATCGCACCTTCTTTGCAAACAGGAAGACTGGCAGAGAAAAGGAGGAGGAAGGTATGAAAAAAAAAAGTTTACTTTTTACCAGATAATGATTTAGAAAGGATTATGAAAGCACTTTAGATTAGCCCAGTATCTGAGCATTATTAATTCTTACAAGGCCCTTCAATTCTTCCCATGGAAAGGAATGTACTTGAGTTCCTTGGTTAAGTTAAAGCTGGATCATCCCAAGCTTGTCTGTACTCAAAGAGAGATAGGTGGCTCTAGCAAGTGGCTTGGTTTGATTCAGGTCTTAAGTAGGCCTGCTTATTTCCTGTAGAAAAAAAAGTCTAGACTAGGATGTACATTGTTTTTGCTTTACAGACCCCTGGACATTTTCCAGCTAACACTTTATCCTTTTCAGAATACTCATCTATTTTGTCAAATATATATTAGAACCTGATTTCTTCAATTGCCTTTTGTGAAAACTTTATATGTAGTTCATGGACCCTCACAGATCTGCACAGCACAGCCTGAAAAAACAATGTAAGCATTTTAGCAAGATAGACAGGCTCCTAACTTAGATGTCTCAGGTACATCACCAAAATAGGGTGGGTGAATATGCTTAGACCTTTCTGTAAAAGGCACGGTCAGACAATGTAGGGAGAGGCAAAGTAATGTACGGGTTTTGCAGAGCAGGCACTATTATATTATTTATTCTTTACATCAGAAAACTTAAAGAGGAAAATGAAAAACAACTTGCCCAGAGACACAGTGAGAAAATAGCTGGCAGGTGGGAACAGGGCTCCAACTGTGATAGCATGCACAGATTACCATCCATTTAAACAAAGAGTAATCAGCACAGTATTATACATTTTTAAAATACCGGAGACTGCAATTCATGGCAAACTGAAAATAACTCTATTTTTATTCCTTGGTTTGAAATAAATCAGAGAAATCTCTTAAACTAGAAGAACATAATGGATAAAAGGTGAACAGATTGTTTTATTTGCTTTTAAAACATTGTTTCAGATTCCTAGTGTAAAAAAGATTATTTCTAGGTGTGGGTGGTATAATTGAAATAATCAGTTCCTTTATGCTGGTGTTCTTCTTGATGCACATTTAAATGTAGTGCTAATAAGTAATGATTTTAGCCAAAAAACCCAATCAATCCAAACAATTGAAGGACATTTTCCATTCCTGACAAAATATAAAGCACAGTGAAAAATATATCTCAAAGTTCTGAAGTAATTTTGGGTGGAGTCATGACTTCTTTTAATTTCAGATATTTATATAGTTCCATTGCTGTATCATCTTAGCATATCACAGTCTGCTATTAGGTATTTGGCCATATACATTCACGATGCCCAAAAACTGTGGGGAAAAAATTACCCATGCTTTACAGATATCGAATGAAATGTACTGGCAAACATGTAAGACAAGTGAGTTTAGCTAATGTTCCCAAGGTATTCACATGGCAGAGTGAGACAAGCTCTGTCTTTACACTCAGGTCATGAAAATCCATGGTCTTGTCCTTACACTTTGCACTGTGCACTTCCTTTTTACATTAGGTAGCCGGGAAGGAATGGAAGAGAACATACAGAATGAATCCTGTAAGCAGAGAAGGAAACAGAAGAGACTGGCCTGCTGAAGACAATGGCAAAACTCACATTGATTTTCACATGTCTGGTTTCAATCTCAAGTCTAATCATTCTGCTCATGACATGGAAGTCCTCTCATCTAATGAAATGATCAGGGAATCTTCAAAAGCTCAATCACGGCAGCAGAAAGGAAGGCTGTTCTAACAAAGGATGTTGGGTAGCTTTTGTTAACTAATCTTTCACATACACAGACAAAAAGACAGATTCTCTGTCAGCTTGCAAAAGAGAAAATTCCTAAGAACTTTGGTGGTAATAAATAAAAAAAAGCAGAAAAACCCCTCTCTTAAATTAGGGATTCAGTAAACAAGACTGTTATTGTTCTTCTAAATCTGAGTTTGATATTAAGATGATGAACCTTTTAAAGGAGACAATAGAAAAAAAGGAGTCAAGCAGCTAAAGAAGTTTCACTAAACCAGCTTGATAATAGAAGAGTACTTTTCTTCTTCGCCCCCCCCCCCCCAGCCTTCTCTTACTTGTGCACTTTAGAAACATTTTGAGGGGGAAGGTGGGGGTGGAAGGTCTAGAAAAACTAAAAGGAGCCTATTAAGGGAAGTTCAGAAATCAAGAATAAAAACAAGGCATTTCTGCTTCTGACTGAGACACACTAATAGGAGTTCTAATACAACGTGTATTGCACTCATAATTCTTCTGTTTGTGCTGGTTATTCACGCCTTTTCAAGCGTGACATAATCTTAAACCCATCTAGTTACAGCAAGACCTTGGCTAGTCATAGAATTAAATGGTTATTAATAGAATTTTGAAGAAAAGACAAAAAGAAAAGAAACTAACTTGGAAAAAGAACCTACTAGAGTCACAGAAAATAAGAATAATGCAATTAATCATTGTTAAAATAGTCCCTTGAAAGACAAAATTCCAAGTTCCCCTGTTCCCCATTTTGGTAACAGCTTTGTTTCACAAAGTTTTTCCAATGTGTAATCCTGGCTAGCTTTCACACTCTGTGGAAAATCAATTATCACAGAAATTACTAATGTCTGCTTATTATGGATATGTTAGTTGTTCTAAGTAGATCAATTTGAAAGATAGATTAGACAAGGTCAACAAATTCATGCCAACACTCTGAAACTTATGAATATGGATAAGTGTAAGACTGTGATGGCTTAGACCAACAAATGTAAGTGAATGACAGATCAACACAACTACTTTGCAAATGGTACTTAAAATATTAAAATCTAAGACGAACACATTTCTTCTTAAGTAAATATCCTCAGTCAATGCTCCCCATAGCAAAAAAAAAAAAAAAAAAAGTAAAGTATAGGCTGAAAGGGGAACATATGTTATTGGAGAGGGGAGGGAGTTGCTTAAGTGCATAAGGACTATTGCTATAGGGGTAGGCAAAGGACAGTATTAAATAGAGCATGTGTAAGGAACCTAGAAGCAAATGAAGGATAAATTACAGTGTGAGGGAGTGAATGAAGAAACTAAGGAAGGAGAAGGAGGCTGGCACAGATAAGTAGAAAGGACTGGGATACAATGTGGAGCACAACGAACAAAACCACAGGACTGCAAAGAGGATTCAGAATAAAGAAAATTAAATGGGAAGGTGAGAAAATACAGACAATTGTTAAAACATATACTCAAACTGGAGAAGGAAGTGAAAGAAAGAGGAAGAAAGAAGTGATATGGGGAAGAAAATGCAAAGAAAAAAAAAGCATAAAAAAATAGCTTGCCAGAAAGACTCAACCTTGTCAGTCAAAACGATGAAATGCAATCACATCAAGAATCAATTCTGGCCTTGCAGAAGATATTCCCAAACACAATGCAATTTCCCTAAAGGAAATGCCGTTATAATAAGAAGAATTAACAAATCAATAGAAGAACTGCTTAATTTTCTTGCCATTAGTTCAAATTCATGTTCCCTGCAAAGAATGTCTGAATGACAATCATTGAGCAAAGCAGAATCTCATTTATATTACACTTGCCAATCAAAGCTACAAAGCTACAAACTGTATACAACTGGGATCTGTGGTAGATATGTACAATATAGCAGTCCACAAGAGAAAACCGAGTTAGATCATAGTGGAATAAAGGAAGTTTTGTTCTTTGATTGAATACAAATTAGTCAAACATTTTAAAGTAAAGGTATATGTAATTAAGTGTGAACATTCTTGAAAATAATGAATTCAGCAAGAATTTCCAGTGAGTGGATATTTCACAAATCTTGGAAAGGCTTTAAGATCAGACAGACAGAACATATAAATCATCAGACGTGTTTCTAATTGCTTCTATTTAGCCCACCCAAATGCACATACAATATTCAAGCACAATTTTCTCTCATCTAGAATGACTGATTACTTGCTGGCTTGTTTGTGTTGTTTCAGGAATACCCTGAAGCATGTCTTCCTGTGATCTCTCCAATTTTCAAAATTCATAATCCTTTCCCTTTCACTTCAGTGTCCACAGCATGCAACAGAACAGAAGCAAACACTGAACCTACTCAAAATGCTACCTAAATTCCTTTGCCACATCCACACCCCTCCCAGTGTCATACCCCTTGAATACGGGTGCTGATATTCAAAAGCCAAATTGAGTGCATTACAGAGCAATTTTGAGTTTCATTAATTCTGACTAAAATCAATGGTCTTCAGAGGTTCTCAGTACATCCCAGTAAAAAGCTCCCAAAAGATATTTTTTTCCCACACGGAGCCGACAGCCTAAGGAAGGAGCAAGGTTTACATTTTGTGGCCATGAATTATTGGTTAGGAAAAGAAGTTTACATTCATTTCAGAAATACATCACAGGCAAACTGCGTTGGAAGCAATTTAGCATTCCTGCTAGTTAAACTGCCAGATCTTTGCAGATTACTTTGAAGTGCTATGTTGGTAGGCACACTTTGCCTAGCAACAAGTGCCAGATTTCATTCCATTTCCTGCACACACAATAGAGGTCCATAAATTGCATTCAGGAATTATAGCTGCTGTTCAGAACGTACCTAGTAATATTTCTTGCACATAAACACTTTATATAATCTCTTTACATAGATGAACATGTCTAAAGATAAACACTTGAGGGGCTGTTGGTTTGTTTAAGGTCGTTGGGTTTTTTTTCTCTAAACACTTGTGGTCTTCTGGAGGAAAAGTTACATTACATATTAGCAAAAATATTTTTATAAACACATATTTAGAATCAGAAGACAATATACTAACATACCTAGATGTTCAGGAGAGTGTAACAAACAGAAAATTATTTTAAAAGTCAGACTGTAAAGTAAAAAATCAGTAATACAGAGATATTATAGGGAGCTAAGCAAGTACAAATGTTTACTGGAGGACTGAGAGTTAGAACATAAATCTAAGTGAAAAATACTGTCTGCAAGCACATATCAAAAACCTTGACTATTGAAAGCACCAGCAGAAAGAGTATTCATTAATAAAGACAGGGTCTATTGATTGTGAAAAGAGAACATGAAAATATTTTAGGATATATATTCTGCATGAAAGTAGGTATTTTGAAAGAACGGCGATCTGGAAAAGACCTGTAATCAAAGTGAAACTAAAACATTTAGAAAATATCACCTAGGTGGACCAGGTGGTCTGGATAATATTAACCTACGTATTACATTGGTAGGTCTTTAGTTGTTCAGTGATAGCAGTGCAAGATCACAGTGGAAAGGATACCATGATATTTGTGTGAAGTGAAAAGGAAGCTAGAACAGATGGTGGAGAATAACATAGGGATAGGACTGGGGAAAGAAATGCTGCAGTTCAAAACAGAAGAGTGCTGCAGCACAGTGCTCCTGCCTGTTACTAGTTTAGCAGAACTTATTATAATTTTGCCTTCCATACACAACTTTTTATCAGGAATATCATGTGAAATCAAAGGTAGTAAAACATGTGTCCTAAAAGAATTTAAATTCATTTTACTATCCCAGATAATGCTGTGACATTTCCCTTGCCTTTAAGAGCTGGTAAATCCAATGGGACCTAGAATGGACCACGACCACTGTTTTGAACAGAGTGTTTCCTGGTCAGCTATTAGGTTGGAATTTCCTTTCACCAGACAAATAACTTTATTATTCTGAAGTTAAAAGAATTCCAAACCAAGAAATAAACTACACTCCCCATCCCCCACCCCCCACCAATATTTAGAATTAAGTGTTTATTATTCTTCGGGTAAAATCTGTTTCATGATCGGTTTTTATAACATAAATAAGAATAATAGTTTGCCATATTTCTAAAGCTGGCCATATTTCTAAAGTTGGCCACGTAATAAAAATAAACACTAGCCAGGACAGTGCACAATTTCCCGCTTAGCACTTTTATATAAGTGTCTGCTGCTCAATTTCTCCATGGATGTCTAAAAGAAAAAACACTATATAGCTACTTTAAAGAAAGAGCTAAATATTATACATTGCTTTTCTGGCATTAAACAACTGAAAAAGGTTACCCAGCAGTTTTTCCAATGCTTTTTCAGACAACTCCTTTCCACATACAGATGCATACACCCCCCCTACACACACATATATATAAAAAATATAGCTGCATATATACCTATAAAAGTAAAAATACCTTAATTAGCACAAAAATGTATACACCATTTGGGGACGGTATTGCAAGAAGGATAGAACAAGATCATAACTAAAATGGAAGCTGAAGAAAAGGTATTTACTGTTGTACGTGCTGCCATAAAGTGTCAAAATATATTTTTAAAAAGTTCAGTAAAAATATATTAGGAGAATAAACATCATCCACACATCAATAATGGGAAAAGCAAAGAAATGTAGCAGTTCTATTTTAAACAGTTTTGCAATAGGAAGTGGGCATTTTTTCAGTACAAATAATCAAGTGCTAGGAACTAGATTTCACGGAAGGCAAATAGATCAAACTCATTTTTGTTCTCTTTCTTTGCACACTCTCTTTTTCAATCTTTCACTTTTGTAATGGTTTTTCTTAAACTAGCTTTTCTTCTGAAGGAAATTGAGAGATCAAATACTAATGGCAACAGGCTCTTATTATGCATACTTTTTTACTTATTAATTGAATATAAGAAGCAAAGTATCTTCTTTTCCTTTTTCACACAGAATGGCAGCCTTGGAAGAGCACTGCAACTTTGTTCACTTGGATTTTATACTGATTTTTCAGCCTCTACACCCTCCAAAACAGAGCTCCATCGAAAACTCAGGAATTTATTGTCCTGTGGTTAGGCCTCACAGTTAGCAGGACTCTGCACATCAAGGAGAATTGCTTGAATTGTAAATGCCCCTGTGTTTCAGGGACACACATGTAGCACAGACCTGAAACAGGGAAGAACTTCCGGCTAGACATTTGCTCCTGTTCTGGCTGAGGACCGTACAATAAAGCTATTCGGTACAAGAGGTGAAAAGAAAGTGCAAGGAGAAGGCCAACTGGAAAGTGATTTGGGTTCCCAGGAATACAATACCACAGAATGGAACAGATTTTATGTTAATTTTTTTCCAAAAAGTTCTCTACAGTGTTCTGTAAATCATATACATTTCTTCCTAGTTCTTCCAGTTTCCATCTGTCCTTCTGGAACACAGCCTGCTCTCCCCATCATTTGTCAAATTTGCTACTTTGGAATGGAGTACACAGGTGACTCAAGGGACAATTCGACACTACTATTCCAAGTAATGGAATTACATAAAATGCTTAAAAATTCATCCTAACCTATTGCTTTATGAACCACACTGGGACAACTGACCCCAAAAATATATGTCAATGAAGATGACATCTCCCTAATGCTCAATTGATAAGCATAATGCAAATTCTACTATGAATTTCATCCTCACATCGCTAGTGGTTTTATACGGAAATTGTAAAATATATGAATAGGACAATTATTTCATTTCAATCTCTACCAGTTTCTTTCTTTTACTTCAGCAGGATTTGGACCAAGCCCTAAACAGTTGCTAAACTCTTATGTTCGTTGCCTCTTTGGAAGTGCTTTTCCTCTATGGCAGTATGAACAGTCTTGCAAAATACCTCCAGACCTTCCAGCAATAACATACAGCAGGTCAGGATGTTTTAGGTTGGATTACACATGGGAATGTCTGTAGGGGTAAGAAATACAGAACTCCTTTTTTTTTGTTTGTTTGGGTTTTTTTAATAACAGTAATACCATTATGATTTTTTCAGACTGTTAATTCCAGACTGCTGAAAGTACAGATCTGGATATTCAGTTTGTTTAAAATTGGGTTCAAGGTGAGACTGTGATGCAGCAACCAAACACTTCCTGCAAAAGCCATGCACTATATTTATGGCAGGTAATTGAGTCTCAGTTCTTAGTCAAGTTATAATATCTTTTTCTGCATGCTTTGTTTCAGTATGCATTTTCCCCTCCTCTACTTCACAGCCTGAATCTCTCCCTTTCACTATTTCTGTCAAAAAAAGATCAGTGAGAAAATTCCTCCAAACATATTAACCCACTTTGTAGGAAGGGAGCACCAGGACTTGAGTAGAGCTGAAATGCTAGATGTCTGCATGATCTTGAGCTGACCGGAACACAGAAGACTTCCCACATGCTATTAAGCTACAAAGCCAAGGGGCAGACAGACTTCTAATACTGTGGCTTTAATTTGCAGCGAAAACTATCAAAATGAAAAATAGTTTTGGTGAAATCGGATTTCATCCTCAAGATCTTGTGTCACCCACAGTCCCAGCACATTCTGTCCTGGTACTCTAACTCAGCATCTCTGTAGCAGACAGAAAGGAAAAAGCACCAGGGAATAAAATTCATGCTATTTTCAGAAGCAGTTTCCACCCTAATTTCAGCAGTGCAGGATAGAAACATCTCATACAATACTAGCTTCCCACCTCCATTTCAAGAATTGACTTATCTGATGGTCTGAAACTGCCCTGGGTGTTAATTAATGCACAGTAACTTTACAGGCTCCTATAAGAAAGAGAGGACAGGACATTCTGCAGAGTCTCTTCCTCTACAGAAGCCAGAAAAATTTTGTCTTGAAAGAAAACATGAGGGGTCACTGTTATCTTACATCAGTAAGAAAAGCTACATGGGCTGTACACACTGACTTGACCCATCATCTGTATTTGGGACGTTCTATGAATATTTTGGTTTTAATGTAGGTATCTATTGTACAGATCAGTCATGGATTCTTGTACTTCTACAAAAAGCTGCAGCTGTAAGACATTTCTTGCCCTTGCAAAGTCTTGTAAGTGCACACGTGGATTTAAGGCTTGCTATGACCCTTCATTGGTTTTTAGTAACAATTCACAATTTTAGAGACTATTACATTTTCTAAGTGTTGAACAAGTGAAATAATTCCATTGCAACATGCCATGGAAAACAGATAAATACAACATTATGCATGTGTTTTAGACAGGGAAATTGCTTCAGTAAAGTGAGTTTCAATTTCTGTGTAGTCGGGTTTTATTCGACTTTGTTAACTTTCAAGTTGTTTTTGGTTGTTGGTACTGCTTTTATCATTTTGTCTTTGTTTTTTCCTACTAAAATTTTAACATAAATACTTATTTACAGAATGATTACTTTTAGACAGATTACTTAGACTATTTCATTATTTATTTCATTTTACAGAACCTTCTGAATGCACCTGTTAGGAACCTGATATCCTTTATAACTGGCTTTATGGAAAAACCCATGCAACTTCAATGATGTATTCACTGCTAGCCCCTACTCACACTCCCATTAACTCCAGCTGGCCTGTAAGTTAACAGTATTTCCTATATGAGAGGTAGAAGACAAAAGACTTCACAGTTCTTATAATTCATTTTAAGTGAAAGTACTTGGATTGAACAGATAGACTTATCAGATATAGATCATGATGTAAACAATATTCACTTCTTATCAGATATAGATCATGATGTAAACAATATTCACTGATGGAGCCCAATGAACACCGCCAGTGACCTCTGAGAGGCTACCTGCTGGAAATAGCAAAATGGATGTGTGTGCGGTAACAAGCTTGTTTAGATGGACATTTGCCAGCAGTTTGCTACACTGGTGGATCTTTCTGAATGTATAATCAGTCAACCTGAGTAGATATAACTGAATATCATTACTGTATTTGGTTTATTACCGGTAACCTTGCTGCTAGAACAGGAGTTTGAGAAGAATGACTAAACTCTATTGCCCATCTAGGAGAGAGTTGAGGGCTAATACAGCCCATACCACTCAGCCAATTCATCAACCCATCCATTTGTTATAAGGCTAGGTGTTATACAGATGATAGCAAAATGGAAATTAGAAGTTGCCTAGGGCAAAATATATGTCCTAACCAATAGCATCTGCATTCAGTGGATCTAGCAATTTTTTCTGATGTTAAGAAAACATGACTCTGCCAATTTCCATGACTAGTACCATGACAAAATGGAAAAACAAAGTCTCTCACACACTTCCATGTCTAAATAGCTAACACTGGGATTTCCTAAAATGCTGTATGCCAGCATTCAAAGGGATGGGAGAGGAGGAGGGCACCAGAGACTACAAACATTCCCGTAACTTTTCTAACTCTCTTCTGGTTGTCTTTGCCCAGAGGGATACAGATATGCAATTAGTTATTATTTAAAATAAACAGTAATTATGAGAGAGCTTAGAAGACACAAAGCTCCAAGTGCCCCAAGAAGGAAGGCAGTAACACCTTGTTTTTCTGGAAGCAGAACCCCTGACTGAACATCACAGAGCAAGTCACTGGTAAAGCCAGGACCCGAAAGCAGGTCTCAAGCCCTGCTCCAGCTGTCTATCCCCTAAGCATGATATTCTGACTTGGTCTCTTTCTTTCTCTAAAAACAGCTTTCATAGGTGAGTTTGTTATGTCCCATACAATTTCAGAATCTCCTCTGCTGACTGGAATGAACAACAATGAGAGTAAACTGGAAATCTAGTCCTTTGCATGTCCCATCAATGGGCATTTCTGCTTGCATATAATTTCCAGCCTTAGAGTGCCAGAGCTCCCCAGGTGTTACTGGTTTAATATGATCCCGGTGAGATTACAACAGGAAAAGGCTAATAAGTGAAAATTTTCTAATGCGACATGCAAAAAGGTGCTAATCCAAATGTTCTACTTAAAACCAATATGACTTTGTTCAAAAAAATCCCCCTTTCTTGTTTTACTTTTAAACTTTTTTCTCTAGTAAGGCTTTCTATATGCCTCTGCTTTGTTATTTTTCCTCCAGAGGTTAAAATAAATTTCCCAGCTTGTTGTGGAACTGTACTGTACCAATTCTTGCTGACGCTGAATTGAAACATACAGTATTCTTCCCTACAATCTTCATGGTATAATAATCTACCATGGCATGCTCCCATCTCAGCAGTCTAATATCAGCGGATATTTCTCTAATAGTCTAAAAATTAGCATTTAAAATGTTAATTGCTTCCTGACTAATGATGAAAATGATGAGTTAAATGTGCAAGAATTATTTATAAAGTGCAATGGCACACTAATTTTCTCTTCATATTTTAAAAATACAGCAGCCAGTGAGGAATTTTAGAGCAATTAGTAAAATAGACCATACAAGTCTGTGCATGTCAAGCTTTTGTAGTTTGTACTCCATGCATTTTGGTTCCTAAGGGTAAAGAGTGTCACATTTCTTCACCTAAGATCTATTCTTGCACTTGCCTCGCTTCAACTGAAGTGTAAAAGTTTCCTGCGCAGAACACACTATACCTATCGGTAAAATTCTGCTCTCATTGTAGTCAATGTGTGAGCTCTGTATGAAATGTAGCAGTGGAATCATGAGAGTTTAAAATACAGTTATTCATGACAGGACAAAAATCTTCAAGCACACAGTTTCTCTTTAACACAGACATTAATTGTGGCCACCTGACCAGAAAAACTACTAGATAAATTAACTTTTGGTGTTTTTTAAACTTCCAAACTGGATAATTCATTTCTGTAAGGACTCAGTGGGGAAAAAGGCGATAGATATGGTGGCATCAAGTTTAACATACACACATTGCCACAAATAGCTGCACAATTTAGCAAGACAGACTTTTTTTTTCATTGGTTCTTCTAACACTTGGAATTTTCTTAGGTGCACACACTATAAGAGGATGGATGAAGCCTCTAGATTTCAGTATGACACAGATTATGTAAGACAGTTTCCTACAAGTTAAAATATACACATACATATATAATTTTACTGCATGGTACAGAGAAAAAAAAAAGTATGAATATATTTTCTGCATAACAAAGAGAGAAACTGGATTTATAAGAAGGAGTCACTTAAACTGGCCTCTCTGTTTTCCCAAAATATTTCTACTGCAAGCTCCACAGCTGTGGTTCTGGTTTCCTATTCATTGCATTGAAAGCCATGAAAACTTGATCCTTTTCTTCAGCTTTCAGTCTGAGACTCCATCCAAGCAGTTCCTGCAGAACTGACCTCTCAGGAACGAATCCTGAGCGCTCACACTTCAATATCTTTCAAAATCCAGAGACAAATTCTTTCCGATTCATCTATTTGTAAAGTCACAGAGGAAAAGCCATTGTCTGATTGTCAGGTTTCCCTGGCTTCATTTGGTGGCCTGTTGAAGAAAAGAGATGTGTCCAAAAACCTAACAATTCCTTCCCAACAATAACAAACACAACCTAAACATGATAGACTTCTTTTACACGTCTATGCTAGACTGTTTTGGGGGGAGGAGGGGTGGGGAAAAAAAAATCCACCCACTGTTGTGGACACCCCTCCAGCTAGAGCACAAGAGGTCCCCACTGCAATTCTAGTAGGACACAAGAGTAAATCTCAGCTGATCCAAAAAGGTGGGGTGGGAAAAACACGATTTATTTCAAAAGAAGAAAATTAAATCAAAGTCAATACTTGTAAAGAGCAATATTAAGGTTAGAGAATAAGATAATTACTGAAAACATGTAAACAAGCTAGCGATACACAATTGGGAGATAAAAGTAGAACACTACAGTGACATTTTATAGTCAGTTTTTAAACACCAGTTTCCTTTTTAGTGTCATACTCTTGCGAAAAAACAAGATGAGTGAAGTAATTCACTCTTAGGTACCTCTGCTGGCCTCAAATTATCACTTTGGCAAGAAACTGGAGCTTTGTACCATAACCTACTTTTAGCCTAAGCAGATCTACTGTAGACTGAATTAATTCATCATCACTATTCATTTATACTGAAGTGCCTATGCCTAGAAGTGGAACAGGCATTTTAAAAAAAGAAAATTAGCCTGAAAAAAAAAGAAAGATAACATAAATGTATTTGTCTACTGTTTTTAAAGGAGAGGAAAGTCAATTAAAGCTGCATCTGCTTGTTTGGCTATCACTTTTTGCAGCAGTTATGCTAAGGTCACAGTTATTTTGATAGCACCACAGGGAACATATTTTCACATGGGTGACATGTTCTTGAATAATTGCTCCCATGTATTAGGAGCAAAAGCATTCAAAAGTGCCTACACAGGGTTACTTTCATCTTTCCCAAATTTGAGTATGTTAGACCCCGCTCCAGCATTGCTTTTCTTTCCATTGATAGTTCACTGATATGGCAGCATAGTACACATTTACGTACATAAAGAGAATACAGAGATAGCAGTGCTGCCACATATGATACCATTCAGACAATTTATCTTTAAATTATAATTCTGGATTCATTTTAAAGGCTGATCAGCTTCAAAACATTAAACTGAGTTTCATTTTTAAAGTCTGTAGGTCCTCACAAAATCTTTTCCAACTTTTCCGCTTTCATCAGTTATTGCAGTTTAGAAACTGTCTCTTATTCAACAGTTTTATTCACGGGCAAGCCATGATTTGGGGATCTCAGATGAAGCAGGCAGGCAGCCTGTGCACCACTCACCCCTGAAACACGTAGGAACTCTGCATGCACCGTATAGCAAAATTAGAAAGAAGTATCAGATAGAGTCATGAAGACTGACATTCAGCCGATGTAACTGGATGAATGGTCTGGCTGTAATAACACAGGCTGAAGAATTACATGCTGAAGAAACTGCCTAAAACCCTTACAATCCTATTAATACCTAGCCTTGCCACCTGGTCTTAGCATATGAAGCAGAATTTGCATCAAAAGAGATTAACATTGCCTCTGGGGCTAGTCAAATTTATTCCAGCAAACTAATGTGAAGCAAATAACCCTCCCTAATAGCATTTATAAGAATGAGACAAAAGAGATCAAAATTTAAATATCCAACAGGATTATGTTACTCATCTATTGTCTGGGGAAATAAAAAGTCACTATAGAAATCATAATAATAAAAAAGTATGAAAGTAAGCACAACCTAAAATGCCATAATCATCTCTTACTATAAACAGGGAAAAAGCAAATGTGGGTAGAAGGCATCCAACTCCCAGTGTTTTTCCAGAGTGTCCATGTAACAGAACGGTGTAGGTGCACAGAACAAAATTATTTAGAGCATTCTGCCAACAGGCAAATGATCTATTGATAGGGCAGTTGGTTGGAAAATATAAGCAAATTATAATGTTCTGCGATGTTGAAATTGCACAAACACGCGTTGCTTGTCAGTGTGCACAGAGCAGATGATGTTACTGACAGAGCTTGGTACATTTTACAGGCATTGCATATTATTGTGATGTTCGTTCTTGCTCAGCCTTATTCAAACTATTACTATCAGGACTTCCCCACATCCAGTCATTTTTTTTTTCCTGAAAGGTTATTTTACTTTCTCGGCATACAGGATGCCTTAAGAAATGCTGCCAGATACTTGGGGCTTTCTCATGGGCCTTGCTAACTGCAATTGCAAAAATTTACATACAGTACACCGAGATATATTTTGTGCAAATACTCTCAGAGCATAATGGTCTCCAGGGCTGTAAGTATCATGGTTATCAGTGTTTGGACAGCACACATTGCCATCCTGACTGGGATTTTCAGCTATTTTATGTGCTACATGAAAACACAAAGAGGTTATTCTTATTTTTAACTTAAGCAAACAATTTATACTACCTCCAAACTACTCTTTCCTGTCACCTGTGCTCTTTCAGTGACATTCCAAGCAGAATTTCCAGCATGTAAACATTCACTAATAAAGCCTTTTAATTATTGCCTTTATCATAAAAAGAAAATCAGAAAAAAATGGCCCTAAGGAATGCAAGTCAATCTGCCAAGAAAAGCCAAATCATGAGGCAAATGAGGAGACAGCTCTGAAGTTGGCAACACATTTGTCTGCAGAATCTGCCAAATAACCAGATGTTTCTGCTACACAAACTCACCCAGAGCTCAGCACAGGAATCCCACCACAGATAACTACAGTACAAAATTAATGACTAAAGTTTAATTTAGGGAAAAATGTTCATTTCAGACCATGCTGTTGTCAAGGAAATTTAGAATAATCACAGGAGAAAGAAATTTACCAAATAACTAATTGATAAATGTATCTCTAATTCATTGTAACTACTGCCATCCTGTACCAAGTAATTGAAACAGAAATCCATTTCTGCAATATTTTAATAAAGATTGCTGAGATGAGTCATAAAAATAACAAAACCAAATACTGTAGAGTAACAGGACATTTGAATGAACTCTAATCACAATGTTTGCATATTAAAAGTAGTTAAGAGGCTGATGACAGAGTATGACTTTATAGCCTTTACAAAACCACAGCATTTAGTTATATCAATGGGAATTATTTATTTGAAAAATTGCAAGACACCCTCTTACAGCCACCCCAATGGAGCAAAATTATAAGTTCTGCCCTTAATTTTCATTCTTTTCTCTGCACTGAAATAGCAGAGACATTAAAAAATTAAAACTTCTAGTGCTCATTGATGTGATCTTTCCACCACTTTCTGTAGCAGCACATGCTGATTATCATTTGTTGACAAAATATAACTAATAATGCTAAGACAGCCTAGAGCCTAGCTTGAGTTCCTATGTCTCTAATTACCAAACATCAATTATGAGGTTTTTCTTTCTTTAACGTTTGAACTTGTTTTCCAGAGTCAAAACTTAAACGGTGGTAAATACAACAGAAGTGAGTTAAAGTAAATATAAACATTCATTTGGATCCCCAATGACCACAAAAAAATTTAAAACCTAACCTTTGGCATAAACTCTGAAGGTCTAGGTGAATAAAATCTCTCCTAGCATTGAAAGGAAAAGAAGTATGGGTTTTCAAAGTTCATTGACCAGGACTTTGCTTTTTTAAGGAGTGCAGTACTTTTGCATATGAGATGTACATATTATGTTTAAAAGATGTTTAAAACTTATGGAAGTTTATTCCATTTATAAGGATTCTACCAGTTACAGAAATACTCCCCAATATTGAAGGTTGTGATTCAAATCAAAACAAAGAAAAGGATTACTGAAAGGTATTTCCACATACTCTGGAGACCTAAACCACCATATTACTAAGGCTAATACTATTTCAAAACGTAAACTCTTTTGATGGAGGTATTTTGTTTTTAAAAGCACTTCTAGGCAGTTTACTTCATTTCTAAGAAGGTTCATGAAAACTAGAAGAATAACTGGATCTGTCTGTAAAACTAATTGAGATCTTTGTTTAAAAGTAAAAGCCTTTCCTCTTCCACCAGTAAGAACAAAAAAAACCACCTGGGCCCCTAAGATCTTGACCCTCACCCCCAGAGCCATGTAGTCACGCTTGATATGCTCCAGGTCTCCCCTGTCTATATCACATGAAAGAGCAGTAGGGTTAACAGTCTGAGGGCTGGACCAGGCTCAGCAGTCTCTCCATGTCTCAAGGTCCATGCTACTGACCAGCAACAAACCACCCTAGACAGCAGATTAGGACACCAGACTGTGGCCTCCATTCCCCACCACAGTGATCCCTTTGCTTCTTCCTCCTGGTGTGGCTGTGTGGCTCAGGATGAGCCAGCTTTGATTCTTCATTGAAAATAGCTCCCAGCCTCTGATCTGCTACCAGGGCACTGATCCTTTTCTGTGGGTACCAGAAGTCACAAGCTTCCAGCCTTTGTCATCATTTCCCACCCTGGAAGACACAGACCCTGCCTGCCTCTCCTTCAGTACAGCTTGGCACTCAGCCTCCTGTAGCCACGTGGTCTTGGAGAAGATCTGGCCAATTTCCTTTTGATCCTCTCTGATGCTGTGCAGTCTGCTGACCTCCTCCCACAGCTCCTTTACTTCATAATGGACCCTCCACCTGCAGCCAAGGACACCATCTCTCCAGCCCCTACCTCAGTGAGCGTCTCCAGGCACGCTCTGCATCCCCAGACCTGGAGAGCTGCATATTCTCTTGGGAGCATTGTCTGATTTGAGGCTTCTGAGGTTCCAGAAACAGTTGCTCCAGTTGGTGCTTAGGACGACTGTGTCCAGTGCTCAGCACATAGACACTGTTCTCAGCAAAAGTTCTGCCCATCTTTCTTTCTGCTTGGTTTTCACTGTAGTTTGCTGATGGCTCATTATCATGAAAAGGTGTGCTTACCATTCTCTGCAAGCTTGCTGCAAATGCAGCCCTATTACCATCATTCACCTGTACCCTGATAATTGAATCAATAAATTCATGATTTGCATTGAAAACACCAAGTATATCCTGTATATTCATTAGTAGAATGCCGGTGAGCACCTTCAAGAAAAGTCATAATTCTTTGCTTGTTCTTTTAAATGGTGTCCCTAGTTCATTTCACAGTCTCCCTTCATTTCACAGCATATACTACTGCAGTTTGTCTTCCCAACTTATGTGAAAAGTTTATTTGCATACCTATTTTCACATAAGCCCGAACTTAAGGCTGGTGGTGCAAAGTATATACCTGGTAAACATAAAAATATACAGAGCATCCAAAAACATGTTTGTTTGTGAAAACCTGGTTTCCTTTTTAACTTGTGATTTCCCCAAGTTTGCAGCTACTGATATCATCAACTTGTTCGACTAAGAGAGATTCTAAATTGTGCATTTAGAGACAGCATGAAGACACACATTCTTTCCTTCAGTAACTTAAAAGCTTTTTCATGTTCTACCACCCATATAAAGATGCTTTCAGGTAACAGTACTCCAACAATGCCTGTTGTGAGAAATTTTGGAGAAATCCAAAAAGTCTGCAGAACTGTGAATGGTGCAATCACCTCCAGAGGACCCAGGGGTCCTTCCTCCCTGACATTCTCCAGGACACACCCTTTCTTCTACCTACATCAGGCAGAGGACTATTGCCAAACTCAAGCTTAAAAAAAAAAAGATTAACATCTCAAACTCTTGACAAGCCTTTAAGTAAATTTCACTCCTCATCCAACTGTACTGAAAATACTATTTCTCACAACAAGAAAAAAGCCCAGTTAAATAGGAGCTGTATTTCTCCAGTTATCGACATGTGCTTGAGTATAATCATCACTCCTTCAATCCCATGGATCAGATTTTGTTCAGGTCTGAAGTCCAACAGTCAGTAACCATCTGGCTAAATCATTATCTGGGCAACGATTCACATGTATTGTTTAAACAGTTACTCTTTTGCATCACCAGCTTTTAGCTTTCCTTCTGTGTCTTCTCTCCGCATCAGCATGAAAGGTGTTCTGTTTGAACTCCCTCAAAAGGCAGCCTCAAGCTATTTCCCAGCTGGAACAATATAGGGACAATCCCACAAAAAACCTCCCACAGCCACAACCTCATTGCCTCTTGCCTTTTCATGCCTCGCAGAAGTTCAGAAGGGTAAGTTTCCTCTCAGTGCTTGGAAGCAAAAGCGTTTGCCCTGTACTGCTCAGCACTATACCTCACAATCCTCACTTGAAAAATGCTGACAAAAGGCCTGAGCATTGCCATGGAAACACTTTACCCAATATTGTGTTTTCTTGTTAATCTACTTGCCAAGGGAGACATGGGTCTGCTGAGCACTAACAAACTCTCATCTCCTAAATAACCAGAACATATTTTCTGCAAGCAAAATGTTTTGGCCACTGTTTTAAAGCGAATGCCACAAGCTTTTTCCCTAGGAACCACAAGTGCTGCTTGGACCCAGCAAGTAGTTCCAATTTGCAAAAGTAGGATTTACTTTTCTTCGCACCTCCTCAATCAGAAACCCCAAATTCACACGGAGGCAAGGCTGTAACACCAGCTATTGGTCAAATTTGTGACCTTTACAATACGCCTGCTTTTCTTATTGCAGAGGACAAACCTCTAGGATTATTTAAAGCTCAAGCTGAAACATGAGAAAAAGAGAGATGATGATGACACAATGAACCTTCCTGGCAGTCTGTAAACTCTCTCCCTGTGGCTGGCCCCTCAGCTGTCCTTCCCTTGGTCAGGAAGGGAAGCAATGGCTTTCTACCACAACAGCAAATACCTCCCCAGGCAGTGTTTTCTACTGCCCCTCTTTCCACTGCTCCCATGAACTGCACTTATGACTTAATGATTTCTGTCTATAGTACATCACTTGTACTCACCCTCCTGGCCTGTGCTTTGAAACAAGCTTCCTACAAACAGATACCACTGTATTTTACTCTGTAATCTTACATATTCTTTCACATTTAAGTGCATTGAATAGCATTTGCCCTCTATTAACCCATCTATTTAATTTCTCTAAATCCTTCTATAATCCTTCTATAATAAGTCAGATCGCTTGGTTTTTCACTGTTTGCTACTGAATCTAATTTAACAGTATCTCAAAAATTTAGAAGTTTATTCATTAGTCTTGTCAAACTAATCAAAGTGCAAAATGAAACCATGAAGGAATAAATAATAATTTTGTTGATAAATATTGAATTCTATTACCTCAGTATTATTTTTCTCATTTCATACATTCAAGTCTAATTTTTGCTCATTTTTATTGTCTTACATTCACTTCTAATTTTCATATTCAATAGTTCATTGTATTTGTAATTGATTTCCAATGTGAAACCTTTCTAGATACACACATACTGTGTACTGTGAATGGGCAGTGCCAATTTCAATCAGTATTTTCCGCTCTGCTCACACAGCCAGTAACTTTCTCAAACAATCCATAGACAGCACATCAGTAAGATGCAATCATCTCTTCTTGTTACAACAATAATTATTGTTAAATACTATTTTTTCATGGATTCTTTATGAGTTAATCAAAGTAACATCTATGCATTGGCCACTTTCCATGAGAGCCTTGAGAGATACGGTCTTTATTCTATGTATGTCTCTGAAAAGAGAAGTCTGTGTGGTAAAAGCTGGACATTCCCTCCTCCCTACCTGAAGTCAATATTACACATTTAGTGATTAAAAGAAAACTCTGGTACTTTTTCCACTTTTTTTAATATTCGTGAGCTTTTCTGGCCCCTTGGACCTATTCCACCTAATCATCAAACACCAGATCCATTAGCAGAAGATAGATCATGTAAGCATCACCGGTGTCAGTTAGACATATCACCGTTCTACTGTTACATGCCCTGATTATCATCCTAATATAGACTCACAAAACTCAGGCATCCCATGACAGCAAATAAAACATGAAGAACCCTGGCTGTGTCCAGGCTGATGCTGTAAAGCTGCTTTCGCCTTGTAAAAGGACTCATAGATTTGTAGTGGAGACCATTAAGCTTGCAGAGCCCAGATGTAGTTGCCCATGCACTGAGCCCAAGGACTTATCCTTAACTGAAGAAGTTCACCTGAGCCAGGATAATTTATTATGCTAGCATGTGTGAGGCACACCCATGATGATGGCTTGAACTCATGGTTCTGGATTGGCAAAATTCTGCCACTATGCCCCAAATATACCTTTGCTAAAGACACTGAAAAATAAAAAAAAACCACATGATTTCTGCAGGTGGCTTATTTCACTTGCTACACCTTGTGATATGGTTCTTTGAGCCTGACTGCAGATAGAAGGATGCCTCATTTAACATAGAGGTAAGGAAGCAGGAACTCTTACATCAGGTATTTCAGCCACAGGCTGAAAAGGCAAGGAAAGCAACCGCAAATAATAAATCTAGCTAAACATAGACAGGGAAGCGCAGGCAAGACCTGGAATTGTGAACTCTTGTCCCTGGTAGCTCTGTACTCATTTCCAGAGGCTGTCTTAAATGCCAGCTCAGTCCTGGGATCTATGACTGGAGCCAATTAAAACCAGAAAAAAGTGGTGCCCCTCTGATGAAGAAAACCTTCTCAGTTCCTCAAAGGGCAGGCAATTTTTGAGCTGTGTGACTCTGTCTCCATGCACTTATTTTCCAGTATTCAGCTGTCATCATCTCTTCTGTATATGGGAAAGGTTTTTTTAGAAAATTGTGAATATACCTTAACATAAACAAGTCATATCTTGATCATTTAAACAAATGTGAGTTCCTCCAGGGAATCAGTCTCTATCCTCCACTATGTGCCTCATTCTTGGTCCTTCTACTCAGTCTCTCCTTTACTGTATATTCTGTTTGAATTATGAATCACTCTAGTTCTATTTATTGCTTCCCTGCTTATGCATTAACACTAATGTTAACAAATATCTTTATTGACCATCTGCCAGTCTCTGTCTTGTAAACTGGAATCTATGTCCAATGCCTTTTTAAATCCACAGGTCACTATGAGAAAGTAAGTTGAATAGAGAATGTTATTAGATGTTCACTCAGTGATAGCAACCCGTAAGAATTTTTTTAAAAATCCATCCAAAAAATTAAATACATCAATGAAATGTAAATGCATCAAAAAATTAAGTGCCTGGTTCTGAGTCTGCTTAATGTAGATGTTAATGATGGTACGATTTTCTTTTAGATTGGAAGACTTTCAATAACAAAATGATACCACACAAAAATACAGTGTCCCAGCTAAGTAACCACTTTTAACAACCAAATTTATAATCTCTTCAAAGAATGAATTCAAGTTAATTTGAAGAAAAGTAATTTTAAAGGAGTCATTTCCATAAAACCGGGTTGACTGTTACAAATGATATTCTCTAATCCTTTATCAACTCAATCCCATATCAGTCCTTCTATTATTTCACCCCAAACTTAGAATACCTTATAAGTCACCTGGATCATTCGATTTGGAGTTAATAGTACAGCACCCTTTATTTCTTCTAAAATAACGTATAAGGTGAGCATTACCTCATAATTCTGGTGTGCAAGTTTTTCATGTTTAAATTTTAAATGTTTTCATTTTAAATGTTTTTTCCTAGTAAAGAATGTTTAATTTTGTCCTTGATAATGAAGGGTTGAGATAGTATTTTGTAATCCTCACATGATGTCAGTATGTCATTCTTTCCAAATACAGAAAATTAATACCCATTGAACAAATTTGCCTTTTCTGGCAAAGTACTCAGCAGTGCTAAGATCCACCACCGTGTTCTTAATAAGAGAATTTTTTAACTACCACAGTCCAAGAACTGGGCGCAATACTTGGAAGATGTGTAATTTTCAAACAGTTTCCCAAGGCGGTGGTCACAGTGGTAGTGTTCTGTTTACATATGAGACTGTATTAGTGGGGCAGATACACTATACATAATGGATATAAAACGGTATAGGAATAGGTGTTATTTGTGTTCCCTTTGGACACTCCTTGGTAACAAAGAGATGATCTTTTTCTAAATAAAAAAACCCTTACAAATTAAACTGCCTAAATTTGTAGTCTTGTATATACCTGCTTTATTTTTTACTTCAGGTATTCTGATTTAGTGTTAATAGATGATTTAGCACATCAAAGCTGTTTAAGCTTGCTGGTAATAAGTCTTTCAGTATTTATGTTTCATCTTTGCCTCTCCTGACCAAATTCTGTAAAAAGTAATATATTCTAATTAAGGGGAAAGAAGTGGATGAGGGAAAAAGGAAATAGAAAGCAGTGAAGAGTCTTAAAATTTCTTTCATTCCCAAGGTACTATTTGTCCCTTGAACTCATTTTTCTCATACTTGCCAGCCATTTTGTATTTGATTTTTTAATATTAATAACATTGTACACTACATCTGTTTTAATTAGACTGTTGACCAATTTTCCTTTTCCCATTCATTTCTATTGGTATCTGACTGAAAAGTAATTAGTAGAGAATATTAGTTTAGAACAACTTTTCTAAACAGGACTACATTTCACTTCAGATTACAGAAACATCCAAAGAGATAAATGGAAGGAAGCTTTAACTAATATAAGCAACCTGGACTTAATCAGCATTAAAAGCCATTAATCTTGAATGAATAAGCTAAAAATAATTAGAAATGTAACTTTACAAAAAACACGGCTTACAAAGTTGAGTCTAAGTTGGATACATTTTTAGTGGTCTTTATTCGAGTAAAAAAAAAAGAGGCATAATATACAATTCCTTGCATTATCCTAGTCATCACAATGCAAAGTACGTTCACAGTAAAAAGGGCAGTTTTCAAACAAGTAAGGCAACAGGTCCCAAGTAAGATGAGAAATATCTTCTAAGAAAACAGGGTGAGTGACAACTGGCAAGAGTCAGAATTTTAATTTAAACATGCTTCATGAGAACAGACTGACAGCAGTGAGGACAATAAAGTGCTCCTCAGGTGTCAATGCTTATTAAAATAAAGCAGCATCCAAGGAAAATATCTAACTTAAAGGAAAGTAAAACCCAACTTTCTCCTAACAGTTTTAAATGCTGTTGTAGTCCTTTAAAAATTTGTTAACGTTTATTCATACTTTTCAGTCTGACACATTTTCCAAAAGTGCTATAAACAACTCACACCTGCATATAATTTCATTACGCTTCATTCAAGAGCCTGTGGTGATAATTTTGTAAAGCATATTGTTGGCTTTCTCAAAGTACTGTTTCTTCTCAAGTTAGTATCAGTAAGAATTTTTTGTTTCTTTGTTTTTGTTATTAAAAGTAACGTGGATTTTTGAGTATTAGAGCACTACAGAATTTATACTTTCCTCATCAAAGTTGGGGGAAATGTACTACTGCATTACTCAACCAATTCATATGTACAGTCAGCATTGTTTTAAAAAATCTTTTTCTGAAAGAACATTAGGGTAAGGATAAGAGATGGTCCTAAAAGTAATAATTTGGCTTGGCAAGGGTTTTGCTATACTTTTTTCCTTTAACTTTTCAGTACTATATTTTTAAATCAAAACCCTGTACACTGGGAGCAGCCTAGCAGTTCCAGTAGTAAATTACAGCATATATCCAATAATGCTAAAGCATGTTTAGCACTATATCCCAGAAATATTAGAGAAAGAATAAAAAGGTAAAGGCAAGTAGAAAAAAAGGAAAGCCATTAAGCCATTAACTTCCCAGTGGAAATATATGGCTCAGAACTGAAAAATGAACCAAAAACCATACATTGAGATCTTGTTCCTCTTTGAACCTGATCATTCCTGCACATACAGGAAGTATAGCAGAAGTCCTTGCTTCTTAGCAGGACAAAATGCATGGGGTATCTCAAGACTTGCCGGCTTTTAAAATGTTTACCAGGATAGTGTATTAGGCCAAAAATCTGGATGTGGTGTGCTCTTGTCTGCTTGTGCACAGCCCAGACACTGTCTCTCCTACTCTTGGTACAGATATGGAAACACATCTGTATTTCTTCTGGCAGCAAAGATTCCTTGGTTCATCTGGCTTAGGCCCAGAAACGAGCACTGTCCTCCTAAATCCTCCAGTAGGTGCTACACACTTTCTGACATCTAGCAAACCTGTGAGTCTCCTCATTTATCACCTGTGGTTTGGGGATGGGGAGTAAAACTGTGTGGTCACACAAACAAGTCAGATGTACACCCAGGAAACCACAGGCATACATGAGCAATATGCTACTCTAGAGAGCAGGTACAGCTGCTCCATGACCCAAGGTGGGCTGCATTCATGTGCTCACCACCTTTGCTTCAGAGTGTGTGATGCAGCCAAATAATCAGCAGTCCTTTTGGGTCACCTCCATTAACTTCCTTGCATGGTCTTAACATCTGGCCCACTTGGGACAGCCAGCTAGGTTGCCCTTCCTCACATTTAAAGCACAAGGACAAGCTGTAAAATGATCCAAACTTTAGAAACACAGAATTTTAAAAGTTTTAATTAAGTTAAAAATCAAACTGGAACTCATAGTAAAGAGATAATGTCAGAAGAGGTGAGAGTATCTCACTGAAGGGGGACTGCCTTGACTTAGTTTCTTAGTACTGGAGAGAGGCAAGTTTGTGCCTCCTGCTGTTGCTGCCTCCACCTCTTGGCATTCAGTTTATGCAGGAAATCAGTTTTTAGCTGCTGCCAAACTGGAACCTCACAGAGCAATAAGTTCACAGTGCTTTCCAGAACTTAGTAATAAAGCAAATCTTGAGCACCTCTTCATATTTACTGAGCAATGAAATATCACGCCAGAATTAAAGGGTGTTTCTGAAAATAGTTTGAATGTGAATCAGAGGGTATTTCAGCAGATAAAATGGAGTAATTACAGGGTAGGAAGAACAAATAGACTGTAATAGATAAGTGAGACAGGCAATCATAGACAAACTGTTTACTTCCCTGCTGATGGATGAATAGAGCAAAGGGTCACCTAGGTGGGGTTTTTTTATTTAACTTTTTGCTGGTAGATTTATTCTTGATGTCAGGCTTAACAGACAAGACCAGACTGACTATTTGGTAGCAATGTACTAGATATTTTTAATACCACACAGCTCTGAGGAAGTCTTTAACCACCATCTAAAATAGTTTTTTTATAGGAGGATGGTAAACATTATGTCCAGCTAGTCAAACTGACCCAGGGCAATGAGACCTTCCAATTCTTAATCCAGTGTTTAAGCAGCATCAAAGCAGCTGTCTTTGCAAGGCTGTAATCAAGTGCTAGAAAAAAACTTTTGCTGGAGCTCCCAGAAATTGTGAGTCTTGGAGTCATTAAGCCTTCAGTGACCAGTGACAACACAGCTTGATGTAGCATGATGAACCATGTCACTGCTTTTGATTATTAATGGACTCTCACTAGGCACAAAGTCTGAGACACAGATATTAGTTTTATGACTGCATCCTACGTTAACAGAGAGATGCTTAGACCCAAGCAATAAAAACAAAATTTTTTTTTTTATTTATTTAAATGGTGACATTTTCATGTTCATTCCTTCAGGGTATCTTCGACTGATGAACTTTCAAGGTCTTGAAACTTCAAAAATGCTTAACTGCAGAACTAAGCAAGTCTATCCCTCTGCTTTCTGACATGTATCATGTACCACCTTCCACTTGTCTTCCAAAGGAAATGCCCAACAGTTCATCACATACTTCGTGGAGAAACCCAGGAATAATCAACACAACCAGTTAGAGTATACTCAATAGAAAAAGCCAAGTCTATTACCGGCTTGAGAGGTCAGAGAAACGTGAGAAACAAAGTAACCTGGGGCAGATGGACTGATTGAGTGCTCATGAGGTAGGCAGAACTAGCCTAATTAACAGCCCTTCCTTAAATGACAATCCAGAACAATTTTTCTTTTCTGCCTTTGTGTTTATCTCAAGGCTTGCTTTTTTTCTGATTTAAATTACGGAGCTTTAAAAAACAACTCTCATGATAAAAGTATTATACTTTTAATAAAGAAGATGGCAAAATAAATTGGTTTAGTTTCCTAACCCATCTCTCCTCATGTCAAAAATTATTTTTAACTGTTTCTAATTTTTGTCAAATGAGTCAGATGAATTAAGCGCTATTTCAACAGAAGTTTATCTGTACTTCTTTTTATTTTTTTTATCGCATCACATAGACAGGTTTTGACTTCATGACGACCCTGAGCAACATCGAAGCCAGCCCTCCTTCAGCACAAAGCTGGACCAGCCGACCTCCACAGGTCCCTTCCAATCCAAATCATTCTCTGATGATATTCTAATAGGCTGGCTATGAACCAGCCCGTTCTTTCTGTTTTCACGATTTGACTAATGCTGCTGAAAAAGTAAGAGCTCTGAGACTGGACAAGCCTTACTTTGTGATGGCAAAATATATTATCGTAAGTTTGTAATAAGAGGTATATAGAAAAGGGGATATGCTTCAGAGGGGTTTTTAACTCATGTGTTCAGTTTTTCCCTGTCAAAATTTCTGCTTGACCATGAGAACTAGCACTTTTCACAAAAACAAAAAAAAATAACTGATTCCTTCTGACATGTGATGGATTCCTGGTGGGGAGTACAGCTGGATGTGTCAGCTGAATTTCAGAAAGGAGCACTGAAATTCCTCTTTTGATCATGAAGGTAAGTCTGCCTGTAGTGTTGAGTGTGCAACATAATCAAAATTGTGACACAAAGATGGCTGCTGTCAATACCACTGGTAAGAGGAGACTGAAAATGCTGTCTGAGCACAGCTGATATTAATATTCCTGAAGTTTAATTTTTCTAACCCTGTCATTTCTGCTGCTTGAAAAACAAATGCCTATGTACCCTCTGCTACTTTCACTTAAATTCCTTTTGCATATTTTAATTTCACTGCTACCACTACAAACACTGCAGACAAAGCAACTGAAGTTTTGCAGGCAGAGAAAGTAATGAAGCAAAATGACTGTTGCATCTAATAGTTAACAGCTGTATCTATGCCTATCTGTTGCTTCCTCATTTCATTGTCTAGGATGAAATCCTTTCTTTCATCCTCTGATGAAATCCTCCTGCTCATCCTCTGGGATGAACAGTTGCCTCTAGGCATCCTCTATAGTATCTGTTCGGACACCAGTGTTTGTCAATTCCCTGTTCATATACCAACTGCGCAATTCTTTATGGGAGTCTGAGGACCACATCTCATTACTCAGGAACCAAAAAATATCTCTTGAAAGTTCACGACAATACTAGCTTAAAACATTTACAGAGAGAAGCCCACAAATCTGTTCAGCAGACTGTACAGCTCCACATCACTTTTCATTCCCCAGGATTTCTAAATCAGAGCGTTCTTAGGCTCTCTGCAAAACAGAAAAAGTGATCAAATTTCCCAGCCATATTAAAACACGGGTGGAAATATATTTAAGAGAAAACACAGAAATTGAGAGTTGGACTAATGTAAATGTATGTAATTACTATCCTCAGAGAGCCTTCTGTAGAACATCCTATCATTAGATGTTTGGAAAGTAGCAGAAAAGATTAACTGAAATCTAAATATATCACTAGGACATCTTGCAAAGAAAAAAAAAAAAAAAAGGTGTTTCAAGATGCATTGATATATCAAGTAACTCCTGACAGACCTAATCTTGTTATATTACCTCTGGAACTGTTTGAATGCCAGGTATACCAAAGTGCACCCCTGGCCAATGTACATGCTATACCAACAGAAGAATTGCATACAAGAACAGCAGAACAGATGGTACTTAAAAGCATTATGGATGCTTATATTCCATTTACAATACAAGGATTCTTTGTGTTTAAGGTTTACACCTCAAAACAACAAAAAATTCAATATGACTTTGCATTGATTTGTCTCTTAGTGTTTAGATGGTGATACTCTGCTCACCATGTCACTGCACTGCATTTGGAGAGCATCTGTTTTAGTTTTCAAACTTATAAGTTTTGAAAGCTGTCATGCTTAATTTACATTTTCCAGCATATTGGGTGGGGAAGGAAATAATATTTTTATTTAAATTGTATTTCTAGGTACATTTCTTATGACAAAGAATGTAAAAGTGCTTTTATCATTAAAATGCTACCTTGGAAGAAGACAGTAGTGGGGGGAAAGAAATTAAGACATTGAACTATGTTTATTTCCCTGCTCATTTCATTTTAATGCCAAAACATATCTTGTAATGTCAATACAATATGTTTCAGCATAGCATTCAAACAAATCATCTTTTTTGGTGCTCTCCCACATTTTTTCCAGAAATATATCTTGTCTATCCAAGTGTCTAAAACAGGATTTTCCTGCCTAGCTGTTTGCCTGGGAAGGTGTTGGTATTTCCCTATGAGTTTTTGGCATCTGCCAGCTTAGTCTTCCCTTTCTATACCACATGCACTATGTCTTCAGGCATTCGTCTCCTTCAGTTGCAGACTGAATGAAACCACTGGGTTAGGAATTTTATGAATGTTACCATCACAAAATTAATTCAGTGTTTAAAAACTATGGCTGCTATAACAGACCTACATTTTCCTGTTCCGAGGAACACTTTGTACTGCTTCTAGTCTCATACATTCCAGCTGCCGTATGTATACAAAGTCTTTACATTTGTTTCCAACCTTTCATCCTTTTCTTCTTCTCACTTTCACCACATTAAATTTCCTATGTGCATTTTGATTCTTTTTCAGCCAAGCAGTAAGCCACAGCAGAGTGGAACTCTTGGCTTCTGATGCTTGCCAGAAGGTGTTATGAGGTATGTGGCCAACGTAATGCTCAGTCTGATCCATTTTTGAAAAAGGATTTAAAAATTCAAACTGACAGTTCAGAATACAAACAAAAGCTTAACGTTTTGACATTGCTATGACCAAAAAAAAAAAAAAAAAAAAGCGTGCTTAAGGAACGCAAGTATTTATTATAAAAGTGTTGAGCAGATGACCAAATGAAATGTTAGCTTTTAGGTAGCAAAGAGTCTCTGTATATAGTGACATTAAAGTAGGGACAGAATTAGCAAAACTGTCCATCAGCAATACTATATGACTCACTGAAAGACATTTAAAACCACTTATGTGACTCACTTTGGGAGGAAAGACAGAGCAAAAGGGGAGGAATAGTATATGGTGGGAATGTCCATTATGCCAAGACATTATGGGACACTTCAACACCAGCTTCCATCACTAGACTTGCAAGGTAACAATTCTGTCGCACAGTACAGAGGGAGTAACGTCACCCTCTAAAAGAATTGCCTTTCCTTCTGAGGCTAACCTAGCAAAAAATTTTAAGCACCACAGTTACCTGGTTTTATAGAATACACAGTCCAGAAATGCAGATATTTTCCTTACAGCAGCTTCCGAAATCATTGCTTCCCAGCAACAATGAATGACACAGTATCAGCAAGACCAAAACAGCTCCATGAAGGGCTCTCCTAAAAGGATGTGGGAGACACTGGGCTAAAGGAAAAGATAGGCAGCAATGTGTTCATATTTCTTGGATGCAGGAGAAAAGGAGAAGACTGGGGAAGTCCTCTGTGGGGGTGGAACTCCCCATATCCTTCCTACAAATGTGCACAAGAAGTGGGATGAAGACCATGTGCCTAGGCTATGTGGGAAGACCAACAAAGAGGGAAGAAGAAACATTCATACAGACTTGTGCTGTATGCTACATTCATAGCATTACCCTGTATATAGCTGGTTGTTTTTAAGGTGAAGAAGGGAATAGTGGGGGCAATTCCCCGATTCCCAATGATACAAAAGAAATCAGTTTGATAGAAGTGTTGCACCCCCACAATGGCAACATCTTTTGACTTGCTATCAATCTAGGCAATGTTTTCAGCTATCAACGCAGGGTTCAGTTCATTGCCATCCAAAAATAATTAACTTTCTGGAGGGTATAATATTGCATTGAGACAATATAGGGAATGTATATTCCCATGGCAGCACTTAAAAAACTGGCCTATTTCTATAAGTTTATTAGCATGTAATACTACTTGCTACCATTTTTTCATTATCTGTCAAAACATTTTTACATATTTACTTCCAGTGAAAAATGCAGAACAGATGTGGTTCCTGCTTACATAGGAATTATCTTATTTGCTGTTTAATGGAGCCAACAAGGATAAGGAGCTTCTAGAATATAGGCATGGTCTATATAGTCATTTGCCATGGTCTATATTACCCTTCAACAAACTGCAGGGCAACAATTCCCTTTCCCTTGCTGTTTTGTACCTTTTGCCAGTTATGCACAAGGTCAGTGGTTGACTAAGAATCACTTCTTTAAAGAAAGCAAATAAAAAAAATTGAAAAGTTTCTATTTAATAAACCCACTGCTAACTTTCCATCAAATCGCAAGGGTTGGGTAAAAAATGTTTTCCATGACTCTGAGCTTGTTACAGAAGTCACAGAATCATGAAGGTTGAAAAAGACCTTGAAGATCATCCAGTCCAACCATCAACACAACATTAACAGTTCCCAACTACACCATATCCCTCAGCACTAAGTCAACCCTACTCTTGAACACCTCCAGGGATGGGGACTCCACCACCACCCTGGGCAGCCCATTCCAATGCCTAACAACCCATTCTGTAAAGAAATGCTTCCTAATATCTAGTCTAGTAAACCTTCCCTGGCGCAACTTGAGGCCATTCCCTCTTGTTCTATCGCTTATTACTTGGTTAAAGAGACTCATCCCCAGCTCTCTGCAACCTCCTTTCAGGTAGCTGTAGAGGGCGATGAGGTCTCCCCTCAGCCTCCTCTTCTTCAGACTAAACAACCCCAGTTCCCTCAGCCGCTCCTCGTACGACCTGTGCTCCAGACCCTTCACCAGCTTCGTTGCCCTTCTCTGGACACGCTCGAGTAATTCAATGTCCTTTTTGTAGTGAGGGGCCCAAAACTGAACACAGTCATCGAGGTGTGGCCTCACCAGTGCCGAGTACAGGGGTAAGATCACTTCCCTGTCCCTGCTGACCACACTATTTCTGATACAAGCCAGGATGCCATTGGCCTTCTTGGCCACCTGGGCACACTGCTGGCTCATGTTCAGCCGGCTGTCAATCAACACCCCCAGGTCCCTCTCTGACTGGCAGCTCTCCAGCCACTCCTCCCCAAGCCTGTAGCGCTGCTGGGGGTTGTTGTGGCCCAAGTGCAGCACCCGGCATTTGGCCTTATTGAAGCTCATGCAGTTGGCCTTAGCCCATCGCTCCAGCCTGTCCAGGTCTCTCTGCAGAGCCTCCCTACCCTCGAGCCGATCAACACTCCCACCCAACTTGGTGTCATCTGCAAACTTACTGAGGGTGCACTCGATCCCCTCGTCTAGATCATCAATAAAGATGTTAAACAGGAGTGGTCCCAAAACCGAGCCCCGGGGGACACCAGTCATGACCGGCCACCAACCGGATTTAACTCCATTCACCACAACTCTTTGGGCCCAGCCATCCAGCCAGTTTTTTACCCAGCAAAGCATGCGATCATCCAAGCCTCAAGCAGCCAGTTTCGCCAGGAGAATGCTGTGGGAAACGGTGTCAAAGGCCTTACTAAAGTCAAAGTAGACAACATCCACAGCCTTTCCTTCATCCAAGAAGCAGGTTGCCCTGTCGTAGAAGGAGATCAGGTTTGTCAAGCAGGACCTGCCTTTCATAAACCCATGCTGACTGGGCCTGGTTTTCCCGCATGTGTTGTGTGATGGTACTCAGGATGAGCTGCTCCATCAGCTTCCCAGGCACCAAAGTCAAGCTGACAGGCCTGTAATTTCCCGGATCATCCTTCCAACCCTTCTTATAGATGGGCGTCACATTGGCCGATTTCAAATCTGTCGGGACCTCGCTGGTCAGCCAGGACTGCTGGTAAATGATGGAAAGAGGCTTGGCGAGCCCCAGCCAGCTCCTTCAGCACCCTCAGGTGTATCCCATTCAGTTCCATAGACTTGTGTATGTCTATGTGATGCAGTAGATCACTGACTATCTCCTCCTGGATTGCGGGGGGGTCGTTCTCCCAGTCTCTGTCTTCTGGCTGAGGAGGCTGGATTCCCTCAGTACAACTAGTCTTGTTATTAAAGACTGAGGCAAAGAAGGCATTAAGCACCTCAGCCTTTTCCTCATCACTTGTTACCATGTTTCTTCCTGTGTCTAGCAGGGGATGGAGGCTCTCCCTGGCCTTTCTTTTGTTGTTGAGATACTTATAGAAACATTTCTTGTTATCCTTGGTTGCTGAAGCCAGATTAATTTCTAGCTGGACTTTAGACCTCCTGATTTCCACCCTGCATAGCCTTACAGCATCTTTGTAATCACTGTGAGTCACTAGCCCCTTCTTCCAAAGGCTGTAAACTCTCCTTTTCTCCCTGAGTTGCAGCCAAAGCTCCCTGTTTAGCCAGGGGGGTCTTCTCTGGCACCAGCTTCTCTTACAGCACCTGGGGACAGCCTGCTCCTGTGCCACTAAGACTTTCTTCTTAAAGAGTGTCCAGCCTTCCTGGACCCCTATACCCTTCAGGACCATCTCCTAAGGGATTCTGTCAAGCAGTACGAAAGTCAATCCACCACTTATCTCTAGAAAGAATTAATTTATGCCTCTCTGTTGAAAAGATGCTTAAACTTTAAACAAGCAAGCTTGTTCCCAGGGTCATTCCTGCTTAGAGACTTGGTAGTGGTCATTTAGAAATGTGGTCATTTAGAAAGTTGAAACAGACATTCATATTTTATAAAGTATTATAAATACTGCAAAAGATGAAAGTTCTTAGTCTTAACAGATTAAAATCAATGGTTATGCATCCCTTTCAATAAATTATTATATTTAGAAACTTAATAGCATGACAAAAACTATATTACCACAGATCCTCCTCACTAAGGCAGAACACCAGGCCAAGAATTGGTTTCACATCACCATCAAAGAAAATCAGCCTCAAAGAGACCTCTGGAAGAGATCATCCGGTACACTTCTGTGCCTGGAGGCACAAACAAGTGCCTGACAGATATTTGTCCAACCTGTTCTTGAACCCCCCAGTGACAGAGATTGTATAGTATATCTAAGACAAGCTTTTTTATTATGTTCAAAAACACTCCCTCTCTTGGGAGTAAGAAAAGCAACGAACAGATAATTCAAAGTACTAAAACAAACTGTAAAATTTCAGTGTGCTGTGCCACCTACTCTGGGAAGGAAAAAGGGCTGAAGCCGGAAGAAATGACAATACAGCAGTGGACACCTGATTTATTCCTATTTTAAAGATTCCATGGTTTAGATTCGTACCCTACCAGGAGCCTCTACAACTGAACAACGCCTGCATGAATAAAGTATGAGCTGAGAAACAGTATTTAATTTCATACAACTGTGGGTAACTTCTACAAGGTCAGTGAATACCTAAGGCAGTTCAGCTGCTCTTGAGGCAAGCCTCCTCTAAGAAAATATATTCCCGGGACACAAGCGTGAGAGCAGAGGTCACTGGTTTGAGAAAGAGCCACCAGGAAGTGTAAAGAGAGCCAAGGTGGGTCTAACTTCCACTCAGGTCCTCATGGAAACTATTCTTTGATGAGCCAGAGGAATGGATTAGGAAACCTGTGAAGAGCAGTGCCAAGGACTTGGGCCAGATAAAGACTACTCAGAAAGCAGAAAAGACTCTGAGAACAGCAACTGGAATTAGGAAAAACAATTTGGCAATTGGAGATAATGAAAACGTTCAGAATGGCGCTGGCAGCCACTGTTCATACAGAAAAAGATGGAGGGGAAGCCAAGACAACACCAGAAACCCTGAAAGACAGAGCACTAAAAGCCCATACGAAGGGGCACAGGAACTATGTGCTTGTTTTGAAAGAGCTTAATAAATTATGTCCCAGGCAGAGTAAGACTATTTTAAAATCCACTCTGAGTTCCTCTGATAGGCACCCATGAAATAAAATCAAGTCCACAGTCACTGTATTGTTTAGATATAGCCTCCAAGATATTATCCTGCAAGAACTTCATTCAAAAAAATCTCATGTGATATGCCTCTTTGAAACCACTTACAGAGAAATCATGCTGTATTTTCTGGATAATATCTGTAAAAATCACAGAATCACAGAATCACAGAATTGTCTAGGTTGGAAAAGACCTTGAAGATCATCTAGTCCAACCATCAACACAACATTAACAGTTCCCAACTACACCATATCCCTCAGCGCTATGACAACCCGACTCTTAAACACCTCCAGGGATGGGGACTCCACCACCTCCCTGGGCAGCCCATTCCAACGCCTAACAACCCGTTCTGTAAAGAAATGCTTCCTAATATCTAGTCTAGTAAACCTTCCCTGGTGCAACTTGAGGCCATTCCCTCTTGTCCTATGACTTATTACTTGGTTAAAGAGACTCATCCCCAGCTCTCTGCAACCTCCTTTCAGGTAGCTGTAGAGGGCGATGAGGTCTCCCCTCAGCCTCCTCTTCTTCAGACTAAACAACCCCAGTTCCCTCAGCCGCTCCTCGTACGACCTGTGCTCCAGACCCTTCACCAGCTTCGTTGCCCTTCTCTGGACACGCTCGAGTAATTCAATGTCCTTTTTGTAGTGAGGGGCCCAAAACTGAACACAGTCATCGAGGTGTGGCCTCACCAGTGCCGAGTACAGGGGTAAGATCACTTCCCTGTCCCTGCTGACCACACTATTTCTGATACAAGCCAGGATGCCATTGGCCTTCTTGGCCACCTGGGCACACTGCTGGCTCATGTTCAGCCGGCTGTCAATCAACACCCCCAGGTCCCTCTCTGACTGGCAGCTCTCCAGCCACTCCTCCCCAAGCCTGTAGCGCTGCTGGGGGTTGTTGTGGCCCAAGTGCAGCACCCGGCATTTGGCCTTATTGAAGCTCATACACTTGGCCTTAGCCCATTGCTCCAGCCTGTCCAGGTCTCTCTGCAGAGCCTCCCTACCCTCGAGCCGATCAACACTCCCACCCAACTTGGTGTCGTCTGCAAACTTACTGAGGGTGCACTCGATCCCCTCATCTAGATCATCAATAAAGATGTTAAACAGGAGTGGCCCCAAAACCGAGCCCTGGGGGACACCACTCGTGACCGGTCGCCAACTGGATTTAATTCCGTCCAATCTCTTATAACCTCCATGTGAGTGTAGCAGACATACATTTAAGTAATTAACAGTTGCATTTAAAATGGAATTTTCTTTTTTTTTACAAAATAAAATCCCACAAAAATCATATACAAAAGCATTAAGATGGTGAGGGGAGAGGGGATTGACACTCACCCTGCTCATCCAATTACAACATCTTAATCTTATTTTGACTTTCCAAATCAGCAGACCATTTAATAAAACTTGGGATAGTTCTGTCAGTGTAACCGATTCCTTAATTAATACAGCAGAGTCTAACTCCTTGAAAGATTGGTTTTCATTTATCAGAATGTTTTCACACAAAAGTCTCATTTCTGCTAAGTTCAACTCTGCCAGTCTGGTGAAAAATTATTTTGTTGTATGCCCTGTCAAGCTACTGCTGAGTAACATGTAACTCTTCAAAGCAGTACAATACACAGAAGAAAAACAAAACAGAAAATCATGTAAAATAATGTCAAGCTTAAAAGCATTCTAAACTTTGGAGATTTCATTATTGTTATTATTTTTTTACCATTAGCATTTGCAGGTAAATGACAGGGTTTGTATGATGTTGCATTTTTGTCTGCTGTTAACTTGAGATTCTGGTCAAACAAGGGAAGGAAATTTTGTGAGACCAATTCCCTGTCGACATAACTGTATTGATTTCATTAGACTTATGTCAGCAGAAAACACAGGCTTCTGTTTAGATTTAAAAAAAAGCCACAACATTTGCTTTTATTAAAACTTTTTTTTAACCTGAAAAGTAGAGATGAGTGACAGGATCTACTCCTAAATCTAACAAAGTACATGACTGGAGTTTGGTAATTTTGCCAATCCCATCTCCAATCAATTTTTTATTGTATTTGTGCATAACATACACAAAGCTAGTAGGAAGTTAAGCATTAGAAATCTTGAAAAGACATTGCACAATTGTTTTTTATTGTGATACACAAATTTATGCCACAGTTAAGCCTCTCTGTTTAGAAGAGGCCACATACAAAGGAAAGCAGTTTAAAACCAGTGCCAATGATATGCTTTAACATTTCTCCTCTACGCTTCAATTAATTAAGCAGTCTTGGGGAAAAAAGGCAGTAGAAATGTAGTAGTCCCTCTCACTGTAAGATGATGCCCTAAAACCCTGGGAATGAGAAAGGACTATGTTTGGGAAAG
This sequence comes from Strix aluco, assembly GCF_031877795.1. Taxonomy (NCBI): domain Eukaryota; kingdom Metazoa; phylum Chordata; class Aves; order Strigiformes; family Strigidae; genus Strix; species Strix aluco. The sequence continues at coordinate 77,455,605 of NC_133932.1, forward strand.
TTCTCAGATGGATTTTCAGTAACGGAAGCAGGAAAGACATTGCTCCAAGAACTCTCCAGGGCATGCTAGTCTTAGGTTAAGCTGCAGTGGCTGAATCAGCCAGGTTTAAGAAGCTAAATGAGAGCTGGACCAGCTAAAACTGATTTTTTCTTTTTCTTTTCATAAAGCATAATTGTAAAATTAAAACTTGGGCATTTTACCTTAAATAAAGGATTTCCACAAATGCAGACTGTAGACAAACCCACATAAATGGAGAGTAGCTGTATTCAATTGCAATTGCTCCTACATTCTCAATTCCCATCTAGAGAAACTGCCCTTTCTGGAGGTGATAGGCAATTTTCTTCCAGTGATAGCTGGCACCTGGCTCTCTTCCTAAGCACAGACTGGGAGTTCTGCTTCATTACACTTGCTGTGTTTGTGATGAGGATTATCTGTGGTTTGAAACAGAAGCGAGAATGAAATGAAATTCTTTGAAAAGATGGTCATTAGAAGTACCAGTCCTACAACAGTACTCCAACAAAGTGCTTCAAGACCATTTTCTGATATTAAATACATTTCTTACTGGTTATCTGCCTCCCACAGAATTTACCTGACTACAAAGGCACCAGACAAAAAGCTAAGTAAATTTGTAATACTGGCTTCTATGATTTTGTAACAGAAGGTCTCAGCCTTATCACTGCAAGTCAGGCTGCAGTTGTACAATTAATTCATTGCCGCTATTCTTTCCAGTTTAAAAACTGCTTGAGAAAGAACCAAGTCAGTGCAGATCATTAGGGTAAAAGTGCAGTATGTTCCAAGAGCCTACATAAGTGATTTTTTACATGTAAAGCATATAGTGATTAAAAGGCACAATTCTGCAAAAGCATTTAGGAGAACCACACCGCAACATGTTCTTATATGGCTTTTTGTCATGGCATCGCCACTGTTCAGCACGATTTGGATCTTCTGCAAGTATGCTCATAAGATGTAATTGTTAGTCCTTCTCCATTTCAATTCTTCCCTTTTCCTGAAGTGAGAGGTCAGAACTTCTCCAGTAATCCTTCAACGCATGACTTTACAAACCACCATTTTGAGGACTGTTCTCTGGAACACAGTCTACCAGGCATGTCACTGCACCTGCAGTTGTCAAAATTTCTTTATAGTCTTCTCACAGTAAGCTTAAAAGAATATGAACTTAAAACCTTCTTTCTGTTTAAAAGCCTAGTATTGAGGAATAGCTTTGAAAATGATTACTCTTAGCTTCATTAATCAAAATTATTTCAGAATATTCAGAACAAACTGTTTGTCTGACCAATTCTTTGTGGTATTTACCTGCTACAAATTCACCTCTTTATTTATAGGTGGAACACTTTCAAGCTGGAAACACACTGGGTGCTTCCATAAATCAAAGTTGCTTTCACTTGGATAATGATACATAGGACAGACAAGAAATGAGTCTGGGTGTTTCAAAAAGTGAAGAGGAAGAGTGTTTTCTTAAGAAGAGGGGTTTCTGGCTTCTAAGACTCAATCAGCTTGCATCATTGAGTTTAGCAAATATCCAGTTACTTTCTGAAAAACTTAGTTTAAAACACTTGGAGTGAGGAAATGGGGCATGAAGAAATCCACGTTACGTGACAACAAACTGTTTTGCCATACGTGTTTCCCATATTTCAGACAAATGAATGGACTAAGGTAATGATTAACATCTATATCTTGCTTTAAATATGTTATCAAGTTTGTAAACCATTTCAAATCTCAGGAAGCAACAATTTCCCTCCTGTCATTGAAGCATAAATCCACTGGTGAAAACCATAATGAATACAAAATTAAAAGATGTATCATGGTTTAAATGCACAGGACTCTTCATTAGAGGTAGAGAGTCAGATTTAGCATTTCTTAACTGCCAACTACACAACTTCAAGATTTAAATAACTTTAATACATCCTTTTAATTAAATAGGAAATTCCATGCAAAACAGGAAAAATACTTTAAAAAGAGCAATTTTTGCACTGAGTAGCCTCTAACGGTGGATCATGAAAGCTAACATTCCCAATGTTTAAAATGACTGACACCATCTGGTTTAGAAGACTGAACTGGAGCTGCTGGGAGCAGAGGACTGGAAGAAGCACGACTGAGGAAGGTGGACTGCGACAGTCTGTCTGGCGCACGGGAGGATTCTCCGGCAGTCTGCTCATGCCTCTTCCCACCCCCAGCATTACCCCCAGGAACACACCACTGTGACCAGGTGATCCAGATACATCTGGTGTTACATGCTGCTCCCAAGGCAATAGTGTTCGGCAGTAACATCTTATAGATCACAAAGTTATTACTCAGCTCACTCCTGCCAGAGTTGGCACTCCCAGTCACCTTCCCCATAACATGCCCCAGATATGCCTCTCAATACTCTGACTGCCACTCCTTAAGTCACTGGCAAGAAAATGCCCCACTGCAATCACTGCAGCTACTCAGGTAGACAAGCAGAAGGGCAAAGGAGGTCTTATGAGCTTTAGGAATGTAACTGCTCTTTCAAGAAAGGGGACAAGTGCAACCACAATTAAACTCTCCTGAATCTTTATTCTTCTTCATATGAGAATCTGATCATGTAACTGCTTGAGTTGGTGTTCCAGCCCACTCCCTATGTACCAACTCACAAACCCCTATCTGCAAATAAAGACTCACTCCATCATTAGGAAAGGAAGCTTTTAAATAGCCTTTTAAAATACAGTTTAAAAGAAGAACATTTTTTAATTATGTACTCAGATGTGGAACAGAGGAGTAGAGGAACACATACCTCACTGGGTCTGGATATGTGTCTTTTCAATCTAGAATTATTGTTAGGAGAAGAACTTGCAAGGGGTTTGGGTCAAGACAATCCTCCCTTTCTAGGGAAAAGTAAAAAACCTCAAAGAAATCAAAGAAAAACCTCAAATAAAACCCCTCAAATTCCAGCTCCTTCACCTTTGCCTTGTTCTTCACAGCCCTTACAGCTCCAAAGGAAATTTGACTCCAGCAATAGAACTGTGGTGCACTACAAAGTAATGTGGCCTCCCTCCACCACCATACTCCAGTAAAACACTGATAAGCGTACCACATATATACTTTGGGGTCTTTCTTCGCATGGCAGCCACGCACCAGTCCTTTTTAGGGACAAATTGCCCTTTTTTTCCTGGGACAGCACTAGCATTGTGTTCTGTCCTCCTAAAAAAGCTCATGGAAACTTTTTAAATCAGTGACATGTTCCCTGTCAGGACAAACTACCTGGGAACACCTACACTGAAGGGTCTACAGTCCAGTGGCAGAAATGATGGATGGTTTGAAGCCCTTTACAGGACCAGCTATCAACAATAAAACTTTAATAAGCATAGAAAATCTTGTCAAGCCAGTTGGTTTGTCTGACAAAGGCTGTCATAAGAGCACTTACTGAAACTCAGCCACTGAAGCAGGTAAGATCATTAATACACTCTTCTGTAACATTAAGTACACCATCTATTTTCTATCACCCATCTTTTCCATATTAATGATAATGAAACAAACATTAATAAAAGGACTCAGTCCGTGAAAGCCATTTTGTCACAAAGGGTATGCTTTCAAATACATAAAAAAAGACTTCAGTTCATTATCAGTCTGTGAATAGCATAAAAATTCAGACACACTTCAGAACACTTATTTACATTGTCAAAACTTGGAGAAACGTTTGGTTTTTCTCTGCAACAGATAAGCTTGTCACCTCAGTCTAAAGAAGGGCAAAAGGTGAAGGAGATGCTGCTCCCCCCACTGCTTTGCTGTTGGTGATGGCCTGAGGGGCTGCATTCCAGCTCTGCTAGGTGCTGTAAAAAGCCTCTCCTTCCACGTGCCCAGTCCTCACTTTTAGTTTTTAAACTAGCACATATTTTACACGAGCAGTATCTGCAGATAAAGGTGCTCAAAATGAGGGCTGGTCATTTAGCTACAAATCATTTAAATAGACACTTTTAAAATGCTTCCCTTCCAGTAATCCCACTTGCAGTGCCTCTCTAGGAGCTTCCTCCCCTTGCCTTGCTTGCCACTTTGAACATACACACTGCATTTGGAACTACAGCAATTGTAGATGTATCAAAGGCTGCTTGAGTTTACCTAGATCAGGTACCAACAGCACAAAGCTGAGAATAATACAGGCTTTTAGCTTGTACTTTGTAAGTCTGCCAGGACCTCATGCACTCAGCAAGTCAATGAGCCTGCAATGAGGTTTATGCTATCACAATTTCACTTACACTAGAATCTGGGAGACCTGTTTTGAGATGAATATGTATGCTATTATCACACCTACAAATCCCTGTTCCAGGAGGAAATGTCACTTAAGACAAGTTCTGAAATCCAGACTAAAGCAAACCAGGCCAGAGAACTGCAACCTTCATTTTCATCATTAGCCTCTGGCTGTATTTTTAACTTGGTCTTTTTAGGAGGCTGTGTCTCCAGTGACCACGTGTGCCACAGCTGAATCTTTGCAAACATGGCCTCTGACAGAGAAGAGGCTTACACCTGTTCTCAAGTTCCAGGGTTTTGAATTTCACTTCAGATCAAATGGCAATCAATGCAGGTCACAGACTGGCTTTTCTTCACGCTTTTAGCAAGAAGTGCTGCTCAATAAAAAATCAGCGTGTCAGACCTCCCTTCAGTACAAATACAAAGGTACAGTTGTTAGAGCATTTCCAACTCAACTAAGATAGCTCTGCCTAAAAACACTATTCAGGTTTTGAGCAAAGAGTAATCCTCTGCTCAGAATGTTCTCCAAATTCCATTCTCAATTTCCTAACTCTCTCCAACCTATATATATGGCCATAATATCCAATAAACTCACATGGATGCATAGCTACATATTACAGCAATACTTTAATTTGGACTTATCTTGTATTTCTGCATCCACTCCTTGTCAATTTAATTTTCCACTTGTGTTCTCTGCATAGTTTAAAGCCTTACAGAGTGGAAAATAATGGCACTGATATCTTCCTGTCCTTCACATAACTATGATAACACTTCTGGCTGTGAAAACCTACGACTAACACTGCCATTACATTGCTGAACTAGTCTTAAAATAGGTACAGCACTTAGAGCAACTACAGCTTTAGAGAAAGAAACAGAAAAATCTTTCACTGGCCTGAACAGCAGCAACAAAAGTTCCCCAGCAACTGCTTATGGCAGTGGTAAATCACACAGTGACACTATCATTCAGTAGGTGTAAAAGGTATTTCAGTTTGAAAGAAAAATTGTTTATAATAAATCTTAATAACTATGGAAAAACAAAGACAATGAATATAGGTCTAAGCAAAGAGAAACCTTCTTTATACATTGCTCTCTATGCAGTCACCAAATCGTATCTGCCCCTTGATCTCACCAGCTATGAGCAGGGCAGTCATACTGTCTTATGTCCCAGCTGGCAATTTCCGTGGTCTCTTCTCTAGGAATATCTAGCGTGTTCCCACTCCAGTTGGCCATGGAAGTCTTATGTTTAGTTTACTTTTTTTATCTTCATTAATCACAGGCACAGTAAAAAAGATTAACTAAAAAAAAAAAAAATCACTAAAATTGATTTTTTTCTATACTGCGAAATCACAGAAAAATAGGTATCAAGCAGTGATGTGATAGAAATTAGTGCTGGATTCCACTTTCCTTTGCACACAACACAGGCTCCACTTATGCTAAGAAAGCCTGAGGCAATATGTGAAACCGTCTGAGGTCAGAACTACTATTTGCAAATAAACAGCAACAAATATATTGTCTGCTCTGAATGAAGCATAAATCCGTTGGGGTTTTGATTCAGTGTTTGATTCAGTCTTCCTCCTCTTAGCTCATCTCCTTGAAGACCATCAGCAAATGACAAAATAAAGATGTCACCTACACTGCAAAGAGAATGACAGTATTGGGACTCTACTCTTTCCTCTACACCCTATCACATGGCTGACAGACAAAAAGGCCGTTGAGGAGCACAGGAGACTCAGTGACTCAGACTACAGCGCTTCATTTCTCTCTCTTCTTTGTTTCTGACTCCATGAGAGATCATCTGTTGCTTTATCAATCTCAGTGGGATGAAAGGCAAAAAAAATGATCAGAATTCCCTCTAAAGAACTGGGAAACATCACAGAAGGGAAATACAGCAGAGAAGTCTCAAGGGAGAGTAAAAGGACAAAGACATCTGCATCTGCTCTTCTTCATTGCTCATAGCATAATCTTTTTCCCACTGCTTATACAAGGTGGTAAGAAAAAGCAAATCATAAAGAGATGAATATCTTCTCTTCAGAATATGGGTGTCCAACGATGGGTCCAGAAGGTGGATCTGACCCAGAAAGTGCCTTGAAGATAATGAGCTGGCATATTGAGCAACTAAGTATTTTGTTTAGCTTGGGACAGGAGAGGGAAGTGGAGGTATGTCTGAACTGACTGGCAGGGAAACACAGCTACCTTTGGCACCCTTGACTTAAACAAATCTGCCTGTTCAACTCTGAATATGAACATCACCAGTGATTAGACATCAGTCACTTGAAAAAGGCATCACTCTGGCAGCTTGAAAAGTAGCTTGTTTGATACAGCATTAATCTCAAATACCATGGTTCTCTAAAGGAATATTCATTTAGTGTCTGGAAATTCTGCATGTGGTACCAGTCAGCAGTTACTGTTGTTGTACTCATCAGGAAAGACCCACAATGAAATAGGACAGCCAATATCAAAACAAAAATAGGAAAAAAAAACCACCAAAGCGGGAAACAGGAATAGAACCGCAGTAAGGTATTTTGGCTATTCACCTAGAGGAAACAATTTCATCACTGAGTCAAAAAATGTGCTGAAAGGAAAGTATGTCATACATGGAAAATCGCTTGGTGACATAATGTTAAGAAACATCAGAAGATGCGGTTCACTGAATGGTTGGAGGGGGATGTTATTCATACAACATAAGGACCGTTTCCTGACAGTTATACCTAATCTGACCATCTTTTCTATTCTCCCTTCCTGCCATATACACACAGCTTCAAGTGACTGAAAACGTTGGGGGAAAATTAAGAGGGCAGGGAGCACAGGAGAAGTTTTATCATCTGGATCCAGACCCCATGTGCCACCCCCAAAGGAGTTACCCAGAGCCACTCCTGCAGTGCTGGATAGCCCTGGACGCCAACAAAGTCAGCTGGACTTTCAGCACTGTTGTCAAAAAAACAAACCAAAGAAGCAAAACCCCTAGGCCCTTCACAGCTGTTTCCCTCCCCATGACTTTGTACTGAATTTTTTACTACTTTTTTTTCTAGAAGAGTGAATTTAAATTATTTTACATCTCAGTGGTAGCACAGCATCAACACTCCAGCTACAAAAGGTGACAACTACAAAAAATTGGTTTTTAAAAAACATTTAATCACTTAACATTCACATCTTTGAACTGCTGCATGAAGTGCTACACAAAGGCTAAATATTGTTAGAAGTCTCTTGGGTTTGTTTATCCTGTCAGCACCCCTCTCCACCAAAGCACTGGCAAAACTTGCAGCCACTGCTCATGAGATTAACAGCAACATAATAGTGGAGTTTGTAGCAGAATATTAAACTTGAAGGAGCTTTCAGTTTCACTTTATACAATTATCCCAGTAATAATAGCAAGCATATTGAAATCACACCACCAATCAGAAAATTCACGTTTGGGAGAGCAAAGCACTGAAACGACTGGCAGACTCCCGTTATTTCTTATGTAACCGGACTTAACACTGCTAACTACATAGTCTATAAATCAGTTCTCCATAAAACTCTAAAGTCATAGGTGCCAAATACAAATATTTTTCTCATAATCCCACCCTTGATCTTTTCATGTTATTACTAGACTCCTTATTCTTAGCTACATTTTTGCTAAAATAAATTGCTTTTTTTTTCCTACAAAATTTGCCAAACCCACTGCTGGAATGCATTTGTATTGTCCTCTTACTAGGAGAACTGCTGTAACATTCCCATTGACCTAATTGCAGTTTTTGGCCTGAAAATATGACACGTTTGTGTGACTGGTAAAGCTGTTGAAGAAGAGATTCTAGAAATGAAGCACTCTTCTGGCCCCTTTCGTCAAGCTCCAGGCTGAATCCCCTTAGGAATGTGATGGCATTTCTTCTCCCTGCTTTTTTTCTAAAATGCTATACTAAGCCGCTTAAAAAAAAAAAAAAAAGTCCAAAATCTGACCGAAATAGCCCAGAAACTTAAGTAAAGACAGCTGGAAAGATGAAAGAGTGATAATGTTTAGATGCAAACCAAGCAACATGTTCCAACAACTGCTGGAGACTAAATTCTGTCCCAGAAATGTATGTTATTTCATTTGTCATTAAAGAATACCACGTCAGTGGGGAAATCTCTGAAACCACAATACAATTACATTGTTTTGAGTCTCTATTTAGAAAGCATTATCATTACTTAGAGAAACACAGAGGTTTCATATTTATAGTCCCTCAGTGTGTGGTACCTGTTACAGCAAACCTTACTCATAGCAGAAGAAAAAAACATAACTACAAGACAAAATTGATTGTTCAGAGATAGTTTAAAGCCTTGGAAGATACTTTATGCCATTATTAGGCAAACAATTCAAATGCAGCAATACAATGTGAAAAACACAAGCAATATTGTGTCCTGTACTAGATTCAAAACAAAGTTTGCAGAGCCTGCAACCCAAAGCAACTCCTGCTTTTGCCCCTGCTGCACATGAAGCTTCTCTGGGCAAAGTCCCATTTTACGGCATAGATGGTGCCTTTGACTTGTATCCTTTAATCTGGTGAAATCCTTGGATGTGCCCACAACCCCATTTAGAGTCATGGTTCAGGTACACATACATAACTGTGTCTCTACTGTATCATTGTGCTGTGTTCCCACCACATTTCTGTTTATAATAGATACTTTTAATTATCTAAGCTTCTGTCACCATAGAGGTTTCCTTACCTGCGCAGATCTTCCCGTCATAGATCTCACACACCCAGTCATGGCACTCGCAGAGCGGACCGTAGTATTTGCCAGACTCGGTCACTTGGCAGATGCAGACTCCACACTCGCATCTGCCTTGGTCACTGCACAGCTTCCCCCCAGGGACACGGCACCTGAGCTCTGACTCAGTCTGGGACAGCCAGCACGAAGAAGGACCACCCAAAACGCTCCTGTGGAGGACAGCAAACAGAACAAGCTGTAGTCAAAGCCAGGAGCTGCAGCTCAGAGCTGATGAGAGCCCAGCTTATGGGAAACCACCCTCCTTGCCATGGCTTCAGATGATCACCATAATACTGTTTTTAATGCCACCACTTTAGTTATGGTTGTAAACTACTACTTGCCTGAAATCACCCAATTTTCTTCTATCAGAATCTCACTGCTACCTGCTGAAATGCTTATATTGTATTTTACTTACCTCGTTAACTGCATTAGGCTCATCTTTTACATTATGCATATCCATGTATAGTTTCATTATCTATCATGAAACATTTTGATCTGAATGGTTTAGAAAAGACATATACATCCAAACACAGCATGACAGGAATATATGGTACCAAAAGCAAACCTATGGTTGATTCTAATAAAATACATTTGCCAAAGTAATCTTTCTGGTTGTCAGATATATAGGATCCATGCTTTCATCAGAAAAGGAAACCGAAGTAATCACTGCTTTCCATGCGATAGTGTAGTTTGTGGCTGTGGTTTTAGTAAAGTCATCAGAATCTGGATGGTAGATGTGAAGATTTGCAGCTCTGCCATGCAATTGTACCATGCACTGGAGCACACAGAGGTCGGGACTTTCAGGACATACACAGGGAAAATCACACGTTGCCTCAGCAGCAGCTGGATTGTAGGAAAAAAGAACAAAGGACTGGCCAAGCCAAAAATCAGTGTTCACAACGCTAGGGAATCCTGCGGATTCAAGTGGCTAGGTACCTGCACTTCTCAGACAGTAGATTTCGCAGACTCTGGAGTGAAGGAGCTGCTGGCTCTAAGGGCAGGCAGGCGCTGGCCCTGGGGGAGTGGAAGAGCAAAGGGTAGCGTGCCTCACTGTGCTGCTGCACCAGAGAGCAGGAGCACACAGGGGTTTGTGCTTGGGCGCCTGCTCCACTCGGGCAGCAGAATTTAGATGTTTGGGTGTAAAGAGCTGTCACTATCCAGCTCTCTCCCCTTCCGTGCTTTAAAAGTCTCTATTTTGGGCGTGAAATACATCATTGCAAATAACCCCCGCAGTCTGCACACCTATTGAGGCTTCCAGCGACCCAGCGCACTTCCCTCAGTGTCATTTTTAAGCAGGCAGAGGAAGAGCTCGCAAACCGCTTCACCGCTCCCTCCGCAACCCCGGCCTCCACACTCCTGACATCTCGTCAGTCAGTCACAACCCCCCCGGGAGGCTTCAGAGCCGCACTTACCGCAGGGCCGGGGGGCCGGCCGGCGGCGCGGGGTGCCCGGCCGGCAGCGAGGTGACCAGCAGCAGCACCACCAGCCCCAGCAGCCCCTGGGCGCACATGGTGCGTGCGCCGCACCTGGGACGCTCCCGCAGACAGACGGCCGGACAGAGCCGCCAGGCGTGCCGAGAGCTGCGAGCTGGACAAGCCCAGCTCCGAGGCTGCTCCCCCCGTGCTGCAGTGGCTCTGATTAGCTGCCTGGGAGCAGGATTTGGGCAGCGCTCTGGGAGGGAGGCCGGTGCCAAACCCCGAAGTTTACAGTCTAGGCAGGGAAGTAATTAGAAACAGTTGCGCAGCCAGATGGTTTATTTTGATGTTTTAAAAGTGGCCCGTTCACAGATGTGAACGAACTGTCTCATTCTCCAAGTGCAGGCACCGTAAATATTCGAGGTATGTGTATCCCCCTGTCCTTTGATGGATGGCTGCTTGGGATAATCTGCATAGCATGGTGGGGGAAACATGCACCGCTGAGAAGACAGGACCAGTGCTCCCCAGCTGCAGCATCCCTGTCTGGCTGCTGGAGCACCTCCCTCCCACCTGCCTCCCCACAGCCCTCCTTCCTCTCCTCTCCTTTCCCCAGGGTTACCTGCTCATGGCTTCACACTGTGCGACACCGTGGGCTGCCAACCTGCACCAGCCAGAGTGACTGCAAATTAAAAAACACTATTCGTTAGCCATTTCCTAATGCCTCATTAAGACGCACAGTATAGTACTTCATCAGAGCAGTGGGAAATTTTGGAAGTGCTTTAAAACTAAGATAAAATGAGGGATAGTCTCTGTAAATCAATAAAATTTGGCAGGAATGGACACATGTGTTTCTTTATGCTACGGAAAAGTTGCAACACTTTTTGATCCCTCTGGTTGTCCTGGGAAATTGCTGATTGCCTTGTACCTCATTGGGATGGAAAGCTCTTAAAGAAACAAAGTTCCACCACAGAAGATGGTAGAATATAGGTGTCCTAGTCTACACACATACACATGCATTTTTAAAGCATGCAGCTGACAGAAGAATCTTTCACTGGTTCCAGAGCCTATAGTGGAGATTAAAGTTCTCAGTAGCTTCCTCAAAAGGAGTAACTCCTGTTTTATCTTCATATTAAATATCTGGTATACCACATATTATACTGCTCTAGAAAACATTTTAAGATTTAGTTAAAAATCCTGTGACTCAGATACTGCCTTTCCTAAAAGTGTAATTAGGTGTCTTACATTTTACATAGTGAACTCAAGAGTACAATTCCCTGGATTCCTGCTAACATAACTAGTTCTGCTAGTGATCTTCCTGGGGGGGGGAAAAAAAAAAAAGCATCAAGCATTTGACTTTGCTCTGCTGTTCTTATAGACACCAAAAGAACCTTTAAAGTCCAGTTTGGGGCCTGTAAAATCCAGTTTTTATGCAAGTATTCAGTTGAAGTATAAACTTTCACTGAAACACGAAAGAAGAGACTGGACAAAATGTGTTCTAGCATATTTGTAAATATACATTCTTATTCCCTGAAGACATACAGGTTAAAATCAGACATGATTCCAACAGACTATAAAACCACAAAACTTTTGTCTTATTTTAATAGGTTATCCTGAAGTTGTGAAGTGTAAAACCGCTCTCTACTTGTAGTGTACTATCCTCTATATGATGCGTAATTTTGTCCTAAAATATGAGCGAGTAGAATCGGGCTGTAAAAAACCCTGAAAGCCCTGTATATAGCTGTTGCATACTGTATACTAATTTTTAACAGTTTTGCTGCCCTTTATAGTATATTTCATATTGCAAATTTGTTACACAATTTTCTCATGCAATGCAGCTGGAAAAAATCCTGTATTGAGTGATCTGTTGGCTTCAATGTTTGAATGTTTACAGTTGTGCTAACCTCATGCATTTGACACTGATGGATGTAGTGAAAAGGTAAGTAATATTGGCAGGCCTTTATTTCTGACAGTCCTTGAACTTTGAAGTCCATGCTTAATGCAGCACTATGAGTTCTATTTGTGTGATAGTTTTTCACATTTATTTGCTGTGCTACAATAAAAAAAATAATTAAAACCCCTTAGATTCAAAAAGGGAGCACTTTTAAGAACAATGTTATTTTCAGAAATGGTACTGCCAGAAGTCTGGAGTTAGAGAAGAATAAATAGAAAGCTTTGCATTTTAAACAATAGTAATTCCCTTTTGGCACTAAACTTATCTTTAATCCACAAACTAAAGTGTTGCCATCTGTTCATCTTCCTCCTTTTTCCCTGTGCAGACTGGTGCTGATAGGTATTAGCAAGACATTCAAGCAGCCTGCAAACTATACTCAAACTTCAAATGTATGAAGAGAAAACATCCATCATGGTATGTTGACCTTATCACTCTCTTATTTTTTATTTATTTACAGCTGTCAAGTTTTTAAGTAATACACACCTTTTGGCTGTGTACCTTCTGAATTTGGAGAAGGTGCAGTTACACAGTGCAAGGGTGCAGTATTTAAAATGTGCACCCAGGGCTTAAGTTTAATAATTACTTTCATGTGTACGTGCCTCTAATACAATATCTCAGTGTCCCCTTACTGGATTTTAACCTTTTCTCAGAATTATTATTTAAACATTTAAGCCTAGAATGTTTATATGCATGCATGTATATATAGGTATATATACACACACACGATGTGTACATATTTGGGAGCTAAGTGGCTCTCAAACAGACTGTAAATTCAATGTATAAGGAGCCAGTCTCTTTCTAAATGAGAACCTGACATGCTGTCTTGAACACTGCTCACTTCCTTTCAGCCACTCCTGTACATAAACTTAAGGAGCTTTGTTCTCTACTGGGTAACATACACCTACGTAAAGTAGGTAAAATGCTACTTTTCCTACATATCGAGTTTCAGACTAAGGCTTCAGACCTGTAGGTGCTTGGTAGGTGTACACTTTACACGTGGTAATGTCGCTACCTGCAGACTGAAGGTAGAGAAGAGAAAGTCAACACAACGCTGATGAGGAGGATGAGAAGCTGGAATATACTGCTAATACTGAACAGCCTTTTGAAAAGTAGGCAATAGGTTTAAATAATACTTGTCAGACAAGAAATGTCTTCAATTAAAGATGTGGAATCAAGAGAATAAGTGCTGTTAAACACACCTACACTTGAACCTCAGTTTAAGTGTATCGCTATTAGTGCTCTTATTAAAAGTCTGCAGGATTTGGTATGGTCAGAGATTGGGATAAACCTTTCTCCTGCAATTTTATTTACCAGCAGAAGAATCAGTAGCATAATTTTCTATTCAAACTGGTGATGGCTATTTTGTGGTTTCATAGCCTTCTGAACTGTGAAGAAATGTGATGTAACATTATGTGTGAAAATCAAGTTGCAAGCCCTAGGGTAGATTAGGTAATTCATAGGCAGTGATTTTTTAAAATTTTTTTTTTAAAGGCAAGCAATATCTTTAACTTTGCCAGAATTGTTTTTGTAGTAAGGACAATTACAATAATATTAAAACATAAGAAAAAGCTTTTTTACTCTAAGAGTGGTCTAACAGTGGAACAGACTGCCCAGAGAGCTTATGGAATCTTCACCCTTGGAGATATTCAGAAGCCATCTGGACAGGGTTCTGGGCAACCAGCTCTAGGCAACCCTGCTCTGAGCAGGCGGGTTGGATGAGATGGTCTCCAGAGATCCCTTCCAACCTCAAATATTCCACAATTCTATGACTCTGATGACATACTGTGTACTGAACAAGATTTGTTACGGTGTGGGAAGGCAGATGGACTCTGCCTACTCCTTTATTACATCCTCTTAGTGGCCAGCTTAATTTTGCTGTCACTTTAACAGAGGCATTAAATTTGCAAACCGCATTCCATGCTATTTTTAAGGACTTTTTTTGTAACAAAACAAAGCAAAATGCACATCCAGTGAACAGTCTAAGCTTAAAAAAAACCTGGAGACCACCAAAATTTGTGGTCCTCCTGGGTTTCCATGGAAGCCATTTTAGTCACACCAGGGGTTTGTATCAGTGGAGACATTGCAGAGGCATTCGCTTACACAGCAATTTTCTAAAATTAACCAGAAGTTGAAAATCCCACATATCAAACAAGTTATTATTTATCCATGGAATGAGGAGAGTTGGAAGCTTCCAGTGATTCTTCATCACTGGACACAAAATCACTAATGAGATGGCTGTTAAGATCTACGACAAACCACTTGAACACCCATGGACCAAAGTACTTGATGGAGTTAACTAAAATCTGTCTGAATTAAACAGTTCAGAAAGCATGCAGCTGTTGAGAGTCATTGCTGTGCTAGCTGATGGCATCCTTGGAAGGAAGCAAGAGACAAGAGTATACCAGAGCTGTGCAGAACAGAAAACCTCGTGTTAATTTTGCTGACATGACATGGAATCTGGGACAGCTGATGGTATCACACAGGGAATAGAAATATCTTTTGGAGTTATAGGATCAAGGTTAGAACAAGATTAAAGCTGAGCTGGCCTGAATGTAGCTGGCCTGAATACTAGTGAATATAAGCTACCCAAACAGTTCACACAGGCCAACATTAATCAAGATGTTATTGTGTTATACTCTAGTGTAAAACCTTAGCTTACTCTTTCAGATCCCAGTTGAAACTTTAAATAGCAGGTAGGTCTTTCGTTTGTTTAATGTTTAGTAGTTAATTCCCCTAAACAGCAGTAATACCCTGCTTTTACAGAGACCTTAAGGAAGCATGATTTTTAATCATGAGCTTGCAAGACAGCTCAGAATGCCAGCATTAATAGTATGTTTTTAAAAAGCATACTACTACGTTCTTAATTGTTTAGCACTTACTTCAGAAAGCTAGTCAAGGTCTGGTGTAATCCAAGTTAGCAGTATTGTTGAAGAGGCCAAGAAAGGAGATAAATGGGCATGTCATTTTCCAACATAAATTCTCACTCTGGGGTCAAATTGTGCCTTACTTCTCAAAGGGACAATGTTCCTTGCTGCTGAAAAATCTAAAATAGTGGCAAATACAATAAAAATAATGAATGTTTGTGATTTTTGTATTTAACTAGTCACCTGAACGAGTTAAATGAAAGATCATTCTTATCCTTTTGACCAAAGAGTTGTTTCTAAGGTTAGTAAATTAAAAAAATAGATACTGCTGACTTCTTAGAAGCAAAACTGCAATAACTCAGGTTGAGTGCCTGAGCTGAACATATGCACACCAGATTCTCCAGACAACAGCAACCGTCTCGTATGGTTTCAATGTTCCGTGTTGCACTGGGTCCTGCTGCTTGTTATTAAACAAAAAATGAAGGAGAGACAGAAATTAAGAAAAAGAAAGGGTGGGGTAACACCGTTATTGCCTCTCTTCTGAGTACTCAGTACTTTTTGAAAGGAAACCAAATATATATATAGTTGTAGATTTAGGACCCTCCACAAGGTTTGAAATTTTGAAAACCATACACCATGTCCTTTATTCTGGTTCATCAATGTTGATGCTGGTCACAGACACTCAAGAATGACAATTTTGTAATCCATCCCAATCAAAATTACTCATGAATGCTAACCGATCTCTTGCAGTCATTAGTCTGATGTTGCTCTGCGACCATTTCTGTTATGGTTGTACACTTCAGAGCAAGACCACCTCTCAGTCTGAGCCAGACAGATCATTCAGATGGAAGAAAGCTGGGCTGCTGGGCTGGTTTGAATCACGCGGAGCCCTGGCAAAACCAGGGTGCTGCTCAGTGTGTGCAGAGCAGGACTTGAGACTAAGGGAGAACTTTGTGGTAACCACCATTAAGATGACTAAGGACTCTGGATGCCCTGGGGCTAGACAGCAACAAAGCAGGAATAGAGCAGTTTTTGACTTGTATCCTATGCCTAAATGATTAAATCTTCCTTTGGGTCTGACGTTTAATTTGAAATTTCTAAATGACATTTTGTGACCTTTTTGAAAAGCTCAAGCATCATTTCAAAATGAATATTTCATGAATTCTTTTACTCATTATAGATTATCTGAAATCTGATCAAGCAGTGCATTCTGTCCTAAGTGGTAAATCAAACTCCAACAATGGCATTTCCAATAAACTCAGCTCCTTGGGATGTTTTTAAAATTTATTTACATTACTCTTCATCTCCTTAACAGATATTTATGGAAAGTAAGGACAAGAGAGATACAAGTAAAGCTCAAATGAGCTTTATCTGTTCTAGATTTATAGAGATGAGAGGTAAGTCCTTACTAAGGCATATCTTTCCTTTTGATCTATTTCACATTACCATAAAGTAACATCTTAAGATTAACTCCCAAATTCAGTCCTTATCTGTGTGTTTATGACTTGCTCTTTAGGTCAATGGGAATTTTCTAAATTAGAATAAAACCAAACTTCAGCCCTAAATATTAAACATCAGCATGGACTTCAAATGACTGATAGACTCTTTGCAAAATTATATCAGCAATTTTATAAATATCTAAGCTTTCCACTTTATCCTCACATACATGATATATGCCACTCAAGTTCTAAAATGTTCATAATTGCTTTTCAAGTGACAGATGTGAAAGTAAATTTGTGGTGAAATAGCAAAGCAAGAAAAGGCTTTTTCTTGCAAACAGCAGACCTTCACTGTCTGCACAATTCTTTAAATGAAAGACACGACTATTTTTCCTTTGCGCATAGGCAGGTACATCAGGGGCTAAACCCTTCTTCCAGCCTTAGCATCATCTGCTGCAAGTTGTGCTCATGGACTGGCTGTCCAAGAGAATCCTACCTTCTGCTGAAAGTGTGGGTCCCCGTTAGTAGCCTGCAGTTCACAGAGGCTCAGAATGTGCAGATAGGGCAAAATTTAACACTGTGCTACCAAATATACCAGGTACAAGCAGAAGTTTGAAATACATAAGGAAGTATGTATTCTATAATACAAACCACATGTAAGGTAATTAATCCCCTTTTATTTGGTACCCATTAACCAGTATCTAAAATACTGTATCCAGTTTTGAGCCCCCCTCCAGTACATGAAAGATGTTGCTAGGCGAGTTCAGTGACAGGGCACTGAGGTGGTTGGGGCTGGAGCACTTGCCCTATGAGGAGCAGCTGAAGGAGCTGGGCTTGTTCAGCCTGGAGAAGGGATGGCTTTGGGACCACCTAAAACCAGTCTGCCAGGGTCTACAGGGAAGCTGTCAAGAGGATGAAGCTGGGCTCTTCCCAAGGGTGCATGGCAGGAGGAGGAGAGACAGCAGACAAGAGAGGGTCCAACCGCATGTCAGGAAAAAGTCCTCCACCGTGAGGACAGTCAAGCACTGGAACAGATTGCCCAGACTGTGCAGTCTGTGTCTTGGGAGGTTTTCAAGACCCAACTGGATAAAGCCCTAAGCGAGCTGGTGTGATCTCATAGCTGAGCCTGGTTGAGGCAGATTGGTAAGACCAGATGGCTTCCCGAGGCTCTGTCCAACCTCAATTGGTCTATCGAGAATTATTTTTCCTAGGCCAGTATATCCACAGGAAAACTGTTGCACAAAGTCACATCTGCTGGCAAATGTTGATTTCTTTCACTTAGATATAGCTGCAACATTTCACTGTTTGCAACTGTCATTTTTCATTTACGAGATGCTATCACCAAAAGCATAATGCTGCCTAGCAAGTTATCCCAAGAAATAAAATAGAACTGAGGAGGAAAAAGACAAAATGTGAAGAGTATTATTTGTAAACACATTTATTCTTAAACTGATTCCTTTTTTTTCCATGAGATATCAGCTGGCTGATTGCTATTAAAGACACTAGCCCTGCAAACACTAAAATTAGGTGCTTAAATTTACTGGAATTGCTAATACTGGCAATGCACATACATAAGCGCTGGCGGGACTGCATCCATAATCCTGAGGCCAGCTCCCTAACTGGCTTATTAGTTTTTGTTATAAGCATCAGATAGATACAATCTAAAGGAACCGAATACAATTTATGCCATACATTTTCTTTCTGCTTTCCAATGTATTTTGCTAAGGGTTTTTTCAAATCCTATTCCATGTCTTTAATGCCGTTGTAGCAACAACTGCATTTGCAGGATTACCTCTTTAATTTTGCTAATTTTACAAGTGCCAGAAGGCTATGGGCTCACATTATTCATATCAACTAGTATCATTTAAAGACAAATCACAATTTAGAGAAATTTACTTTTTTTGCCCAAGAAGGTAAAAATACAGATTGGAACACGGCGACTTCATTTACAGAAACGTTTTCCCAAGTATTTACTTATTCACTCATTTATTTGTGGTATCTCTTTACATAAGGTGATGCTATTTCATGGATTTATTTCACCGTGGAGCTCAAGACTGAGCCTTTATTTGGCTCTTCAGTAATTTGAAAACTAACCAGACCACCCAGCTGATGCTACCAGTGAAGTAAAGGCTCTGCAGCGGCAAAGAAGTGCGCGCCTACTAAAAAAGCTTTGAGGTGCACAAACAGGGTTTCCTACCAAAATAAGAAAACTATCCTTGAAGATCGTCACGAGGAAAAAACCACCCCAAAACACCCCAAACCAAAACCGTACTGATCAGCGGCTGCGCCTGCTCTAGCCCGAGGGGTAACCCCCGGCGGGCTGCCCCTCACCTCGCTCCCCACTCGCGGGTTTCGGGGCGCCGCGAACACATTTCCAAGTGGCTGTGGGAGTGTTTTGCGCCACGGGACCACCGTCCCGGCCTCACCCCCCGGTTCCCGAGCGGTTAAGCCGTATTTCCTCTCAACCGGGAGCCTTTAGCAACTCGAGGGTGGTGGTTGCTTGTTTTTTTCCGAACTGGCATGTGTGTGCTCGGTCCTGTCTCCTCCTCACCTGCTCCCTCCCCGCCGTCGGTCCGCAGGCCGCCCCGCCCGGCCCCCCCACACCCCCGCCCCGTCCCCGCGGCCGCCCGCCGCCGCCGTTGCCGAGAGACCGAGGGCGGCTGCCGCCGCCGCCACCGGGCGGGCCCCGCCGCCCCGATCCACCGCGGGGAGGACGGCGTACGAGGCAGGCACACCATCGTAACACCTCACACACCCGCGGGGGCCGGGACCGGCCCCTCCCGACCGCGCCATGAAGGGAGATGCTGGCGGTAGGTCGGAGGCGTCGGGCGCGGCTTGCTGCGCGGCGCTTGGCTCGGTACACGGTGGGCCCCGGCTCCTCCCCGCCTCCTTCCCCGGCCCCTCCATCGCCGGCGACCGCCGGGGCTCTCCCGGGGACGCTGGCGGCTCCCAGGGAGGGGATGGGCGCGGCGGGAGGCCTGGCCGGCTCCGCGGGGGCTGCAGGGGCGGCGGCGCCCTCCTCATCGCCCGCCCCAACCGTCCTTCCCCCGCCGTGGGAGGGAGGGAGGGAGCGCGGCGGGCCGGCCTCGGGGCCTGCTGCCGCAGGGAGCGGGAGACTGGAGGCCTGCCCCCGCCGCCCCGGGCCCCCTCCGCATCCCTCAGTGGTGCGCGAGAAGCGCCTCGCTTCGTTACTGAGGCAGAGCCGGGCCGTGGGGCCAACAGGCCTCTTCCTCCGTCACGGGCCGGGGGTGCACTAATGGAACGGGGTGGTTGTGGATGGGGCCGAGGCGGGAGGGGGTGCGCTGTGGGGAGCTGCCTCCCTGAGGGGAGGTTTCGCCTGGTTCGCCGGGGCTGGTGGCTTCGGGGTTGGGGCGGTTGGAGAGAGCGACGTACCAAGGCCTGAAGTCAGTCTCTGTAACGTGCAGTTTCGGGGGCCTCGACACTGCGCGTTGAGAGAGGTGCTTAACGTTGACATCGTTTTATTTTAGCACTCCCGGTAACGTCAGTGACACGTTTCTAGGAAGGATGGAGGTTTCTGATGGCCTTTATGTGCAGATACAGCTTTTAAGTCAGCTATGATTTGGTTGGTTACCCACTGTTGCATTCTGAGACACTCGGAAATAAATATTCACGGTGAGAAAATACTAACTAAATGCTATTTTGAGTCTTTTGTTTTTGTCTTAAGCATCCTTAATTTCCTGTTTCATTCATTGTCCCTCTCTCTTTCATCTTCTTCCACAGCAGCCACATCCCACCTGCCCTCTATAAGTAACCAACAGAGAAATAATACATATTAACAGTGAACTAAGTTTTGCGGCATAAAACACAAAATTAAGAAACTTTAATGCAGGGAGAAAAAAATTATATTTCTTCGAGTTCTCTCTGGCTGCCAGAATACTCCAGCTCTGCAAGTTCATGTATATACCTTTGGGGACTTTCAGGAAAAGTTGGGGGAATTTTTGTTTAACCATTTGAGCTTGGTACTGTGTTTTAAAATGAAATTTTAAAGTCATAACAATCAGCATGTTATTTGTGCTTTAGAAATGTCGACACATAGTCTTTTTATTTGGGGCATCTGTTTTATTTTGATCTGAAATTTGGTCCATCACAGTTCATTCCCATTTAAGCTCTACTTCCTGGAAATACAGCTTACTCTGATTTGACTTATTTCCAGCTTCTGGACATTGCTGGTACCATGAACACTATGTAGACCTATGTGGCATTCATCCATACCCAGGTTTTGAGTCACAGAGGTTTCAGGTCTTAAACCTTCACCACAGGAGATGAGTAGTGTCAAGCTGTGTTGCAGGAAGTAATGGGCCACTGGACCAAGCTCTGGAAGAGGTGGGGAGTCTCGGATTTTCACAGAGAAGAATGACTTCTTAAGGCATGGGTATCTCCTGATGAGATTGAACTGTTACTGGCTTCTGGGGATTTTAGTTTCCTCCCCACCCCCCAAGGTATTTAGGAATTCAGGGAGTTGTAAACAAGATTTTTGATGTGTTTATGAGTAAAATAGAGGTGTTGCATTCACAAATGACTTTTACTGTGTTACTAATAGAATACTTCCATGGTTGGAAAATGACTTGGATGTCCTGTAGATTTTGAGCATGAAATCTTTTTGGAGGTAAAGAGCAAAGTCAGCCTAATATGGGCATTATGAGTTGAATCATATTTTATTTTCCTTTCAGTCTTTTTCAGTTCTCCCTTTCTTTACTTCTATAGCCTCTTTTATTTCATTTGAAGTTTCCTGTATTGGTTAAGTACTGATAAATGTCTTTCTTTGGGAGATACCACTCCTAGACTATGGCTGCAAATTGTCTTGGTTCTTACTAGGTAATTTCTTTTTCCTTTCTTTATTTTCTGTGATGTTTTCCTCTTTCATCTCTTTTTTTTTTTTTTTTCCCCACTGTGAGGACAATCAAGCAGTGGAACAAGATGCTCAAAGAAGTTGTATAGTCTCCATCATTGGAGGTTTTCGAGACCAGACTGGAGTAATCTGAGTAAACGTCAGTAGCCTGGTCTGACACCAGAGTTGACCCTGCTTGAGCAGGAGACTGGACTAGAGACCTCTTGAGGTCCTTCCAACCTGAATTAGTTGATGATTCTATGATCTCAGTTTTCCACAATAAAGCCTTTGGGTTTGGCCTTTTCTTCCTGGGAGTTACATTCAATCATTGTGTTTGTGAAGATGGTAGTATTGTACCAGAGGTTACGTCTGCAGCTTCTAGGAACTGCTCTGCAGCAATAAAAATGCATATCACATGTCAGTTTGTTTGTTTTAAAGGAAAGATAAAGGATAAAAAGAAAGTCCTAATTTTGTTTTCAGCATTTCATGTTTAAAATACTTAAGTGTTAACTATTTCACTGGTGATTCCTTAAATGATGGAGAGGGGAGAACTTGGGAAGCAAAGATGATCTAGAATATTCAAATTTCCTAAATAATTATTTTAGCAAAAATTGTAACAATGCTAAAAGAATATAACCACTGTTTATCTTAATTTTTAATGTATTTAAATCATGAAAAGATGTGTATACAAGGTTCTAGGCACACTAACATGTAATTAGTGGTACAACAAAATCCCAGCAACATTAAAATAATCACTTAAGCAGCAGGCATGCTGCCAGCCATCTGCCTACAGAGAAGCTCCTTTCCACCCCTGCATCATTCTGGGAAGAATGCCCTCATCCCTTTCTTTAAAACCCTGAAACGTGGGTCTGCAGTGTTCATAGCAGGTTACTGAATGTGGGGTATTTCAGGGAGAGGATGGGTTGCCTGATGGAAATATACTCCCTTTATGGATATATAGCACAGTTTAACAGCTAGATTACTTCAAAAGTTCACTTTGATTATGGGCCACATAACCACCACTTGCTGCCCTAGGATGAGTCTACTGTAGTGTAGTCTGTATGACAATCCTTAAGAGCCCATACCTGACAAAGACCTGCAGCAATGTGCTTAGTAAGGATCATGCTGGAAAAAATACAAGAGCAGTGTTCTGGGATTTGCTTTTGTGGTCTACTCATCTCCAGGTGGAAATTGTGGTGTAGCCCTCCGTGAAAGCAAAGGAGCGGGCAGCAGCAGGTCATTCTTTGAGAGGATTCAGAGAACCCATCCTCTCCCTGAAATACCCCACATTCAGTAACCTGCTATGAACACTGCAGATTACTGTGCATTCGGTTGCCATCATTAAATTTTAGTACTTTATCAACCATTCTGACAGAGTAATATCTAAGCATATATTTAAGTTGCAGGGCTTGGAAAGCTGTCTTGTTGTCCAATCATGCCAACGTCCAGCATGTTGGAGGGAGATTGAGGGTACTCACCACGCTTGTGCTTTGGTTTCCACTGAAAAGGCTGGTTACTTGTACTGAGAAGTAGCCGCTTCATGCTTGCATGTGTCCCTCCTTTCAGTATACCTGGGAAGCTGAGACTGTGAAATGTGAGAGTGCACCTGCTCTTTACTACAGAAGTAGCTGAGTACCTTGATCTCTACTTTGTGTGTAAAAGAAGCGGTGTGGTGGGATGTGCCATGTTGTGGTCTAACAGTGCCATTTGGAAAATCATCTTCAGTTGTTTTTTTTCTTTTACTCGACCCAATTTCTTAATTGAAAAATGTTAAAAAGTGCACCAATTCTATTTAAAATTAAGAATTTGATTATCTGACTGCATCACAGCACCCTGTATATGCATGTGTAGTTTCTTCAAAATTGTATTTTCTGGATGTTAGAAAACATATAGTAAAAAGGACTTGTGATATGACATTATGTGATAGTAGTGGTAGGCTGTATATCTGGCTTACATGAGATCAGCTTTTGTATGCAATGTGATATTTGATTCCCTCTGCTGAGTAGGTCTGAATTATTTTGTCTAGTTCTGAGAGGAAGAACTCATATTTAAGAAATAAATACTGTGTGAGCATTGTCCTTAGCTGATGGTAAGACAAGACACAGGAGATGTGTTGGGAGCAAAAACCTAAAGTCTGGACACCTGTCTGTTTTCAGACTAGGTGTTCTTACAGCAGCAGCCTTAAGCAATTGTTAAGCCTTCTTTACTCTGTGAACCCCAGTCTGGTATTTTTGATCTGGGGTCCTGTTAATAAGTACAAGATGTCACCAGCTGTTCTTTCCTACCTGTATCCAAACGATTTGAAAATATGAATGTAACTGATTTTTAGGATATTTCCTTTAGTATACCTTCTTTGTGAAGAATCCTGTTTGGTTTTAATAAATACTGAAGTTTCGTCAGCTCTTAGCAGTATACTGTGTTCAAAATAATGAAGAGATCTTTTAGGACATTTTATCAGATGCAGTAACAATATCACACAGAACAAATACTGAAGTAAGTTTTTCCTTGAAGCTACTTAGGAGTTAGTAACATTCATAGTGGCATGTGCCATGTGACTGTATCCATTGGAATTGTGTCTTTACCCTTCTAAAATTAATATATCTGTACTGTCATGTATATGACTTGCTCTCTTCAGACATTTTGCTACATGAAAACAAATACTGAAATGCCATTCACCTGTACCTGTACCCAAAAGCAGGGATGGAAGAACATGGGGATGGAGGGAACAGGCAATAGAGAAACAGTGACAATTTGCTAAGAGGGAAAGAAGGCTGTTGGGATGAAAGAATGAGAACTTAACAATTTTCCTATAATGATATAATGCATACTATGGTTAAGAGCCATTTCTTCTCTAGGGTAGCCCATGGTTTGGGTTTTTTTAAAATGTATAATATGGAAATGGGATTTTGTCATCATGCTGTGTGTATGGGTGTTCACGTCCTCTTCCTGTCACCCATTTTAGCTTTCGCAGATAGTAAAAGGTTCAAAGATAATTATTCTCTTGGAAGTGGGAAAAGTTGGAAGGGAACTTGACATTTTCAAAGAAGAGCGAATTGGTGTTGAAGAGAGTGCTTGTAGGTGGCCAGCCCTGGGAGGACCTTCAGGCAGTGCTCACATGATGTCAGGTGACAAAGTCAGTAGGCAGTGAGAAGTATGTTGGAAGCCAGACACTGCTGATTCCAAGGATTTGTCTGGTTTTTAAACTCACTCCATAAGTGGTAGGTAGGACTATCTGCTTTATTTTCCTGTTCATTTTTCTGTGAAGTCATTTTTCAACTGCCTGCTTTTCAACTACCAGAGCATTTATAAGCACATTTTTCTGACTTTGTGATAGAGATTTCTTGAGCAGATTATGCTGTACACAGTGAGCTTGCATTATAAAATGAGACGCGGATTTCTCAGCATTTGATGTGGTGTAGGATCAACTGCTTTTAAAAATTTATCTTTTGATTTTTATAGGAAGTGCAAACTTTCATCTGCAGGAGCGTCTTGTGGTTAGTGTGGATATCACAAACTGAGATTAGATTTTCTTCAGACATTTTTTTTCCCAAGTGCACCGTGGGTCTTAAGTTCACCAACTATTGTGCTAGCATACTTTCATTTTAGCAGAAGCTGCAAATTTAGTGGGTGGTGGTGGTTGCTGAACATGCCTGAA
The DNA here is from genome assembly GCF_031877795.1 of Strix aluco. Classification (NCBI taxonomy): domain Eukaryota; kingdom Metazoa; phylum Chordata; class Aves; order Strigiformes; family Strigidae; genus Strix; species Strix aluco. Next base: position 77,480,724 of record NC_133932.1, read on the forward strand.
AGTTCAGGGAGAGAGAGAAGAAAAGGCTGCCCAAATGGATCTGAGGGGTTCAGTGTGTGAGTAATTTTCCATTTGGTTTTCTTCCTTTATTTTGTCTTTGCTTCTAAAAGTAGAGGAGAGATTTAAAAGCAAGGATACTACATTCCTCCCTGAGAAGATTGACACCTGTGCTGTGGATTTTCATTCTACTGTAAAAAAAATACTCCAGAGAAATGGGAAGTGGATGTAGCCCCAAAACTCCATGGTATTTTACTGTCTCAAAATCTGTTTCTGCCCTGCACCCAATATTTCTTAAAAACTCTGGAGCTAGAAATATATCCTAGAGAATGTATTAAGCTTTTCATGTTAATAACATAAAGTTGTGATCAAAGAAAGTCCTAATGCTGTTTGTTGGAATCAATGCGGGAACTGCAGGGGTGGATTTCTGGTTGGAGTTAGGGAGGACTACAGCCTACCCATTAGCACAGCTTGGTGTGGTGCTCACTGCGTGTCACATGCTGGAAGGAGTTCCTGCACAGCTCCCTTCCTCCTCTTCATCTTTCAGCTGGTTCCCCCTTGCAGAAACAGGTGAAAAAGGATTGTAGTCCAAGAGTTAAAATTCTTTACACACACGGCAGAGTCCTGAGGCTGCACTGGGCTTTGTGTTGCTCTACAGTAACACACATATGTAAAAGCCTGTGTGTTCCCTGGAAAAATAATAGTGAGAACAACAAAAAATTGCATAAAAGCTTGAGTGCTATACTTTGAATAATCTTGCTAAAGACCATTTCCAGAAGGTTCTTGGCTTGTCATCTTTGTTCTGCATCTTTTTGTGGGCATTTCTGCTCATTTCAAGTAGTGAAGTTCTTATATTCCATAAACATTTCCTCTGTTCCACTGGATTTATATGCATGGTGATTTGTTTATTCAAGGCCACCTCTTAAAAATAAGAATTCTGATCTCTTTAGTCAAACATTAAGTAGTGAAATGAATCCATTAAATTATTGTGTCTAAAGGTCACAATATTTTCTGTACCCAGATCAATTAAAAAAAAAAAGGCACTGGGTAAAAGGGTGAATGGGAGTTTCATTAGAAGGATATGGCTGATCTTCCTATACAGCAGATGTGCAAATAAGGAATACTGAGAAAAGCATAATGGTAGTTATCTACTTTCTTCCCCAAATGGACATAGCTTGTTATTTGGAGTGTCATTGGCTTTTCAGTGTTTCATATCCTGGGCCTCTGCTCATCATCATTGATTGTACTTACCTTATTGATTCTCTGTTTACTGGTACGTATTTTCTTAGAGTTTACTAGGAGCACGGTCATAGCCATTACCAGAAATGGTAAACATAAAATTATTATTTTGTTAATTCACTGATTAGCTTTTGAGTAATAGTTTCCAAAGGAACATATTTGCAAGAAACATTTTAGAAAGTGTGGTTTTGTTTTTTTCCTAAGATCTTGAGAAATGCAGCTCCCAAGACATTGCAGTAAACTTTTTATCACTGTGCCAAATGTAGCCATTTTAAGGCTTCATGACCTCAAAAAGTACACCAACATCTCTGAGGCTTCAAGCATTTCTAGTTATGCCTTGGTCCAAGTAGAGAAAATAGGTCAATACATTAGGCTTAGAAATACATAGGAGAAAGCAGGAAAAATAGCTAAAGAGGAGGAAGTAGTGAATTCAGTTACAAGAAAGAAGTTGGAGCATGAAGCTTGACCATGAGAATTAAGAGAACATACAACCTGTATGGGTATTATTTCAGTCTTCATTTATTAGAGAGACTATTAATTTATAATGTTCAATTTACAATATTTGTATATTTTTAGTGACAACTTGCCAGTTTCACTTGTACTAAGATTGCTGTGACTGACCATCCAATACTAATAAAGGTGTCAGAAGTTGTCCCTTATTTTGTCCCTTTATATAATTTCTGTTTATTTTAAAAAATCAATTACTGCATAATGTCACCTCCTCCAGCTGGGACCATCAGTCCAAGACCTTGACCTTGTTGCTTTATGGTCTATATAAAGATAGACCAATGGTTCAGACTTTTTTTTTAAATATTAGACAGCAGATAAGAGATAGGTGCATATAGGCAGGAAAACACAAGGTTGTACTGGCGGAACAGTCATCATGATTGGCAGTTTTAGTTTACTGGCAGATATGAAAGAAGGTACTGAAAAACCTTTGTAGAAGCCTGCGGGGAACTCACATACAGAGCTCATCATGTATGGAGAGACACCATAGGAGAAACCAGAAAAGCACTTTCCTGAAAATGTAGCAAAGGAATTACAGAGGCAGGAGTTGACCTCTTAAATCTGGAAGAGAGAAAATAGACAGAGTAGGAGTAGACTTCAAGGGACTTGGAAGAAGATGAATAGGTTGTTTGCCATAACAGCTGAAAGAGACAGCCAAGGATGCATAGGTGCATAGTGTCTGGACATGAAACAGCAGTCTGTGGTTGAAAAGGCCAGATGAGACCAAGCACATGGGAACTTCAGCAATCCTGAGCCCACTGTTTTCTCCAGCTAATTGAGGACAACGTTTCTTGCATTCATGTTACAGTCATCATTGTGATACTTGGGCCTGTAATTACCAGGGCCTGTAATTACCAGGGCCTGTAGCGACAGGACAAGGGGGCAACAGTGTTAAACTGAAAGAGGGAAGATTTAGGTTGCGCGTAAGGGAAGAAATTCTTTACGATGAAGATGGTGAGAAACTGGAACAGGTTGCTCAGAGAAGTTGCGGATGCCCCATCATTGGAAGTGTTCAAAGTCAGGTTGGATGGGACTTTGAGCAACCTGATCTAGTGAAAGATGTTCCTACTCCTGGCAGGTGGGTTGAATTAGGTGATCTTTAAAGGTTCCTTCCAAACCAAACCATTCTATAATTCTATTTTATACTGGTTTTGACAAACTTTTCAAAAGTGTAGTGTCACCTACAAACCATGCGTAGTCCAGAGTGAAGGTCCAGAATAAGGTCTCAAGATCTTGCTTTCTTCTTCCTCCTCACTTTCCTGAAAAAAAATCCCTAGGGGATTGTATTTCATGAGTGACAGAATTGTATTTCATGGGCAGACTGTTACTCCTTGAGAGAGTGTATCTTCTTCATCTCTTTGGATTTATTTAGACTCTGGGATCCATGAACTGTGTCTGTGGCAAAGTCAATAATAAGATTTAACCCACCTTCCTGCTGTCATGGTGCATCCACTAGTTGTGGCTCACATTGCTGAGCATACAGAAGGCTCTGTCAGTGCCACCCATGCAGGAATGTCCAGACTTGGCCTGACCTTGTGGAAACAACACATTTTCCCCAGTGCTTCCATGTGCCCACACAAGCCCCAGAGACAGCTGACTGTCTGGCTATTGGATAATTGCTAAGATTTAAAAAAAGTATTAGAAGAATACATGTTAGTAGTAATATACAGCAAAAAGCTCTTCTTATTTCAGTAAAGAACATTAATGTCTGTTGGCTGCTTAACATCGCCTATTTGCCTTTTTCGTGTTGGGCTTTATCTTAGCCTAGCGTAATAAATGGAAATGTCACCATTAAATTAAATGGCTCCAGGTCAAATCCATCCAATGATTACTCTGGGTTTAAGTTCACAGCAATAGCATTCTTTGCATAGCAATACAAATTTTCTGCCCATGTTGCTAAGTTTCTGGTAATCGTTTGCGTTGCATACCATTGTAAATTTTTGTAAACTAACGAGAGTCATGTCAGTGATTTATATAGGCAAAGCTTTTTAATAAAATGAGGATCCTGTTAATCAGTAAGGACAAAAGCAGTCTGTGTGAAAACAAAGTGCTTTAGGTTATTTGTAAAACTGTTCAAAATGCATTATAAAGTGGTTTTAGTGAATTAATGTCTTCTCTTTTTTTCTCCTCAAGGAGGTTTCATGATTATAGATAACAACAGTTAACTTCAGGATGCTGAAAAGGAAACAAAGCTCAAGGGTGGAAGCCCAGCCAGTTACAGATTTCGGTCCAGATGAATCTTTGTCAGACAATGCAGATATTCTGTGGATTAACAAACCAGTAGGTATCTCCTTCCATTGTTAATAATTTTAAGTTACATGTAACCTGTGTTACTGAAATATGACTTCCACAAAAGATTCTGAAATAGATGTCAGAAACAAGTATTGAGCTATGGTTGCTAATCCACCAGTTCATTTTTTGCAAGAAGTCCAAAACTACGTGAAAAGGTTTCTTTTGGTTGTTGCAAATGGATGGGGATCATCAAGCAGTGTTTGCCAACCAGTTCATCTACTGATTGTTTTTTTAAACAGCCATCCTTTCAATGTCTCTGGTTCCTAACATATTTATTGAAATTAGAAGTTAAGTTTGTAGAATGAGCTTTTGAAAAGGATGTTAAAAGGAGCATTTCATTGCTAAGGTGGTAGCCAGCAGTGGGCACTTTTGATTTTCAGATTTCTCCTTTTACATCACTTATGAATATAAAAGTTTATTTTGGCTGGTTATTTTGAAATACGGCTCATGTTTTTCTGGTATCTTTTAACTTACAATTTGCCCTAAGAAATATAGATAGGTGTAAAAGTTTCTGACAACTTAAAACTGGGGAAAGCTTCATTGGAAGTGGAGTTATTAATAGAACATGCAGTATTAAGAAAATGCCTTTACCATGTAAATATGGTTATTATGATTAACTTATTTATTTAGCAGTCGGTGTGCATCCAGGATTCCTGTATTTTGAATGATTCGTGTTTTTGCAGAGAAGGCATTTTTGCATTTCTCTTAAAGTAGCATAGAAATTTTTAGTTTGTAAAAGCAGAAGGTCAAATATTCTGAAATAATACACATTGGCATTACATTCATTTAATGGAACTCTCATCTCGTTTGCAATAGAGATGCTGGATCCCCTCCACTTTGCTGCTGAGTTTTAACACCTAAATCATTTACAAGACAACACCCATATATTAATTCATGCTAAAGAATCTTAAGTATAATTGTATTGACTGCTGTAATAAGCTCAAAATGTCACTGCAGAAATATATGCTGGGTTATTTACCTGTATTTCTCCATACACAGTACACGTTTTTTCGATGGAATAATTTTTTTCTTGTCATGCTGATAGACTAGTTGTATACTGCTTAGTGTGTATAATACCAACATTTTACTGTGGCAAATAGTTTTTATATCAACCACACTTTAATATTTATGTTAATTTTTTCAGTTGAAACAAGGTTTGAAACAGTAGGTGTTAAACGGACATAGGAGATCATTCATCAGCTTCCTTCCACCTCCAAATTATTAATTTGGTCTCAGAGTATGCAAATGATAGAGCTGTTCAATTAAGGTCAAATATCATTACACTTAGGTGCACATACAGTCAGTACTAAATTAGGTGAGTGTTCTTAATTCTTTTTGATGTCAAAAGGTCTGAGGTGGTGTAAATGAGTGTAGAATTTTTCCCCAGATGAAAAATTGCTATAAATACACTTTAGTTAGGTGGGTTTTGTTTGGAGAATTTTTTTCTTGCTGAAGTGTCTTTTTTTTTTCTTCTTGTTTTGATAGATATGACTTTACTATCTTTGATTTATTACACTTGTCTGGCTTCAAGATGTTTCAATGGTGTTTTGATTTAAAAGAAAAAAAATCCAACCTTAAACCCCCGTATTGATACATTCTGCTAATTCATTAGACCTCCCACTGTGACTGGCACTGAATATCAGCGTTATTAATAATGATTGTGGTGAGACCGAGACCTACGTTGTCATAGAAATGAACTGTTCTCTTATAGCAGCAGAACTTGGTTGGAACAAAAGTGAATCCTGATGTTTAGAAGCATCTTTCTGTGACACAGTCTCTTTTATATTTATTATTTTCATAAATGGAAGGATGCTTTTAATCCCTGTGCCTCTCACTTAATTTTTGGAATTGTAAACTGATTTAAAAATCAGTTCATCTAAATATGGAACTAAAATTTTCCACAGATATTTTCTTTTAATATATTCACCCAATTTATAACATCAACTAATTCCACTTATTGTCTGCACATAGATGTGACAAGTTGTCATTTGAAAGGAAATTGGATTACAAAAGCCACAAAGTAGAAATGATAGAGTCCTAATTCTCAGTTTTCTGGCTCTTAATTCTTGGTTTCTGAATTATACAACCTCCCAAATTAACTAATATCTCTCTCTATATATATAAAACTAAAAGTCGGGAGTGCTTATTTTTGGATGAAGATCTTTAATATGTGGATCATGATGTAAAAGAAAAACGCAAATGTGCGTTTACAAAAAGTGCCGGTACAAGTTATGGAGGCTAAATAATTGAGCTTTTTTTGAACATCAAAGCAATCTTTCAATGTCTTGGTTTTTTTTTTCCAGTGGGTACACTCTTTACTACGAATCTGTGCCATCATCAGTGTTATTTCCGTTTGTATGAACACTCCAAAGACCTTCGAGCATTATCCTCCTCTCCAGTATGTGACATTTGCTCTTGATACTCTGTTGATGTTTCTTTACACTGCAGAGATGATAGCAAAAATGCATATCCGTGGGATTGTTAAGGTAAGCGTTTAAACAGTATTCTACATGTGCTTAGGAAAGTGATCTGAATATATGCTGGTGACATTTGATCGTTGTTTTTTAACTTCTCAGCTCTTTTTGATATGATTGTTTTTAACTGCAGGCAACACCATGGTGTATAAACTGAAAAGAGACTGACAAAGATGCAGCTTTACTGCATATTTAATCCCACCCAAAATATAATACCAACATTCATAATAATGGTTTCCTACTGAGAAACAGATAGTTTCATTGGATTAATATAAAGAATGGAAGGAAAAATAAGCTACATATACATCAGCAAGAATATTTTGGAAGTGTCTAGAGATCCATATATGGACTTAGAACTTTGATTTTCATTTCAGAAGGTTGGATGTGGTGTTGTGTGGTTCCTTTATTTAAGTAAGAACATATGTCTTACTGTGAGCTAAATGAGAAGGTTATCTTGCTTTACTGAATTTTTTCCTTAATATAATGCATGTTGGTAAACAAATGCTTCTGTTATCATATGTTTACTGTTGTTGCTGGACTAATTTGTATAAGTAGATATGATATTGGAGAATGTAAAACTGCAGAATTTTTCAGTAATCATCATTTTGTAGCATTATTTTACTGATTGTTTCCAATCTTCTACAAAAAGATACAAATTCAGCTTACATATAGAAAATCTATCTGCAGACCTTATTGACAATACAATTATGTCACTATTGCACAGAGTAGCTAATCAGCATGTTATACTTTGCTTTCACTCCTGAAAGGTCTGGTAACTCCAGAGACATCTGAGGTTTTACTTAGCTCTTCGATTTGTTCTGAGTTGGCACATAACATTTTTTGTTCACTGCCAAACGAAGCTATTATGTCATCATACTTACTGAATATTAATAGTAAAAGTTAAAAGTATCATTAATATTAACATTTAGAACATTACTGAAATAAGATGATTCTGAGAAAATCTTCATCTGTTGCATAAGGCCAGAGTAATCCGTTGTGAAGTGCTATTTCTGGCCGCTACTTGTACTCTCTTATTCAGAGATGTCCATTAAGCAGGTGAAGATGAGGACACAGGATCATGAATGAGGAATTAGTGAGCAGCGTGCACATTTGAACAGTGTAGGAGTAACAAATTACTGTTTTAACCAGAACAGACAGTAAAGAAATAGACACATAGGTATCAATGCATAGAGAGGGAGGGGTGGCCAGCAGTATGACTTCTGTACAAAGCTTGATTTCTCAACCTTTGTGTATGGAAATACCAACTTCACTCACAGTCGACACCTAGGGGCTATGAATAATATTCTGCTTCATATTCGAATGTCTTTCACTGGGTTGTTTAAATTTGTAGAAATAGAATAGAATAGAATAGAATAGAATAGAATAGAATAGAATAGAATAGAATAGAATAGAATAGAATAGAATGGTTGGAAGCGACCTACAATGATAATGTAGTCCAACTGCCTGACCAGTTTGTTAAAACATGTTATTTAGGGCATTGTCCAAATGCCTCTTAAACACTGACAGGCTTGGGGGATTGACCACCTCTCTAGGAAGCCTGTTGCAGTGCCTGACCACACTTTCAGTAAAGAAATGCTTCCTATCGTCCAGTCCAAACCTCCCCTGGCACAGCTTTGAACCATTCCCATGTGTCCTATCACTGGGTACCAGGGAGAAGAGATCAGCACCTCCCTCTCCATCCCCCCCTCAGGAAGCTGTAGAGAGCAATGAGGTCACCCCTCAGCCTGCTTCCTTCCAAACTAGACAAACCCAGAGTCCTCAGCTGCTCCTCATAGCATGAACTTACCTTACATCATCATATGATGAACTTGTCTTTGAAGTATGTCTGATGAGTCTGTCCACACAGAATCAACAGATGTCTGGAGTTGGTTCCATTGCCTTGATTCATGTTATACATGTGCAGATGGCAATGCAGATTATTTCATTTGCACACTGACATTTTACTCTTCGTTTATTAGATAAAAATACCGTAGGCATAACTACTGTTATGCAAAGAGAGATTGTTTAGTAGAAGTTGGCTGCATTTACCATGTGAACAACTGAGGATTTGCTCACAGCTTAATGTCATGTAGCATTCATCAGTGAATACAGTTACACTGGAATGAAGTGCCTTCATTGACACTGTCATGGTGTCATAGAATGACTTAGACTGGCAGGGACATCCAGAAGTCATCTAGTCTGACCTGCTGCCCCAAGCAGGTCCAGTTAGATGAAGTTGCCCATGACTTGTGTTGTCCAGGTGAATCTCACTCCTCCAAGGATGAAGATTCCACAAGCTCTCTAGACAGCCTGCTCCAGTGCTTGACCAACCCCATGCAAAATTTTTTTTCCTAATACTTAATCAGAATTTTCCATGTTCCAACTTGTGTTCCTTGTAGCTTTTCTTACCACTGTGTAATTCCAAGAAGAGTTTGACTCCATCTTCTCTGTATCCTCTGATTAGGTAGTTGTAGACAGCAACAAGGTCCCCCCTTTGCCTTGTCTGCTGAAGGCTGAACAGACCCATGTCTCTCACCCTTTCCTGCTAAGTCATGTGCTCCAGCTCTCTGACCTTTTTGGTGGCCCTCTGCTCGCTCCATTATGTCTGTGTCCTTGTACTGGGGAGCCCAGAACTGCACTCAGTGCAGAATTAGGCTTGTGGATGCGGTCTCACAGTTATTGAATAAAGGGAAAGGATGGCTTCACTGGGCCTGGTGGCTACACAGTATTCATGTGAATAAGAGAACTGTAGGACAAGGATATGGACTTGTGTCATGTATAGCAACTTTCGTAAAACTGTTAGAACTGGATTGGCCTTTTTTTCAGCTGTTAAATCAGAGCTTTTTGAATATGTTATCAAATTGGTTTTCTGAATGCTAATTAATAAATAATCCTTTTTTGGTGAACTATTTGACTTACTCTTTGGATTATTACTCTAGGGAAAATATTGGTTAAATATTACAATGCTGCCAAGAACATAATGATCCATGGACTTACAAAGACAGTGGCAATCAAAGGAAAATAAGGCACTGTTTAGAAACCTGTTAGCATTTATTAAAGATGTTTGTATATGAAACATCTTCATATAAGGAAATTTGTTTATGAACTGCTGTCCTAATTTAGGTACATTCAAGACTTTTAGTGAATGTAGGGTCAATGAATGTATTGCCATATGGTTCTACTGAACTTTACCATAAATCAGTATTTCTGTAAAGGCCTTAGGAATTGAAATGCTAATTAACTTTTGAACCATGATTAATGCAAAATTTTAGTCCAGAGAGAAACCTAATTTATGGAGGAGGCAGGCACCATCCACTGAAGTTCCAATTAATAACAATGTAAGTATAGCTGAGCTAAGAAGATTTTGAAAATGTTAAGTAATGTCTAATTAACACCTTCTGAGGATGAGAAATTTACTTCTTTTGGTTCCCAGGGATTTTTAGAAAAGGAAAGTAGTTTCTGAAAATCCTAGCCTTTTGTCTGTAAAAAGTTTCCCTTTTCCCTGTGTAAACTAAGTGACAAAATAAAGCGATACATCCAAGTGTTTTGTCACCCCAGAAAGAAAGTTAACCTGAACTGTTGCTGTGACATTGTGCTTTTTATTACTCATGTTTCCTTCTGAATAATTGTTGCTGTGCTAGTAAAATCTATTCAGAATTTGGGCTGCCTATGCCTTGTGAGTGTTGGTGGTTGCTTGTTCCATTTGCAGACAATACAGAGGACTCTTTCAATTACAAGCACACTGCTCACGTAGATATCCACCACCTACAAAGAAAGTAGACACTGATGTGTTTAGACAAGGAGCACAAAATACAAATAGTAAAGAAACCAGAAGGTGACAGAAAAGGATATATCTACTACAGGGTCTGAGATCCTTTTGTTTTCAAAACAATACATTGATATTCATTATTATTGCTATCATACACTGTTTGCTTCTGATAGGTGTTATAATAGATTGACTCTTCTGGAAGAATTGAAATGGGTATAAATGTGCAGTGTAACGGATTATATTCAATACAATGTTGGCTGGCCGCATTATATAAAATGTACGTTTAAACAGTAAGACAACTTGATAGAGCTCACTGTGAAATGACAGAGAGCTCAGGAAAATACTGTGTACATAGTATTAAATCTTTATCAAATAGATTAAGTCAGTAAATATATAATACCACTGACTAGAGAATGACTTTCATGAATACTCTGGCTTCCAACTGAAGAGTTTGATGACATTAAAAGTTAGGTGTTAATTACTTCATCAAGCAGGTTATTCAAGTAGTTATAAGAGGAACTGTCATGGGTTACTGTTTTGAATTATGTTAAACCAATTCTGTTTTTATAAGCAATTAATTTTGAATATTAATTTCAGTCATGAAAATATGCTGTAATAAGCACAGCAATATTTTAATACTATTTTTTAAAAGTATTGCATTTGTAGATGTGCAAGTTTTCATAGATATTTTTTCTGCAACATTTCTATGTAGATCACACATTTTAATGATTTCAAAGCATTGCAAATTCTGTTCTCTGAGTAGCACATGAATTAATGGATGATGTGACATAGACACATCAATATTTTTGTAAGAATAGCTTATGAAGCATGTTAGCAGATGTCTACTAAATTGTGTTACAGACACATCTTAAAAAGACCTAATGTTTTAGAAATTAAAAATTCTGATCTCTTTAAAAGTAATTGAAAAAAAATTTAAAAGATTAATGGTAAATATCACAGATTTTTTACACATTAAAAAAGCTGTGGAGTGTGTAAAATAAAAAAAGGCCATTTTAATAAAATGGTAAATGAGGTTCTTTTAATGTTACTACATGCATATTATTTCTTTGTCTTGGACCTAGAAATATTAAATACAAAGTACAGCTCTACTTCAGGGGTGATTGAACTTGACTTTGACTTGTTAGAACATCAAAACATGGTATGTTGGGAAAGGCTGCATGCTGACACAAATTTTACATGACATTTAATGACACCAGAATAGTGGGGATTTTAGGAATATTTTGAGTGAAATCAAACTTAATTTTTAATTGTTTTTGTCAATAGAGTATGAACGATAGCCATCACTGTTGTGAGCTTAAGTCTCCCAGTCCTAACATGATGTCCAATCTGATCATTCATTCAGTTCAGTGAATAATTCAGGGGTGTTTCAAGAGATTACTTAATTTAATTTTATTTTTTCTCTCATGTAAGTTGGAAATGCATTAACTTAGACCATCTTCATGGTGTAATGTTTTCCCCAGCTGTACTTAGGTATGTCTGCTCAGCAGATACAGGCTCAATCATAGCATCCTGAAACACAAAGCTCCAGTGGTACCAGGGTGGCTGAGTAGCACAACATAGTATCAGTGATTTAGTAGAAGTCAGGCATCTCTTTTACGTTGGTACAGTGAACAGCGATGGGTTTGTTGTCAACTAGACTCTCACAGTTCCTTGGCAACCACTTTTTTATGCTCTAAGTAATATTTTATTAGGTCAGAAATACTCTGTGTTACTTGGGAGTTTATCAGGAAACATGTAATAAGGTGATTGTCAGAATACCTGGAGTATGAAGATTTGCAGACATAGGCAAAAGTCTAGGTAAGTGACTAACCTCTGATTCACTGGGATCGTAAAACTGGAACTTCTGCATTTTGCTGGAAATTACCTTTATTTTACTGCCTGCTACTGGTGATTTATAATTGAGTAAAGAATCTAAAAGTTTTAACATTGTGTGCAAGTATAATATACTTCTTTGGTTTTGTGAGTGAAATTATGGCCTTCTAAGAAATAAATGCAATTTTGGCCACCACAGTACACCACCTTGTACCAATGTATAAAATGTAATAAATTTAGTGCAATGGTAAAAGTTACTGAATTCAATTTGACATTGATATTTTCATGATCTCTTCATTTCAGAAATCCACTTTCTTCAACTGATCCTAGATTTGTTTGCATGCTCCTTATTTCTCAGGATGTAAATAGAGTTCAGTGACTCTTTGGTTCTGATTTCTTTCATGTCTCAGGCTCCTCGGTCAGAAAGAGCTCTGCTGTAATCAGCCGCCTCAAGGAAGTATTAAGTCTGTTTAAATGAAAGCGGATCAATCTCCATTGTATCTTGAATAAGATTTAAACTGGTCTCCCAATTACTTGCAGTTTATGTCTGCTGCATAACTTACTGATTGATTGGCAGACTTCTGAGAACACCGTGAATAAACTGATGTTTGTGTCTGTTGAAATACTTTATGAGTCAACTTGTAACCTCACTGCCAAGACTTGCAGTCCCTCAGAATCAAAGCTCACATTTACTTTCCCACTCATATGTCACTTATGAACATGACTGTATGTGCTTGACATAGGTCTGTTCATTGAATCAAGGAGTTTCCAAAATTATTTCCTCACTGAGAAAAGAAGGTGGTGTGGAATTAGAGAAATGAAAGATAACTCTCAAGCCTAAAACAGATGTAATATTAGATAAGCATCAGACTTCTGAAAGAAAGCAGGGACTCTAACTTGTGATGGAAGTACCTCGTATTTCTTTTAATCAGTGTGATGCAAAAATTACATTCAACTTTATAATAAGGTGTCTGCCGAAGGTCATCTCACTTGGGTATGAGCAAGGTAAGGATACCTTACTTTAAAGGTATCTTATCTTTATTAGAAGTTTTTACTTTCAGCATTGGTACTAGGAGGTGGAGTAAGGAGGTAGAGAAATATTCCAGGTAAATTGCTTGTATTAGACACAATTGCACTGGTGGCATTATATATAATAAAATAAACAAAGAGGAAAATGTGCCAAAATCTGAGAAACCTCCAGGAAACTCTGTCCATTATATGAAAGAATTCACATCCACTACAACAAAAAGGAACCAAGTAACAGATGTCTCAGGTGAAAATTCAGCCTTTAGGGCATGAGAGATGAATGGATATTGTTGCACTCCATGGACACTTGTCAGGGTATATGAAATTATCTTCATTACACTGCATTCTCATCGCGGCTTCTAATCACAGTCATGATGGTATTAGAAAACCTACATTGAAATGATGTTGTGAAAAGGAGGTTGGTTTATGCTGTTCCTCTGTTAAAAGAGTAGTACTGTAAAATAAAAAGTGTGAAAGTTCTGTTTCCTGTCTGTTAAAAAAGCCTAGCTGACACTTATTTTAGTATCATCATGCTGAAAATTAGAAATTTTTTTATATAGCACAAGTAGTGCACTGAATTTAATAGAAATGTCTTTCTTTTCACTGTGCAGTTGTGACACATGTCAGCTAACAAAGGAGATTATACAAAGTCAGAAGTAATGGTCCTTGATATTGCCCCCATTGTTAAATCAGCTACATTCACAGCAAAACTTTTGTACTAACTGAAGTAGTTGCGAGTGGATTTGTCAGAGTATTTCAGTAGCACTGAGCGCTATTCACTGACTTCAGTACTTCTGGAAGGGGCTGACGTGAATGGTTGCACCATGAACTTTCAGCACTCTTGGTGAATTCATGCAGGAACCAAACCAAAGCTTAATCTTCTACCAGTGCAGTCACAGATGGATGGGAGCCGGTGCCTTTGTTTCTGTCTAGTACTAAAGGCCAGATGACTTAGTTAACTGAAATCAGTGGCTTTCAGCATGTTGGGTGTTCCCAGACAGCATTAGCCCTGTGCGGAGAGCACATTTTCCTCCTCGTTTTTCTGTTAGGTGCTTTGGTTGCTGTGGTTGCTGTCTGTCTGCTCAAGAGGAGAGACTCGAAGATGGAGCAGGCTGGAGCCTTACATGAGCCATGTGGGCTTAACTCTGTACATTCAGTTCTCTGCCAATATAAGGAACTTTCCACCTGGAGTGCAAGCAGTGTGAGGTGGAGACGGGGTTTTTATGCTGTAATGAAATACTCTGGTTGCCATGATCTAAACTGGGGTCTGCAGCTGTTTCCAGTGGCAGCTGATGTCCGTTTGTATATTCTGACACTTTTTTATCTTTAGTTACACAAAAAAAGATTTTTGGGCCTAAAATCGAAACACTTTTAGTAGGATTCATCAACACTGATTTGAGGGTCTGCAGTTGTCTCTAAATAGTCATTTCTGTCTAAAGTAGGCTCTTCCAAAAGGTAATTTATCTGGCCTGTTTTTCCTCATTGACTGAGAGGGAAGCTTAAGGTATCTAGTCTGGCACCTAGCCTTTAGGTATCTCACAGACAGCAATTACTCTAACTTGTTATTACAGATTTGTTGTCAGTGGACAGGTGGGCCCTACGGAAAGTATACAGACAACTGGATGCCAGCTTCTTCTTTAACACTTATGGCATTAACTCATTTATGCTTAAATGAGTTTCTTCCATAATCATCCCAATTCAGAAGTTTGTCTTGAGTTGTGGATTACAGAACTGTTGTTTATTGTACCTTATTAGATGTACCTGTTTTGCCTTCTTTTCTGTACCTTTAATATTAAACATTCCACCTTCATCTAACAAGAGTGGAGAAATTACAAAATGAGTTTAATCCTTCTGATAAATGATGGAAATATTTTTTGAATTGCAATGAAACACTGTGAGCTGACTCACCGGCTTTTAGTAGTTTTGTCAAGGGAGTTTCTACTGCGTTACAGACTGAAAACGGAAGATGGAGATTCTGAAATTACTGTGCTCCGTGACTTTAGATATGCTGTATATCCCATGGCATATAAATGAGTTAAGGATCAGGAAGTTGTGTTGTTTTCAAAGGTCAGGTAGTAAAACAGAATATGTGGCTCCTATCATCCTGTGTCTCATGCTCTGATGTGCTCATGATCCCTGCTGGTGAAAGCTCAGTCTTGGGGTGTGCAAGTCACAAACAGGAGCGAGAAGCTTGACCTTGAGGGCAGGAGCATAACCAGCAGAATCAGTGGCAAGGATGATAAAATGACAAGATGCTTTGACTAAACAGGGTGTAATTATGTGGAGGGAAACAAATAAAAAGAGAAAGCTACTTACCTGTGGTAGTAAAAAGCTCACAGAGCAAACAGGAAAAAAGACCCAGTTGACTTAAGATTTGAGGTTCCCCTTTGACTCTACTTCTTGGGATTATAAGGTGAAACTCATTTGTCTTTATGACAGATTATTTTGCATATCTATATTTAAAAATTAGAATGCTATGTATAATGCTATTGGAAACCTAGGTATGTAGTGCAGGTCCCATGCTATTCTGTGTTGGCAAAAAGTATATTATCTCAAATTGTCTTAAAATTTAACTTGAAAAATACTGGGGTATTTTGGTGTTGGCGGCTGTGATTGATAGTTTTAAATGTTATTTCATAACAAACAGTAATGATATCTGTTGTATGAATAAGACAGTCTATGAAAGTTGATTCTTCTGTCTCACCTTTTTCCTTTGTTTTTCTGTTGCTGTTTTGCTAAGTGTGTATGTCCATCGCAAGGACATCTGTTCCCAGCCTATTGGGATCATGTTGCTAGTGAAATGCTCTGATGTTGTTTCCAGTCACAGGAAATTAAAAAAATTAAAACTGATTATCATGAGGAAAACAAATATGAAGTTGCCTACAGCATGCTGCTAGTTGGGTGTTACTGCCTGTGGGCCAGAGAAGGTTAGAGACCGTGGCACTAGAATATACGCACTTGTTTCTATGGTTACTTGTGCCTGGTTTTGTTGGAGTGTTTATTACAGGAAAGTAATGACTCATATTACACAGTGGGGCTTTTTGCACCATTTTTGCATTAGAGTATTAGAAAATCAAAGGCATTTAAATTACTTAGTGAACTTACCTAGGCAGTATTTCTAAAATGAAAATGGTAATTTTTCTAACCAGTCAATGGGTCATAGAAGTTTCTAGTGAGAAGTTATTTTGGGGCATGGATTGAAGTATGCGTCCATATAATACTTAGTGATTTACCATGATGACCAAAATTCAACCTTAAAGTTGCTGAGAAAAAATATACAACATACTGACTTTCATAATCTATTTAGAAATTACTCTTTAATTATACAGACCAATTACATGAATAAAACTTTACTTTTCGGTAATGTTAATTTTTTCCCCTTTCTAATAGCACTTTCAAGGGTTACTTTACTGTTTTTCTTCATGGAAGCGGCTATTACTGAGGGATATTTTTAATGTATCACTTCATGTCAGGCCAAAATGATGCATATACTGGGATAGCAGTGAATTGGATAACATGTTATGTATTCAGGTAGGAAGAGAGAACTTCATCCCTAATGTGCCGTTCTGTATTGAAACTTGCATTTTCAGGGAAGTCTGCTATAATTGAACAATATATTTTATTTTATTTTTTTATTTTATTTTATTTTATTTTATTTTATTTTATTTTATTTTATTTTATTTTATTTTATTTTATTTTATTTTATTTTATTTTATTTTATTTTATTTTATGCCCATGTTGTCTCCTCTTTTAATTTGAGAGAATAAAACAAGACATCAATATGAAAAAATCTTAATGACATCCAAGTCCCTGTGGAAGGAAATAAGAACATTTTTGTGCAGCTGTATTTTCATGAAAATGATGAAATTTGTGTGGGATTTTTAAGGCAGTAAGCTGAATGTAAAATTTCATTTCAGAGTATTGTGTCCTCCACCACTAATAGTGTTGCTTTCTTACGGCTATACTGGGATTGTTGTTTCAATAAAATTTTCCTGGTGTCTGTAGTATAAAATGGATTCTCCAGCTTTTAATAATGCTAATTACCGAATAATAAAATCCTCTTTCTGAAAAGTGTCTCCTTCTAATATCTATTCCAGCTTTCATTGTTGTGGCTTTTTTATGTTGAAGGAGAACTGTGAATGATGATCATAAATCTGAGTTTTGTCATGTTAGATGAGACTGTTTGCATATCAAATCTACCTATACAATCTCCAGGCAATATTTGATGATTCAGAGTGAAGGCTTTCACCTTGAATCATTTGGATCCAAATCTGCCCATTGCATCCGCCACAAACACTGGAGGTGGGGGGGGGCGGAATACTGCTGGATAAAGCGCAGCAGCATTTAACACACATCACCTTCTCAAGGCTGCAGAGTGCTTCCAGATGTGAGGAGACATCCATGCCTGTGGATCTAGATGTAGAACTGGAGTCAACCCCAAGGGACTGGCATCTTGAGGAGATTGTCTTAGAGGCATACAACCAGAGAAAAGTCTGGGTTGGAAGGCACCTATGGAGATGGTCTGGACCAACCTCTTACTCAAAGCAGGGTCTTAATTTGCTTATCCAGGGTCCTATCAAGCTGAGTCTTGAATAATTCCAGCAAAGGAGATGCTAGCACTTCTCTGGGCAATGTGTTCCAATATTTACTTGTTCTCATGGTGAAGATTCTTTTCCTGTGCACTTCCTGGAAACAGTGGGTGCTGTTCCAGGTAGGGGGATCCTATTAATCTGCCTCCCGATCAGCCATTTTTAGATTTGCTGAACCTGTGAGACATCCAAGGGAGCCGAGTCAGATAGTAAATCAGTACTTGTGGCACTGAATACAGTTGGCTAATAAGCAGATGGAGAGGGAAATGAAATTCAGCTTTTCAGTGTAGTAACCCATAAAATCTCTCTGCAGGGCATCCAGCTGCAGTGGTAAAGCAGTGTATCAAGAAAGCAGCAATGTAGTACACCAGTGACGCTCTCTTCCCTACATGTTCTGTAGCCACACCTACTGCTGGGTGTTGATAAGAAGGCATCTGTCCTCTATTGACTATGTATGAAGGCTGTGCCTGCAGCTCTGAATAGTGGACAATCTGAATTAATTTCACTCAGCTGAAATGAGATGGTCTACAGTGATTTGGCTGATATGGGGGGTGTGTTGAGGCATTTCCATCATTTTGTGGAAGTGGTTATTCCCATTGATACTTTTTGTACTTGAGGAAGGGAGTGTTGTGTATGTTTTCATGTTTGTTTCTGTTTTGTTTTTAAATTTTCTTCAACAGTTTAGGTTTAAAATACCATTTTTTATAACTCTCCCAATTCCGCCCCCCTCCCCTTATTTTGCAACAAACACTGTTACAGAAATTTTAGCAAGTAAATGGTCCTTGTTTTTCTGTTTGAAAGTCTTGATTCATACTTCATGGCCAGGATTGTTTCTTCCTTTACAGGCTTTTTGGTGGTCTTTTATTTCTTTCTGTTAGACACAGCAGATGAGATGGTGAATACTATAGTTTTAAAATCTCCTATTACAATATGAAACATGAAATTGGTGAAGTTAATTTCCTAAATTAACAAAAATCTAGTGTGCCTAAAAAATACATTTGTGGCTGTTCTTTAATGAATGAAATAGCCTCACGTCTTCATTGGTAATTTGTAAAATAATCTGAAGATCTCAACAAGTTCACTTAAAAATCTGGGGGTTTTTTTAGTTACTGCAAATGAGGAAATAGCAGTTCTATAGTGTTTATAGCTTTTTTGTAATGATAGATAGGAACTGTGTGTGTTGTGTGTCTGTAACATGCATGGAATCACCCTGTAATCCAAAGGACCAGCAAGAGCTGTGTTTCATTTTTTTAATTCTAAATAGAGTAACTTTGTTTTGTGTGCTGTAACATCAAGTGATTTTTCCAACATTTTTCTAGCATAGACTACAAGATTACTTTAAATACTACATTACATATTATGACAAAGATGAATTATGCACTATGTTATGTGTTACTTGGAAGCATCTGATGATGGAGCAGTTCAGTACAATACATGAATAGTTACAAATTGAACTTGTTTAACTCAGTGATGATAAAGTGATATTACACCCACTATAACCGTTTAGAGTTAAGCTTCACACAGCAATTCTAATTCCATTGGCTGTTACAAATCAATTGCTGTTATATGAATATATTTTAAATAAGTTCCTTCACTGTGAATGAAGACACTTTATAAGAAGAAGACATACAGAAATGAAGAAGCTCTGTGTGTGTCCCCCATTGTTTCTTTTTTCCCAAATACAGAATTTAAAAAAAAAATAAAATGTTGGTTCATTTTGAAGTGATACTATCACTGTTGTAAAGGGTTAACTTGGAGATGACCACCCATTTTAAAATATGCTGGTTTTTCTTTGGTTATTAACATGGTCTTAGCTAAGCAAGCCACAATTGGATCATCATTTTACAGTTACAGAAGTACTTTGCATTAAAAGATGTCTAGTATGTAATTTGCTGGTTGTTGGGTAATAAAATGCTTCAGGTTGAATTTTTTTATGTCACACAGTAGAAGATGGAGTTTAAGTAAGTAGCGTGGCTGAGAGTCATCTGTCTGTCTGAGGTCCCACTTCAGTCAGTCCCCAGGGCAGCTGAGGAGTTGCAAAGCTCTGAAGAAGGAAGAAGGGGGCTCATGTTTGACACATGAGCACATATGAGAAATAGTTTTATTTTGGGGAAACAGAAGGGGAGAATTGAGAACAGAAGTCAGAGGCAGCTTGTCTTCTTGATTAGGCTGTATCTTTTCATTCTCTTTGCTGTATGAGGAAAATGTTGAAAGTATTTGACAGGCTGGGAGCCTGACTGGATTGTCCACATCATTCTGCTACTAAACAGACCTGTAAGCTGAGGTTTTTAAGGAAATAGGGAAAGTTTGAAGTTGAGCCAGAAACATAAGGGATGTATGTGTATGTGTGACCAGGTAGGAGACACACACCCTCTGTGTGTGTATGTATATCTGCATTTGCAGGGGGAGAGAGAGATTAGGCAAGGTGCTCCCTTGAGGTCTGATTTCATTTTCTGTCCGACTCCCACCTCCATGCCCTGCAGTGTTTGTGTGGAGTAAAGGAGGGAGGGAGGGAGGGTGAGTCTTGCTTCCCTAACTCAGCTGTCCCCTCTTCTAGCTTGCTTTTTTTGTGTTAGAATGAGCATAGCGGAGGGGGAAAAAAATGATACTCCCAGATTCTGATTCCCTTTATTCCTTATGTTTCCTCCTGTGCATTTATGCTGCTCCTAAAATGCCTGTAAATGTCAGCTTCCACCCTTAGCTTACTTGTAGTGCTACACAAAGTAGACCACAGGGTGATTTGAAGAATTTGCTAGAGTTGTTTATGTACTTTATTTACCACTACCACATGCAGGATCCAGTGACCATGATAGAAAAGCAAAGTAGCTGGTTGTTACTGAGCTTGCTGGTCTCTTCACATTTGTACCATCTTTCAGCTATCCCATTTGTCAGAGACTGTGAGGAAAAGTGTGAGACAGACAGACCCAAGACTACAGGACTCCTTTCCAGAGCAGATGATGATACATCTCATTACTCAGAGCAAATGTCTTATCACTTCTTTTATTTAGCTTTCCTACAGAGACAGTTGAAAAGAGATGGGAGGGAAGGATTCAGAGAACAGGTTGTAGTCAGGGATGAGAGAGAAAAATAAATTCCTGGAGGCAAGCAGGGAGGCAGAGGAGGCTTTTCACTTGCAGGGATCCCAAGATGTTCCTGAGATGTTAAGAGATAAGCAGGACAGAAATGACCTAGGAGATGACTACTATCATCTAGCTAAGCTGTCTACCTTACCAATGAGATACTGAAGTTGCTTAACAAAATTAGCAGACATAATCAATCTTCTAGCACATTGCTTTATGCAATTCAGATGTTGATTTTGTATTTTGTTTTCAGCAAGGATGATAATGGAATAAACTTCTATTAAAAAAATCACAGTCCTGATAGTCTTCTACTCTGGTGTAAGTTAAACTGTAATGGCTCTCATGGAGTGACTACCTCAGGTGTTATTACTTCTGTCTATGGTTCTGTCTGTATTTTGTTTTAGCTCACATTTGCAATGAGTTAGGTCTTATAAAATCGGGTTTTTTCTGTGAGCTTGTGTAATGACTGTTCAGGGCACCTAATACTGGTAATTGGTGTTTTATCTTTAATGTGCTGGTTACAATTGAGAAAGTGTGTCTCCCGGCATCTCAGTGTGGTTATTGGGGTATTAGTATTACACATGAAAATAAAAAATGAAGAAATGAGTGAATACATTGTACTCAGTTAATATAATGATGTTAAAATTATACAAGAACTGGTGAAATAAAAAGAATGTAGGGAGAAGGGAAGAGATTTATTTGTTGGTCCTATTTTCGAAGAGGTAAAGAGACACTAAGATTTTATGCTGAACTTGAGGTATTCTTCCTTAGTTATGGCAACATTACCGTAGAAAATTAAGAGAATATTTTAATTACAGACCATTATGTCAAGCTTGTCTGTTCTTTTGGGATGTTAAATTTCAGATTAATTCAGATTAGCGTCTCTAAAAGAGGGGCAGACTTTGAACCCATTCCACATGTGTGGTTTACCAAGAAAGCCATTTCCATGATTGTGTACTAGCCTAACAGTGATGCTGACCTGTTGTAAATAAATATTGAGGCAAAAGACGGAAGCATATTAGGAGAAACTGTATGGGGAGGCTAGGAACAGTATTACAAAATAATGAATAGGCTTCTAATTAACAAAGTAAAGATTGATCCATCTAACAGCTAAACAATATTGCTGCTTGGACTTCAGATTTTTTAGGTATCTTAAAATGCTTTGTGTTCAATAGCTGTTAGTTAGTTAGCTAGTCCACTGAGTTCGAGCAGTGTCCCTTAGTTTGCTTGGGAGAGGCATTAAGTGAGGGCATGACTTACTGCATAAAAGCCTTCCAAAGGCTGTTCCAAGCCTGCAGTCATGGACTGTGTAAGTGGACTGGCATCCACTGCTCTGTCAGAAGCAAATGAGTTTGTTGTCTAAACAGACTAAGTCATGTTGCTGGGGAAGCTTTCAGAACTTGGTGTGCATGTGAAAGAATCTGCTGTCCACTGTAGGCAGTAGGGAGTCAGCAACTTTAATGACTTTGAGAGGTTTGAATTAGTCTCAGAATGAGGCTTCTAGTCTACAGTACTAACCGTTCATCTTTTACAAATATTTAGATCATGTTTCAAAGACTTATAAACCATATTGTAAATGGTCTGGGATAGTGCATTCACAAAAAAATGCGAAACAAACCTCATCAATGATTCTCAAATTTCAGCAGACATGATGAAGAAAGGGTGAGGGATTAACACATTGCAATACTTCATCAATTTTAGCTAAGATTTCACCAGATGTATTTAATTTTCATGTATCTGTATTCCTTTCCAAATCTAAGAACAGGCTGCCATTGACCGTGAGCATGGAGTTTCAGCCCAAGGCTTTTTTCAAATGTGAATGAAACTCCCTGTTCATTGCTATTAATATGTGAGTGCTAGCCTGGTTCAGTCAGAATTAGATTTTTCATGAAAGTAGCACTAGAAGTCAGTGTTCATACTATAAAGTATATTCTAATTTTTGCATGAAGCAGGATGTGGTCCTGCCTTAAAAATGCTTCCAACAGCAAATAATGTCCCATATGCCAATACACAGTATAAATGCATTAAAGATTCTCTACCACATCCACTGTCAGCCAAATGACAAGCATGGAAAGGATTTAGCCAAAGCTTCCCTACATGCAAAGCGGAAAGGGCCAGAACGTCTCCCAAAATGAGTTTTCTACAGATGTCATTCAGGTGCCCTAAGTTTCTATGGGTGATCCACTGAAAGCCTCCCTGACAAGGAGGATGTAGCAGTGGAAGCTGGCCTGATGTGACAGTGAGAGAAGTGACATGCTGGAGCAGCCTGAGTGGTGAGAAGACTGGAAAGGGTCATGACTCCTTCCTGTGTAAGGAGGAAAGAGCAGAGCTGCTTCAATCATGCCACACGTATTGTGGAGAGAAAAAGCAGTTTCTAAAAAAAATTTGGCTTTTTGTGAGTACTTGATGGGTTATTCAGACAAGAGTGAATACAGGAACTCCTACACATGTTCATGCTCAAATCTGTACAGCAAAACTCGGGGAAAACTTTTTGATTCAGACAAAAGGTGCTTAGGAGAAGAAAAGTAAGTTTCGAAGAATTCTTCAGCAGGAGAAAGACTTATCAGCATCTTTGTTCAGAGCCACAATTGAAGGACTCAAGTTGCATGTTGATACAAATCTCACTGGGGATTTATTCCCTAAGAGGGAACTGGTGGAGAGGAGAGAGGGGTAAGAGATTTAGGGTGTTGGTAGCTGATCTCTGCAGAGCAATAGCATATATCTGCTTTACGGTTGCTGAACATAACCACTGAAGCCCTGGGTGAAGAGTTACTGATTAGCTCAGACTTAGGGAAGTAAGTCTACTTTCTTCAGGAAGGACAGGTTAAAAACATGATGCAAAAGTCCCTATTCTGTTGCTTCCCTGATTTGCAGTCTTCCTCCTCTTAATTCTTGGGTTGAGAACTTTAACATCCTTATGTGTTAGAAAATTCTCCATCTGAAAATAGCATTGAAGTTCTTTGTCCTTTATTTCTGATGTGAAAATCACTTACTGTATTTTCCTTATATCCTTACTCTGTTCACTTCTGCCCTGAAGAATTCTTGCAGCTGAAATAAAGCTTTTTATAAAACCACTATTTTGTCTCTATTTGCACAATATATCTTGCTGTCACCTACTGCAGAGAATGATAAATCATTTTTAGGGTAGTATATGTCATTGAAAATATTAGACTAAAACAAAACATCTGTGCTTTTAGAATCAATGAAAATGCTGAGACATTTAAAAACAAATACAGGTTGACTGAAATAACTGACACTGAGATAAGAAACAATGTGTATCAAGCCAGGAATCACATAACAGGCCTAAGTCCAGTAATGTCTTCAAGATTCTTGAGACATGGCAGTAATTTTTTCCCCAATTATACGTGTGAAAATGGATGTCAAACTCTGTAGTTTGTATCTGGAAGAACACCAAACAAAGAAAAGGAACCAGAGAATATATAAGTCAGGGGAGGGTATGTTCAATCTGCTGGGAGAAACCTCATTTGGAAAGGGGTGTTTATGTGCCCTGAGATACACTGCCAATGTCTCTGCATATGTTTTTACACGAAACTGGGATATCTACTTTTCCTTAGGTCTAGTCTTGCCTAGTCTCCCTTTCAACAAACTGCATTTCGTCCCCAGCTTTCTCTACGCTCCATGTGGTACACAAAACTATATAATCTCAGCCGTAACCTACCTGATAAATGTAGTTTTTTTCCAGTTCAGTGGTTGAAGTAAAGTATGAGGCATTAGCAGCCCGCCAAAGAAGTGTTTTTATAGCTTGCAGTGGAGGGCCTGTGTTTCATGTCATTGGGAATGGTGTGAGACGCGAGGATATCTACACATGCAAATTGGACCAGTGTTTGAGAATAGTGTAGTAGAGAGGAAACTGAGCTTGCGTGTGGTCTTTTCTATGCTGCCTTTTAGGAGTGATCTCTGGATTGGACTATCACCAAAACCATGCTCAGGTGTTATTTTAGAGAGCTAATTGAAGAAGTCTAAAGCAGAGCCAGAGAACAGGTAGGAAGCAAGGCATATGGGTCATCAAGGATCCAGTGCTCAGTTTTGTTTCCTGATCAGTAGTGCAAAGGTATGCTCTGAACTGTTGTGCTAGACAATTAATGGAGTGCCAATAATACCAGTGTTGAAAAGTTCACCATACATATTATTAATGAAGTCTAAAAAAACGGTCATTTTGTGATGGTAAAGTGTTGTTCAGGAAATGTCAAAGAAACTTGAAAGCCTACACTGTGATGAGATGGTGGTTACTGTCTAGTGTTTCCAAAATGTCAAGACTGTTTCTAGAGCATGAAAAATGACTGAAAATTAATGAAAAAATTAATATAAAATAATATAAAAGTGAAATGATATAAATGTAATGACATAAATGTAATGTTGAACAATATTGAAGCAGCTGAACGGCACAATACTAGATTGCTAGCATTTTACACTTACCTTCATGTGCAAGTATTTTGTAATGGGCAATACAGTGGAAAAATGAGTCCAATGTTAATTTTTTGTGTGTTTTTTGATTTACATCAAAGTGTATATAACAGGTTTCTTTGTAAGTTCTTTTTGATGCAAGCTGAGAAGTATTGCACAAGAATGAAGCTACCATTTATTTACTCAGAAGGTGTGTTTATGTTTCCAGCATATTCTAGTCCAGATAGTGGGCTTTTGGAGCCTTTCAAAAGTGGCATTTTAAATGTGGTACAGAGAAGACTTTTCCTTCATCCAAGAACTTTCATTTATTTATTTTACATATTTGTAAATCCTGACAGTAAAACTGCAGCAATTAACCACTTAGCTTTTCTCTCTCTTGTAGGGTGATAGTTCATATGTAAAGGATCGTTGGTGTGTGTTTGATGGATTCATGGTCTTTTGTCTTTGGGTGTCACTGGTTTTACAGGTAATTATTTCACTTACCTTTTTCAATGAATAGTTCCTTAATTGTGAAAAATATATGGCACAACCAAATAATTATGAGTTGTGGAAGTATAGCTGTACATGGGTCAAATTGTTTTTAAAAAGCTGCTGAATTCAATACCTCCATAATTGCACATTGCAGCATATCTACATTAGTAGTAGATTTTATCTGGTTTAATTTTTCTTACGGAGAAGTTATACATTAATCTGAAGCTTGTTACTAGAAACCCTCTGCATAGTCAAAAGGAGAGAGAAGCATCTTCAGAGAGCCAGTTATCTCTTATTCCATATGACAGTTGTGCTTGTCTCCTTCCACTGAGTCTAGTAGGATGTCATGGTGACTAGTTTAGGCAACTAAAGGGAGAGTGATTCCAGTGGTAGATGTTTGCTATGCTGTAGGTATTGATGCGGTGAGTGGAGGGGTTTCATGTAATAAGGCCCACACCTAAGAAAACCTTTTCCAAAATTCAAGTTAAAGCACAATGGAAAAAATAATAATAAATACATTTGGAAACAATTTGATGCATTTTCATAAAGGAGGGAACTTGGACATGGTGCAGAAAAGTATAGACTGTTAAGATACAGGTCAGATTGTGTCCTGCAAACAATAGCCAGTTTTTTGGCTAAGAACAGATTGAAGACTGTGAGACTGGGTCTGCAATAGTAAAAGGATTGTAAAAGTTCTATAGTGATTGCTGTTAGTCATAACTTACCCACTTCTGACAGATTTAAGACACATTGTAATTTTCTGCTTTATACACAGGGGAGTCTTTGGTACATCATGTAGAGTGAAGGTTGATCATTACAGATAAGGACCGTAGATTACCCAGTTTATGCGTTGCCAGGTTCCTCCTCCGTTTTCTTAGTACTTTGAGCAAATACTAAACGGTTACTCTCAGAGAGTGAGACAAAGATTAAAACAAGATATTTTCACCCAATCATTAAGCTAAATAGCCTTTATGGAGTGCCTAACCTGTCAATGTATTAAGGAAATGGTTCCCTGTTCTGTGGCTTGGCTGAAACTTGTGTTGTAAGTGGAGTCTAGGAGAAAAACGTACAGTTTTCTCATGCAGTTGGAATTAAATGGGAATTTATATGCACATTGGAACTCATAAGGCAACCTGTGTATGTGTACTTTTATATCATACTAAAACCTTAGTGCTGTGCAACATTAACAGATACCGATTTTCATATTTGGAGATGTAAATTATTCACTTTGAACGAAGTTGTGTGAAACTTTTGGGGTAGGACTAGCACAGAAGCGGGCAGCTGACACAAGCTTGCACAGCCATCTTGAGTTGTTTAAGACAGAAGCATTATGAACATAGGCAGAGTATATTTTTGCAATTTCATTAGGATAACAGAAATGGATTAAAGGATTTACTAAGATTTTCTTTTGAAAAACATGGTTAAAATGAACCATAAAATAAATCAAGATAAGATTGAAAATTAAAATAGAAATCAAGTATAGTATTCATAGTTTTAAAAGTTCTGCAAATGAATACAGGAACAGGACAGGATCATCAAGAAAAACTCCTGATTCTTTTGTTTGTAGGTGTTTGAAATTGCTGAAATAGTTGACCAGATGTCACCTTGGGGCATGTTACGGATTCCACGACCACTCATTATGATTCGAGCATTCCGAATATATTTTCGTTTTGAGCTGCCAAGAACTAGGATAACAAATATCTTGAAGTAAGTAAGGCTGTTGTCTGAAGAACAACAGAGAAAATTTCTGTTTTGACTTAGAAGACTGTCTGTGCAGCTCAGAACATGACCCTTCAAGCTTAATGGGCATTTTCTTCCTGAGTTTTAGTTCTGGCTAAAAAATGCTTTCTATTTTCCATATTTAAGGAAAGTTTCCTAGAAAATTATTAAAACTGACAAATATTTAAATAAATCTTAAAGCATTTTGCTAATAACTGTAGCCACTGATTTTCAACCAATGGCAGTAAATTCTGTTCGGTTAATATGGGCACTTAATAATTAAGGTGGACGGTCTTAGTAGGGTAATATTCGTAAATAAAAGTACATGAGCACATGCCCTAACCGTTACAGTTATGAGTGTACATGTATCGGTATATGTACAGAGATGCTTACATGCAAGCAGACACACATGTTTGGTACAGCATGTCATGGCAAAAGCCATGTAATGGTAATGTGAAAGAGTTTTTTGGTCTTTATTTGGTCAACTTCATCATCATATCTTCTCTGTATAAGTCATTAGATACCATTTTACAAATGCTAGACTTTATACTTTTTTTTTTTTGTTGTTCCATCCTTTGTAGTTTACAGCTGGTTTAATTACCCTAATTTATGGATTTAGAAAAAAACATGCCTCCCTTTTCTGTCTCTGCATAGAGTGAGAGATCAGTTTTAAGGACAAACTTTCTCCAGGTTGAAATGCTACTTTCTCTGTGCGAGCATATTTTCTATTCTGGAGCTTTTCAGAGGAGGCTTCACATTGCCTGTGCATTCAGTGTCATATTTATCTTTTTGCCAGGCGCTCTGGAGAGCAGATCTGGAGCGTTTCAATCTTCCTTCTGTTCTTTCTCCTCCTGTACGGGATCCTGGGAGTGCAGATGTTTGGAACTTTTACATACCATTGTGTGACTGATGACACGCAGCCAGGGTGAGTTAGCCTATGCAGGCATGACATGGGGCTGTTCTTTCATTGCATATGTATAATTGTAGTTAGCGTCAGTGGGTGTAAAATGGACTCAATAGATTAAAAGTAGTCCACCAAAATACACTAAGATAAACTGGGGAAACAAAAATGTTAGGAATTATGAAAAATACAGATTTTAACTGCAACAGAGAGATTACAAATTGTGGCATTTGCCTGCAGTCTGAGTTAGGGGGTGGGTGACTGTGGGGAGCGGGGGCTGAGAGAGCAGGAGAGCAGAGGAGACTTGAAGAGGCACATTGCCACTTGCAGCTGATTCAGGTCACTGATGATTCATCAGCTTTCACTGAATTCTCCTATCTTTTCCCAGAACATCAGGGTATGGGGCCAGACCTAAAATACAGGGAGGAACTACCCGTAGAATCTCATGCCCTTTCTGGATTAAGAGGTCGCTGGGACGTGATGCTCAGATTTAAAGACCCTTTTCACCCATCCTTTGGAAAACACTTATGATTAATATTTTACAGTGGTGATTGAGTATGCATCACAGTTTTGATTCAGCACATACTTAAACACTAGATTAACTCGAAGTACAGTATAGCCTCTTGTCACTGGGATGGTTTATAAAATTACAGATAAATACGCACTTACATGTCGTGTTGAATTGTGGACTTGACTGTATGCTTGACCATGCTTACATTGTGACAGTCTCTTACATCTATTTCTTCGTTTTGTCCCTGTTTCTTTGAATAGGGAAGTGTTAGCTCTGGAATTGTAGCCTTTGATTTAGACAAAATTGCATCCTTTTATTCCTGTATTGAAATAGTCAGAACATAAAATAAATAGAGTAGACATCATAAGAAAGCAAAACACCACTTAATCTGCTACTATGCTGAATAAAAAGTCTGATTATCACAAAACTCCTGTGTTAAAGATTTTTCTAAACTAGGGCCTATAAGCTACCAAATATAAAAGGAGGTTATCAAAAGTGGCAAATACAAAAAAGGTTACAAAATTATTTGAGAATATGCTGGATATTATATGGTATTTTGTTAAATGAAAAAAAATACTTTTGGATCTTTTCTTATTTATTTAATCAATACTATAGTAAAATACAGGGCTGATCTTCACCGAGACTGGAAATGAGGTTTCATTCTGACTTTTCCTCTTTTTTAAGAGAAAATTTTTATAGCACAGAGTTTTTTACAGTTTCCCATAGACATGGGGGAAAAAAATATTTGTGAAAAATTTGGTTGTGGCAATGAGAAGATTTGTGATTTACCTATGATTTTTGGAAAAACAAGAAGTGGAATAGACCACACAGGAAAGATTGGGCATCATATAATTGCTTGTGTCACTGAATACAGCTTTTCCCTGAAATCAGAGGAAGAAGATGAAGTGGAACAGAATAATGTTTGCAATATGGAAAGTTTAAGTTTATAATAGAAATAAAAACAACTCTAAAGTGGGTTAAAGTTGGAAGAGTCAAGTATGCAGAATTAAGGAAATTTTAGACTTGAGGTTGAACATCTAGCCTTAACTACTTTTTCTTTCAGTATCATCAAGTATATATATTTTTAGCTGTTTAAAAATTAGAAATCTAATTAAGTTACTTTTTAGGTGCCTGGCATAGGCACCTTCAGAAAGTCATCAATCACTTTCGCCATCTCCAAACCAGACTTGTAACTTTAAATGGCTCCCATGGTTGGGGATGAGGTTGTGCAAGTTACACGGAAAAACACTTTTTCCTTAGAAATGCTGCATCTTTTATTCTGACAAATGGTGCTCACTCATAGAACAACATATTTTTTCTTTGTTGCTTGGCATGGGGATTTATACCTTACTTTTGGTGTACTGCTCATTCCTACTCTGAAAACACTTATTTCCTCTTCTTGTCTGTAATATTCATCATCATATTTTGTGAACACTTACACATACCTGATCCTTTTTTAATTTTTGAGGAATGCAGTGCAGAAGCTCTCAATGGAGTTAGGCTGTGCCTTCTTCACATAGGTCAGGGCTGACCTTCCCAGAGCTGGCTGCAGAATTTATAAGAAAAACCACCATGGGCTGGGAAAATAAATACAGAGAAAGAAATAACAGTTCTGGTGCCAAAAGAGGACAATTTAGAGGCAGACATTGGTCCAAAATTTAGTTAGAATGGAGGCAACATGCCACTTCTGAATCCAGGAGAGTTTATTAGCTGAGATGTATTAGACCACAAAAGCACAAAAATTGCCTAGACAAATTTTACTTTTGTCTTTGAGGTTCATTTTCTCAACTTTATAATGAGGATTAAACATTCCTCTCAGAAGTTGAGTCAGTCTGTCTGTCTCAGGTAGTTCTGTTCCAGGCAATGGAGAGTGGCCAAAGTTGGCTGTACTTGGCCTTAAATAACTTGGGAGACTTTAATGAGCCACAGCTGTAAATACTCAGTATTTCTGCAAACCAGATCCCAGGCTCCCAAGTCAAGATTAAAAAATGAAAAACATCAAATTAGTGGCCACCTGTGAGAACTTTCATTTTAGATGATTTGCCTCGTATTACGCAGAATTCTATGGCAAGCGGCAAGGGTAAAATCTTATTATTGAGATCAAGACTTCATCTATTTCAGAAATTTTAGAAATCACTCTTTTTAAGTCTACTGCCTTATGAATTATAATTATAAGGGAGTCAAGTGTCTTTTGAAAACAGCATCTTAAAATCTTGCTATTCTTTTTTATTTGGAAGGACGCGGCTGCCTCATCAGATGCTCACTGCCTCTTTGACTGCTGCAAGTTCTTTTATCTTTCCATCCTTCTTGACGCCCACACTGCCTGACCTCCTATCTTTCCACCTCCTCAGTCATTTTCTAATGTTAACTCTGGCAAACAGAAATACTAAAAGTGAGCTAACTGTGGTGTGAGTTTTTCATTCTATCCATGAAATCAGCAAAATCTGACTTCCTTCCAAAGACTGAAAAGGTTTTTTTGCTGTTTGATCAGAAGTCTTTTTCTCCCTCATTCTTATAATCTTTATTTTGCCAGACTTTTTTCCCCTACGGGGAACACTGTCTTCTTCCTAAACAATTTTCTCACTCAGTATTCCCTTGTGATTATTACTTATCTTTTTTACAACTGTGCTGTCACAGCTTTTCCCAGATGATTTCTCCAACCAGTATATCTTTTTTCTGCCAATAAGTGGTATATTACACAAATTTCCTTAGTATGGATCTTTAGTGGCTTGAAAGACACAACAATATGGTTGGAATGTAATGTATATATAATCCACTTATCTAGGTAAGTCCATACATTATAAGCAGTTTGACAGTTTGTTTTGTTACATCTGAGATTAATTTTGAAGAATTGAACAAATAAGGTGAAAATAGGTTGTGTTCCCAAATCTACTGTAATTTACTCTTGGGCACCTCCAGTATGCAAAAGGTACTTTCACAGGACAGGAGAGAGAAATTATTTCCAAACCATTGCTCTGGCTCTTAGAATATTTTATCCTCACACACTAGCTACTGTGTATTCCTTATTTTTATTGCCAAGATATGTTTGACTACACAAAAATACTTTCATACTTCATGGTTAGATTATAATCATTCCACAACAGTAAATTTTCCTTTTGTAATTCTCAGTTTGCACTGGAACTAGGGGAAAGGAAGTCTCATCAAAAGAAAGAAGGCTAATATGAATAACTGCCATAAAATGTAGTACTTATCTATTTCTTCTCCCAAAGTCATTATTTAAGGGCCTTTTTTAACACTTTCAGTAGGGTATAGACTGAGTATTTCTGTAGACCTGTCTGCCTTGTCACCATGGCAGTCAATTTAAAATCCTTCTTTGCAAGGTTTCTTGTTTAAAGTAGGAACTGCCCAGGAAAATAGATAAGAAAAATAATTACTGAGTAATAGAAAGATCTAAGAGGTTCTTGGTCATCTTTCCATCTGTCTATGGATAGGCCCCGAAAATGTCAGAAAACAGCTTCAAAGACTCTGGAGCTGAAAGTTCACCAGAATATCTAATAGAGGCAATAAATATGATTAAAAAGAACAAAAAAGATTTGAGATACTGTCTTATATCAGCAGTGGGAAAATAAGAGTAAGTAATTGGATTTCTGAGAAAGGGAAGAAATCAAAGACCAAGCTTGAAAAATCAACATAACAGGACTTCTTTAACAGGGCACATTAATTTACTGATTCTAGTTGAACAACCAGCACTGTTTTAATATTGCCTTTGGGATTTATTCACAGTCTCTCTTGATGGTGATATGTCTCTAGGTATAAACTCCTCAGGGAGAAGAGGAATGGAAGAAATCTTACTTTTCCAGGCCTGATGTTGTTTAAACCCCAACCAGAATCAAGAAAAATAGAGCATCAGTCTAAAAGAGAAGTAATTCAGTCCAAATGGGTTCCTGTCACAAGGGTGGAAGAGTGCTGAAGTAATGGCCAGTATTGATGACCAAGGGAAGTGATCTTCAGGAGTGGGACTCTCCTCTCTCTCAGAGGGCATGTGATTTCTGAGCAGAAATCCTAATTTTGTCTAGAATTGTTATACAGACAGTTATCCAAAGCAATTAGACTGTTAATTCATTTCACACAGGCTTCCTAGTGGTTTTGTTTGTCCAGCTGCAGTTTGAGCAGGAAGGTGACCTTTTAATGAAGGTCTAGAATAGAGTGATGGGAACCCAATAGCCTTGGCTCTTGGTGGCTCAGTAATGACACATACTTATCTATATTAAGATTTGGAGCCATTGGGGTTTACACAATTGTTTGTCCCAGCACAGACATACAAGTTTATTGAACTTCTGCTCAGCCTGTCAACCTTTATGGAATTTCTTTCCTCAGGCTAATAAAGCCTTTTGAGTAAGATGGAGTGAATTTTATAGATTATTGTGAAATTGGCTGAGAATAAATATAAGAATTTGAATTACACACAGCTACCACATCTCCTCTTTGCTGTCAGGAAAGTTTTGTATGTATCCACAAGATATTTACCTTGTAATTGATGTACAGATTTGAGGCCTGTTGAGTTTGAGGCCTGAACTTCCCACAGGAAACCTGCAGGAGGCCAGGATGCCAGAAGTCAGGACATCTTCCTTATATCATAAAACTGAGGGAAAGGTCAGACATCGCTAGAAAAATAGAATTCTAAGAGTGATCTCCATTGAATCTGCCAGATGGGTGATCGGGTGTTGTTTGCTTTTTTTGAATAGAAAGGAAGCTGGGAAAGTTCTGTTCTTTATAGTGCAAGAGGAAGCCAGACAACTAATGGAGAAGGCTGTGAATGTCCTGACATTCACAGGTTAGACAGCAGTTACTACTGAGCTGTACATCTCCCTTAGCCTGGAAACGCAGAGTCATTTCTGGATATGCAGGCAGTTACAGGAAAGAAGTTCTGAAAGAGACTTCAGCTCTGTTTCTGTGAGTGATCTATCTCATATGTTGTTTTGAAAACCAGGTGACTGTTTTCAGTTTTGTGCTGCTTTCTGGAAGATGAATGTGATGTCTAAATTTGATTCCTGTCCCAATCTTTTGGATTACTGCAATTCAAAAAGATCTTGGAAATGCTGGAATATTCATCCTGAGATACTTGTGAGCAGACTGAAGCTATCATCTCAGTTATTTCATTGTTTCCAAGAACTTGTGGAGGGTGGGTGAGGAGCAGGGAGGCAGGAAAAACAGTGGAAGTTTAAAAAGGAGGAAGGGATAAGAGACAGGGCAAGAAAAGCCAAGGATTTATGGCTGGAATACCCGTGAGGTTAACTTCTATTCCTGAAAGAATTCTGTAGTGAATAAACAAACAAAAAATTATAAGCAGCTGGAAGGTAACAAGGAAATGAGTAGCAGCTAATATGGATTTGTCAAGAATAAACCATGTCAAACCAATATAATTATCTATGGCAGGGTAACAGCCATGTGAATTGGAGAGAAGGCTGGATGTAATATATCTTTATTTTAGGAAGGCTTTGTAACAGTCTCACAGGAGATTTTTGTAAGCTGGTAAGGGAAACATGGCTAAGGTGTAAATAATCATAGAATAGGTGCAAAACTGCTTGGAAAACATGCTCAGTGACTGATAATTAATGGCTTGTCAGAACAGAAAGAGCAAGGATCCACATAAGTCTGTCTTGTGCTATTTGGAGGTTTCATTAACATCCTGGATGGTGGCAGATAGAATATACTTACTGCTCTGAGGATGACATGAGGTTGGGAGGGACTGCAGGCATTTTGGAAGGTAAGATTAGAATGAAAATGATCTTGACAAATTGAAGACATGCTCTGGAAAAACTGGATGAAAGTCAGCAGGGAGAATATACTGTACTTAGGAAAAACGAGCTGTACAAATACAACATTTTGAATGACTGTTTAGGAGGTAGTTCTTTGTAAAGTGATTTGGGAGCATAATGGAGGAACAGAGATTAACAGAATTGTGCTCTTGTAAAAATGTATAAATTGTAGTATCAGGCAACATATAGGCGTTATTTGGAGAGAGTGTAAAGGAGGTGAAAAGGGTATGGGCTTAGATCTATAGAGCAGAGATGACAAGAAGCATTTGGCAGTTTTTAGCTCAACTGAAAAGAAGTACTGGACACATAGCAGTTTTTGAGTGGATAAAAACTCTTGCACGGAGAAAAGGATTCTGGTCTCTGTTTCTGTACTACTAGGATAAGAAGTATTTGTATTAAATTTCAGTAAGAAAATTTCAGGTTAGATAGGATATCAGGAAAAAACTTTGTCAGGGATAAGGGATAAGGCTGCATTGGAGTCCATTTCTTAGGTTCTGAATTTGCCTACTGGGGATCTTTAAAACAGGCTATGAGAACTTATCTTAGGAAATGTAGAAATAGTCTGGGACAGGGAACTCTATTTGTAATGTCCCAGTGAGGGTTCATATCCAACCTTATTTTTCTATGATTCTATGTGATCCTTCTTGACACAACAAAAGTCAGGTATCATTATCCTCACCATCTGAAGAGCTGTTTGCCTTTGTACATCTCTTTTAAAGGGGGACACATTGAAAGTGGGGAGGATTGGATGTAGGAGTGGAACTATTGTGTGTTAGGGCAGAGGTGAGAGTGGCTTGCAGCATCTTGTTTTCCCTCTCTTTGTGTATAAACTTTGGAGTTGGGGTGAGAGCATGTTCTTGAATGTTCCAACTTCATTTTTCACCCTCACATGGCATATCCAATTCTCTCACCAAAACATGCTTCTTACTATCAGAGGTGTTATTATTCTTAATTGTTTTACAGTAACGGAAAATATGTTTCTACTCAATCTTTACACACATCCCCCTCCCCCACCACTGCTTTTCCAGCTTCTTACCTACTCAGTCCCTCTGTCCCTTGCCCTCTCTCTCTTATATAAGATAGAGGAGTTTAAAATAAATTTCCAGAAAACCCCCCAAATCCATCATCACTCCCTATCTCCTTAGCATAGAACAGGCTCATCAGCTGCCTTTGTACTCAGTGAACCATATTGTTTGTACTTGACACACATATAGCACATTCCCTCTTTCCTAGTGCCTAAAATACTGGCCACCTTTCTGTCCCTGCTGTAGCAGGCTCTGCTGGGCTCACTGATGCCTGACTGAACCAGTTCCCTTCACAGATGCATAGTTTACTGCCCACCCTCTCCCTTCCAGCTCTTTGTCTTCATCCCTGTCCTCCTGGCTCACCACAAATAAAGGCTTAGCTTCCTCACACTCTCTCCTTATGTGGGACACCTGCCCAGGCAGCAAGAACAAGAGTTATTAACCTGTTCAGCTTGATCTTGCATGCTGCCTGCTTCTCTTGATTATCATGGCCGTTGCCTAGGGGCAGTATTAAAAATAGAGTCCAGACCAACTTACTGTACACCTTCTACCTGGCATGTTAATGAGAAGGGCTCTTCAGATGGTAGTTGAAGAAAAAGCTTTGGTTACAGACAGTAAGTGGCTCATTTAGTTTTCTCTCTTGAGCTGAATGTAGCCTGTAGGCTTGAAGGCTAGATGAATTTTGGCTTTTACATTTGTGTTTCTTGGAGCCCCAGGAATGTTTCAGATCCCTTATTGACAAAATTATCTGACCTTACTGGAGCTCTGCAGCTACATATTTTAATTATATTGTTCTCTGTAATGCCCTGTCAGTGAAGCCCTTTCTTCAGATAAAACACTGATCCAGTTTTGGCAGTAAGTCTTCCTGTTCACCTTGTGTACCAGTCAGGCTATAAAATGGAGAGATCAAGCAGCTTTCTCCTAGGTAAAGTGAGAGCTTTGGTGGAATGGCCAGTTCCATTTGATGGAAAAACAGCCAGTCTTCAAATGCTAGATAGTTTCCATTTGGAGATAGCTGGGTGACGTTGAAAATTCTTGGGTGCTCAGTGATAGCAGCCCCTTTCTTTTGCTATGCTGAGTCACATCTCCTGCCAGTTTAGATGTTACATTAGTGACTGGCCTGTGTAAATGCATTTGATGAAGGCATCCTCTGAACGGTCTTGACGCTTTGCAGTACAAGCTTTGGGAAGGAGTTTGTTTTGCATGTAGTGAGGGTTACCCTGTCTTGTGCTTAAGCAGAAAGTTTGTTGAGATAAAACTGCATGGTGCAGTGGTCCAAAGAGAGAGCCAGGAAAGCCTGCCCTGCTGTCTAGTTGTAGCTAACTCTGCTGTTGTGAGTGATGGGTCCAAAAGTGCTTGTGAGCTTTGATAGAAGTGATTCCCAGATGAACTTCAGGCTGATGATTTTCAAATCCTACAGTGCAATTTGGTGACCTTGTGTTTTCCCTATAGTTGGTAGACAGCTACTCAGAAGGTATCTTTCTATATTTAATCCAGGTAAGTCTGATATGCAAACTTAGTTTTTTGAAGTGATCCTGAACATACTTCAAAATCAAAATGGATACAGTCTTCAGTTTAGATTGTTTCATATATTTCGGTTCATGTCCTTGCAATTTAAAAGAGAACAGAGGCGTTTTTCACTCTTTTTAAAAAATTTGCTAACAAAATACTTTATTGGATTGTAATAGGTACTATAGGCATGATATCACTTCAGCTTGTAAATAAGTCTAATTTGATATACCTTGGTGAAATGTAGATTTGTGCAAGCTAACTGGATTTGGTTTTAACTGTTCCTGTTTATTTCCTATGTATTAGCACCTATAGCAACAGCCTCCTTTGTTGTGCTAATGCCATCAATTCACGTTGGTTTGATTCCCGTGAAACAAGTCCTGCATTAGCAGACATATCATGCAATTGCTATTTGAATTCAGGTCCCTCATGACTGATTGTAGCAGTCACAAAAATGGGCTGTCATAGAGTTGTTATGCCACATGGCATTTGATAAAATCTCAAAATAATACTGTTCATGCGTACAGCTTTAAGAACAAATCCATACTAGAACTTCTGAAAATTCTCTTCATTGAGCTTCGCTTTCTAGTGCCTGAGTGTACGTTCCAGCACTCGCCATAAGAAAGATTTCTTCTTTTACTCATTTTTCTGTGGTCAGCTTCAGTGGCTTTATTACTCTGAGGGATAATGACAGAGGGATAAAGACAGCTTTGAATTTAATTCCCTTTAATGCCTGCAACTAATGATCAAACCAGTAGATTGTCAAAACTGTTAAGTAGCCACAGCCATCCTGTTCTCATTTGGACAATGAGAGCATTGGCTTTGTGTAACATAAGCGATCTGCCATGAGTACAGTCATCTGGTTTTGATGTTAGCACCTGTGTTAGGAATCTAAATGCCTTGAATTCCCTCTCTGGCTAGCACAGAGAGAAAGGTGCTTCTGGAGTGTGGCTGAACCCACTGGCCTCCAAATCTATGGAGATGTATTTCTCCTCTCTCTGTCTTTGGTGCCTCAAATGAGGTGGGCTAAGTCAGGACAGCAGAGCTGCAGCCTTTTATTGTGCAGTTCCTTCTAGTGATTCAGCCAAGAGATGCTGGCTCTTTGAATTTTCGCGTCCTGAAGTGTGAGATAAGGTTGGTGATTTAATTTGAATCTTTTCAAAATTCCTGTGCAGTGAGTAGGAATAGATGGAACGTCAAAAGCACATTTTGTAGACCCTAATTTGGGTCACGTATGAAATAAAAAAAAGGTACAATCAAAATCAAATCAAACTTTACCTAGTATTACTGCCTTGTGTAATAGACAGTCTAATTTAATCATGTCTTATTACTGAATATGGGTGGGAGGAGAAAGGGAGTAAGAGCACTACTTTTCTTAATTTGTTGAATAAACATGTAAACAATTTTCTTCTTGAAAAACTGACCAAAAAAGTAAGAATCTCAAAGTTCTGTCCACAATGGTTTGAGTTTAGACACTGGAGGACTGTGAAAACTGTCAAAAAAACCTGATACTGGAACCTGAAACTGAACATATAAATAATGAATAAAAGATCTGAACTGATTGGTAAGATATAAAAATCTATGTACCTTCGGTCAAATATATGGAAAGACAATATACTAGCAGTAGTAAAATATTACAGTATCTATATACTGAATTTAGAGTCAAAAGAAACAATTGTATCATCTAGTCAGATTTCATTTTGTTTCCGCTCTATGAAACCTTATAGCTTGTGTCTGACTCCAGTGTGTCTCCTAGATACGTATCTATTCTCAATTAGTTGGCAGAAGAACAATTCATAAGCAAGGGAACTTTTTGTTTATACCAGAAACCTTTTCACTACTAAAAAATATGTTCCTAATTCATCATCTTAATTTTTCTGGCTTCAACTTTTAGCTTTCTATTCTTGTTACACTTTTTTATGCTAGATTACACAGAACCTTAATTCCCAGTATTTTCTCTGTGTCAATCCACTTACACACAACAACTGAGGCACCTTTCAATATGTTTTTTAATAAACTAACATTATTTAGCTCTTTAAGTCTCTTGCTGCAAAGTACGTTCTCCTGTGTTGTCATTTTCATGGTTTTGTATGATTTCCTCAATTTCTCAAATATTTAAAAAAATATGAACAAAGCCCCTGTATGTAATATCATAATTTGTATGAGTGCCATACAGAGAGAGGCATTAATTCATTATTGTTCTGCTTTTACAGTCTGGGAAAGCACTGTCTCTTTCTTGCGATGATGTTACTGGGACAAATATGACAGGATGCTCTATTATATCCCCTCATCTCAAACTCTCACGTAGCATCTATGTTCTATAATGTAGTATTTCCATCCTCTTTTATCCCTTTTATTGCATAGGCTGTAGGCCATAAGGTTTGCTTTCAGTGATCCCACCTCTATAAATTTGCATTTGGCTGTATTGAAGCACATTTTTTTTATTGGATCCAGGTAACCAAATGATGCTGATAACTTGTCAGATTGCCCTGTCCTCACTGTTATTTATGTTTCTATCCTTTCTCCCTCACTGATTACGGTAGATCATGATAATCATTTCACTGGCAAGTATTTTTCTGACCTGTCAATTAATCAGTTTTCAGCCCATTTAGCATGTGCTTTATTGATATTATATAGTGCCAACTTTTTAATCAGTCATGTTTTATTGAATGAATTGCTTTACGAAGTCTAAGCTACGCAATTTTATTGGATGAATCTGTAATCTTATCAAAATCATGTTAGTATGATTAGAATTATTTTCTCTAAATCCATACTGCCTGCAATTAATTGCATTCATATTCTTTACTCTTTATCAATTAGACTTTGTATCAGCTCACTCTTTCTTTTGTCTTGCTGTATGTCAGGCTAACCAGTTGCGCTGCTTATTCTTTAAAAATTAATGGCACATTAGCATTCTTCTGGAATTTCCCTGCTATTTTAAGATTTATTAAAAATTAATAGAAGAGATGAGAGATGCCCTCAGTTATTTGGGCCTGTTGATTTGAATATAATTATCCCTGGCAGATGCTGTCTGATACTTTCCTCAGTTACTAATTATTGAGTAGTGAAATCTGTGTTTGCCAAGTTAAAATGTAAAACATGAAATGCTGCCAAAGCTTAAGCTTTGTGTTTGTAGTGTTCCTAAAGTCATGAGCCCTTTAAGCATGCCCTATCTTATCTTTTAATGTGATAAAGATAATAAATAGATATCAGAGACAATCTGTTACCAGGAAGGTTTGAAAGCTTTATAGTTATAATTACATATATAATTATGAGAAACATTAAATATGGATGAAGTTTTCACACTTACAGTTTAAAAGATAAAACAGATTTTGTTCTCAGATTAAAAATGGGAAACTTGTTCTGTAAATATGGTACATGATGACTTTAGACCTAAGTTTGTCTAAAACTAAAACATAACATTTAAAAATGACCCTTGGCAATGCTAAGATTATAAAATACCAGAGGAAGAATTATGCCTAGACATATCTGTAATCCTTAAACCAGAGAGGTACTCTCTGAAATTTCTTTAACTATCACCAGTGATTTTGGATGATGCTGTTATTGGATCATCTAGAACCTCTTATGACTCTAACAGCAGCATTGTCCTAAATTGCAATCTCTTTCTGCACAAACTAGAAGACCTATCAATAGAGCTCAATTACAGTATGACTCCCTTTCACTGAAGTTAAGTTATAGATGTGTCCGACTTCAGTGACAGGAGAGTTAGATGACAGTGAGTACACTTTGAAAAAAATATGCCCAGTAATAATGACAAACTACTACTTCAAATTTTAGAAATATCAGTATCACTGATTTATACATCAATATCTTCCTTGTTAACCTGAGGTCATAATGTGATAATAATTATGAAAATAATCAGTAGAAAACTTCATGATAGTAACAAAGTTCTTATAATTATTATAAGACAATATTATTATTCTAACAATTGTGCAGGAGCAGCTGTTGTTATTGTTAGGTCTTTCTATAAAAAGAGCAGTAGTGTAAGGAAGTAGTCTAGGAACCATCTGTTAATAGTAGTTGTATGTTCAGAGCTTCCCACTGGAGAAAATGGGCTTGTTTGGGTTACCACAGTAAGAATTAAGATATAGATTTGGGAATAAAAGACACATTTAAAAGGACAAATTAAGGGAAGTTTGCTTAGGTGCTTTCATGGTCACCAAGCAATAAATAAACTTTTACCCTTCTCCTTTTTATTTTTTACAAGGAATCAGATAAAAAGCAAGCACTTTTCCATCTAGGCTTCCTCTCTTTTAAATTCCCAGAATCTCTGAAAACAAGTGTAACTTGGAATATGAAAGAAGTATTTTTAACTACCTAGTGATATCAGCAGCTGTATAGTAGTTGGCATGAGCTGAGTTTTAAGAGGACATAATCTAAATAGAAAAGTATTTAAAACTTCCCTTCTGCACAGTGTTACTGGTAGAATGCTGTCACAGGAACCTTAATCTAGGATTTCCTGATATTTTTATTGGTACAAAATTACAGCCATTAATTATGGATATGCCAGGAATATTATTTTTTTCTCTTTCATTTCGCAAATTATCTTCTTTAAGGAAAGTCTCTTGATTGGAAAACAAGGTTCTGTGCTCTAAAACTGGACAGTAGTATAGGGGGGAAGCAAACTAAGACTGTTGACTTGGCTTACTGACCATTTTTTAATTTGAGGGACCTAATGCAATTATCCATGTCTAGGCGTTTAGTGCTACTTGAAATAACTAATGTATCCAAGACACTCAGGTATGACACAGAGCTCTCAGATGTGGCACAGGACTTACAGAAGCCTGTGACCTCCTAGATCAGCACTTAAAGGTTAAGAGGATTACCATCAGGCATCCCAAATGGCACTAGCAATCTGTGTGAGGAAAATCAAATTGAGTTACAAGTTTTGGGTATTTGCATGGACTCAATTGCAGGAGGGAGCTTTAAATCTAGAATGCAGAGTGTTTGTGACTATATAGAGCTTATTCTGCATTTGATGTGAAAATTTGCTCTTTTGTATGATTAAATGTATTAGTAGGAAATTAGCAAGAAAGAAGTTAGTATTTGCTACCCTAGAAATTAGTATTTGCTATATCAGATCTGTGACCTGAGAGGTTCCATTAGCATTAATCTGCCATTCTATACATATCTTGCTTACATTTTTCAAAGAAAGCTCCAAAAACATTGTTAAAATCAGGATGCACATGACACAGCTGACCTTATTTTCCCACTATGATTCCAGCTTGTAGATTGCATCTCACTTCATAAAATATTGATATAATACAGAATTTAAAGCTTAAAAAAATGTTCATGGGCTCTAATAATTGTCTAGAATGGTGCAGTGAAGGTGTTTCACAGAAGTAGATCATCCCGGTTTTCAGAATAAAGACTAATTAGATATCATTCACTTATATAATGTAAGAGAGCAGTATTAATAATACTCATGAGATAACTTGTCTAAAGTCAATGTAGAGCTACAGTATTACTTAATCAGAAAATGTTTATTGAGTAATTCTGGCCCAGAATCAATTTAATTTGAGCATCAGGAACTTCTTCTCTGCAGCATGGAGCTCAGTGCTGTCTTCCAGGTTTATTTTAGGTTTATTGCTATAATCTCAGTAGCTTGGTGCTTTTGCCTTGTGTTCTGGCAATATGGCAAAACAGAAGTGTCTTTTAGAAAAATGTATAGGAATGGAGATCTTTTTTCAAAATTGCATGCTCAGAGTTAGACATCTAAATTCATATAGCAGAAGAGGTAACTGAATTCTTGATATCTTACAGAGAAATCTATCTCTTATCAATCATCTGATCCAAGCCTTTTCAATATTAGTACTTTCTATACAGCAGTGTCCATTTACCAATTAGGTTCTATCACTTTCTGAATTCATTACTTGACATTAAATCACAGTTACTGAGAATAACCTTTAAGCTCTTCAGAACTACATAATCTTTCTTTATTCTCAAAGGTTTTTGTCATCCTTCAGCATATGCTTTGTGTGATTTTGATGAAGCGAGGTTCACACAGTCCCCCAGGTCACTAATGAAAATGAATAGCACAGAACCCAGCGCCAGTTCCTCTGAGATCCCAGTTAATGTATTGCTCCCTATTTGGAAGCTGTACAGTTGCTGCTTACTTGCTTCATGATCCGCCAGCCATTTTTTATGTCTGCTATGGTTTTTTTACCAACACATTAGTTCTTCAGTCAGCAGCTGTGGAGTGCCTGGTTTTGGGGCAGAGACAAATGTAGGGT
The DNA here is from genome assembly GCF_031877795.1 of Strix aluco. Taxonomy (NCBI): domain Eukaryota; kingdom Metazoa; phylum Chordata; class Aves; order Strigiformes; family Strigidae; genus Strix; species Strix aluco. The sequence continues at coordinate 77,524,125 of NC_133932.1, forward strand.
TCCTTTCAAAATCCTTCAGCTTCAGCTAATTCATTTTTAGTTATTGACTTCTTTACCTAATTGACCATTTGGAATGTTTTTTTAATACCTTATCAATAAATAGCCTACTTAATTTTTTCTGTAATTTTCTGGGCCTGGAAACTACATTGGTAATTTTGGATGGCTTTCTGGTGATATCTTACAAAATTAATAGAACACCAGAATATAAAAATGTCATTTTTTTCTCCATTTCTATTTTCAGCAGAGAAAGTCAGGCTAACAGAAAATAGGAAGTTAGGAGCTACATCAGGTAATTTATCTCCTAAGTTGTCAAAACCTTTCTTTGAAGAATGGCCCTAATAAAGAGATGGTGCTCAAAGAGAGATTCTGCTCACGTGAGCACACAGTAGTTGAAAGATCAGATTTGCCACAGATGCCATGGAAAACAGGCATGTGTACTGCCAAGACACATCAATTCGGGTTCTTCTTGTGGTGTACATGTGTATGTATGTAGTCAGAACGTTCTTCAGGCAGTTAAAAATATGTCAGAGTAGCACTCCTATGTCTTTTGCAATAATCTTCCTATTGAAGGATTCTTATCAGGTGATGTGGAGTCAATTATCTCCTTCTGCATCCTTTGCATTCCTGTGCAGAACTAATTTCTCAGCTCACCTCTTGTATTGATGCTGTGCTCCATACACACAGAGTACTCTGCATAGAAAAATTCAGTTGGTTTATTGGGATGAATTATTTCTTTGGTCATGTTGCAAGAATTAGTAATTTTATCAAAGCACCCTATTAAGCAATATATTTAAGCACATTGCCTAATTAAACTTTTGAGACACTTGAAACTAGTTACATGCTGAATCATCATCTCAGTACTTATTGTTGAGTATGGCCTGTGAAGGAATAAAACAATTTAAATCATCGTATATTGAAAACATCTGGTGATATTCTAGCCACTTCTAGACTAGATGTCTAATATTGTCTGGCCCATGTAGACTAGTCTATGCTTATTTACTCTCCTGAGGCAGAACACAAATTACCTAATAACATCGGTCCAAAAACGGCCTATATCTGTACAGGTACAGGTACTATAAGCAGAGATTCTTCCTTTTTAGCCTAAATCACTCAGCTTTTCTTCTTCAGAAGGAGGTTTGATGTGATATAAAAGTGACCTAGGTTTAAATAAAACACTTAATGTGAGTGCTTTGCATTGTAGTGATTGAGCCAGCAATAGTTTTGATAATATGCCCTCACACTGCTAGCCTCTTGGGTCTGAGGGATTTTCTAATGCAAACCATAATGTAAAATTCATTAGCTACCAGTAGCCAGGGTTCTGAATCTGCTTGAGCCAATGAATTAATTTTCATTTCTGAAAATATTCATGAAATGTTGTCTTATGATAATCCTATATATTATAATGGCTTTTAGATGGCAGTATCATAAATCTAATGTACTTAAAGCATGCAACTGTGAATTAGCATACTCTAGTATAAAGGAATTATGGTGCCCAGATGAATTTTTAAATCCTTGAGTGACATGTGCTGTGTATGTTTACAAAAAGTGTAACACATGTGCTTGTGTATCTGTCTTTCTAGCTATGCATATAGCTAAATTTCAGGGTGTGCTTTAAAACTTCAGCTGGAACTATACGTGTCTGTGTGTGCATCCATGCAGATATGTATGGCTCTCTGGCATGATGAAGAAGTTACTACAGGATAGGTGCAACTACAGTTATTTCTCTGCATTTATAACTGCCTAGGAAAAATTCTGTAGGAAGCTTTAGTTTCACACTGACAGATTTAGACTAAACTATTGCTATTGCATGCAGTGCATAAAAGCAAGAAAAATAGAGTAATTAAAGCTTCTGTTCACCCAATTTAGTTGTCAAAATGCATCTGTGAGTTAGATTAAAAAAAGAGGGCTTTCAGAAGAACAATAAGATATTAATTATACCAAAGGGCAGACTGAAGAGTTTCACCTTTTCTGTGGACAAGCAAGATTAATTAAAATGATGAATTTTAAGGCACTGGTCTGAAGCCTCAGGATAACAGGGTGCATACTACAAGATTTTCTTTGTAACTTTCAGCATTTCATTTTGGGAGTTTCTATATGAAAAGTCTGTGCTGTGACCAGAAAGTCAGAATCAACCTGAACATGAATGGAAAAATCCTATCAGCTGTTTTTTTCTCAGACCAGAACTCACCATGATTAGCTTTTAAAGTCTGATCTGAAATTGCCCTAGGAGTGAACCAAAAATTGGGATTTTCGTTTGCTGGATCAGAGAATACAAGGAAAGAGAAAATCGGATGTTGCTTAGCTGTGTCCCTGTTCAGCACAGTTGAAGTTATCTCATATTGCAAACTTTCTTGTCTTTGGTTTACCCAGCTGACTCATAGCACAAGTAACATGAATCCTCACTTCTGCGCTGTAACACTGTTTTGTGTTGCCTTGTAGACCCTAACAGGGACCTGCTCAGGATGGAAGGGGGCAGTTTGCTAAGGCTACGTACCTCTTAACTAAATCACTTCTTGGGAAATGGGGTGACCAGTGTTTGATTTTGGCAAAGGACTATGTATTGCAATTACTAACTGGGTGCTGTAAATGCTGAGGGGGAATCAGCTGGCTGAGCTTCTTCTTACCAAAGTCTGGGAGTACTTGGGTACCTATCTTCATGTGCACATGCCACAGGCACAGATTTAACAGGACAGGGAGCTACAACATGTCCTCCCTGTCCTTCTGGCTTCTACGTCCCTTAGCGCTGGACCTACCTGAATTCCCAATTTGGTGCAGCATGACAGGGCCTCCTCAGCAGCTCAGCCCCAGGTGCCAGAGGAGCTGGGAAGACAAGTGATGCTCAGCCTCTGGCAACAATAAAAAATGGTCAACACACTGTGTTGCGGTGCTGCCCCTTGTCTCGTGATCTTTCTATTTTTCAGTGTTACATTTGGCTACATAAATCAGCTTGAACCAGTTCAAACCAGTTCAGATTTTTTCACGTATCCTACCAAATCATTACTGGACTGACCAGATCTGTTTCAGTCACAGCAAGGCCTAGATACTAATTGCACTAAACATGTGATGATTTGACTTCTTGCCTGTGACTGTGACTATTCATCTGTGGTGGAAAACTGGCTTGACCAACGTACAAGAAGCTGAATGCATACTGAGGTGGCTGACAAGTCATCCACAGTGATCCTTTTGAAGAGTGTCAAAGCTAGCTCAGGTAATATCTGTGGAAGTCAAAGTCACAATATTGACTGCAGTTGAACACAGTCTCGGGATTTGTAAAGGAGCCTGAAGCAGTAAGTGTCCAAATTGCATTAAAGAGCAATTGGAGCAGCTGAATGTTAACTCCTCTGTGTCTTGGAGAGTCTCTATTTTTGATGGAGTCTCTAGGCATTGGTATGAAACTTCTGCTGTTAGCATTTGTACTATCATTACATAAGGCTGAAATCTTAGGAGCCTGTTAGCTTGCCCTTTACAATAAGTGCTTAATTAATGAAAATAACATGTACCGAAGAACATCAGATAGCAAAAATAATAGCTGGTTTCACTTTAGTCCTCTCGCTTTCAAGTATTTAGTGTTGCTATGGGCTGAGTTTATGTAACACCTTAATTTTGTATTTTTCACAGAAATGTAACCTGGAATAATTTAGCTATCCCAGACACCCACTGTTCCAGAGAGCTAGAAGAAGGTTACCAGTGCCCACCTGGATTTAAATGCATGGACCTTGAAGATCTGGGACTAAGCAGGCAAGAGCTGGGCTACAGTGGCTTTAATGAGATAGGTCTGTCCTACTGGTAAAATCCATTTCAGTATCCGTTTAAAAATGTTTATGAAATGAATAGAATGGATAGCTCATGTCTGTGCTGAAAAGATATCAAGAGCAATCGGTATTCTGCTCAAGTAGAGCACATGCCAGAAAGAGAAGCTGTGCTATTTGCTTTGGAATTATGAAGTTATCATCTATTTTTACATTGCCTGGGATCCCAGGATTTAAATAACTTTAAAACAATGTCTTTATTTAAGAAGAGTCAACCATTGATTATCACCAGTATGCAAATGTGATGACTAATTTCTGATTTTATTTATGATTTGTTTTAGAGTATATAATTCATCCTAATTGTCTAATTTTAGTAGTTCCCATGAAAAAAAAACCCATTACTTTGATAATCATCTTGGTACTAAAGACAAGGGGGGAGAGAAAATGAGATCATGTATATCTGTGGCAATCTCAATCCAAACTGTGTAAATCAGAACATCATCCAGAAAAACGATTGGGAGTCAGGCAGATTCTGCAATACAGGTGCAATTTGTGTTCTGTGAAGAACACTGCAGAGTCACCAAGAGAAGACATTTGCTGCTAGCTGCAATGTGTTGTGCTATCCCCTTGGGGAAGCGAGTGTAGAACAATAATTCAGGAAAGGTGACAAGAGCATGGGCAGCTGTGGCAAGATCCATATCCAAATAGAAAATACGCAGTTACCCTGACAGAACATTATGGTTATCTCACATTTATTTAGCAGACAAAGGTCCAACAGGAGCCTGCAACTGTAAATTTTCATTTCAGCACAGGTAGGGAAGTCCCTTCAAAAGATAAAGCATGCCTGCAGGCTGTATTCTTTCTCATGCATTTATCTGACTCTGATAAGCTTTTTTTTTCATTTTTCCTGGACTGAGCTCCAGACTGTTATCCTGGCCCCAGATGAACTTGAAGGTAATAAAAAGGTTTAATGACTGAATGACTGCAATCCAAAAAGGTTTTTTTGCATATTGAAAGCCTTTGCAGCTGAAATCACTGCAGTTGGTTCCCAGGCTGCTGAATATACACAATGAGTGAGAGAGTTACAGGAAATGGTCTGAATCCTGTTACAACAGGTACTCTGTGATACCAAATGCTTTCTGAACAAAAACTGTCATTTGTGTCCTTTCTTTTTATTGTGAGAAAGGGAGAAAAAACTGATTTCAACCAAGCTCCATTCTGTTTCCTCTGGGAGTCAGAAGCTTACCAGTTGTACCAGTACTGCTAGCTGAATAGCAGTATTGATAGTACCTATCTTTTACATAATTTTTTTCTTCAGTAGATCTCAAAGGGTAACTCTGTCTGATCTCTCAGACAACCTTCAGATTCCTAAGTTAATGGCATACTGCCATGCCTGGGTGAACATGAGCTGAGTTCACACTAGAAGCTAAAAACATCCACATGCAAGTTCTCTAGTTCGAGATGGTTTGGGAGAGGAGCGTGGGATAGGTGTATCACCAGAAGAATTATGCCTTAGATAGAAATCACCCTTCTTATCTTGACATGCAAAATTATTTGTGGCATTGAAGGCTGTTATTCTAGCTGCTTAACTGGTCACTGGGAAAAGTAGCTGCAATGCCTTAGACAAGCTTAAGTGGGTGGATGATCTGAACGAGGCTCAGAGTGCATAATAAAAGAGGCCAGTATGTTTTTAATGATGGGGGCAAGTTGACAAAGACAGGTGAAATAGTTTGTCAAAGGGTGCCTGCAAAGCTAGTTATAAAAACAAGGCTCAAACTCCAGTCTCCTGACTTGCAGTCCTATACTTTATCAATATGTCATTCTGAGTGCTGCATTTTAAAGATCAAAGATTGCTAATAGACTTAGGAGACTTGTCATTGATATATTGTTTTTGTCTAGAAATAGGTAACCAGGATATATCGCCTCTTGGTACAGCAGCTAGAAGTTAAGTTGAATATCATTTGAAAGCTGATTACTAAACTTTAAAATACTGGGTAAGACACAGCAGCTTTGCCACAAAATTTTAAATAAGCATCCTCAAATTAGGAATGTTATAAACAGGGTTATAACTATCATAAATCTCCATTTTGTGATGCACCTTTGTATGTAGTTAACAGGTAAGTAATGCAGTAGATCTTTTCTGTGTATTTATACTATTTTATTGTATACATTCATTGATATTTTACTTGCAGATATTATTATGCAGCCTGTCCTGTTGGTTCCTGAAATCTGTCATTACACAAATCACAAGAGCATAGCAGTATGGCAGCTACTGTATAATTAGCACCACTTAATTTGCGGTCTATAAGTACAGGCTATGCATATTTGAATTTGGTAATTTCAGTTATTTTTCTTCTCTTTAAAGTAAAAGGGAGGGGTTTTAAAAATTTTATTACTGGGTGAAAACCAAACTGTCCTAATCAGATAGGAGTTAATAGACTTTTTTATACTCTGAGGGCTATGCCGAGTAGGTAGTTTCATATTTGGAAAGTCCCTTAATTTTGGCCATACCTGCTCTCACTTTTAAAAATGGCTTCGGTTTTAAAAGGATGAAAATCAGAAAGGTGATAGTGTAAGTTTGGGTACTTGACAATATATTTATTTCCCAAGTTTTCTATTTTTAGTTTCGAGGTGTTCTGTTCATCTGTTTTATGCATGCTTCTGTGCAAGTATGTATGTGTTGTTTAAGGAGGAACATAGTTACAGACTACTGATAAATACGATTGAAGTCATCTTGTCAAGATAATCCAGGCCATCCCCCTTCTGATGTGAAGCAGACTTCACAATCCCTGCAGGCAATCTATTGCACTGCTTCATTGTCTGTACTTTTAGGAAGATTTTCCTAAATTATAACCTGAATCGTTTTTGGTTTTTTTTTTTTTTCAATTTAAGATCATAATTTCTCACCTTATTCACAACTGACATAAAGAAAACTTTAAAAAAGCTTTTCTGCATCTTTCAAGATTATCATTATGCCTCTTCTACTCTCTATGGCCCTGCTGGTCTATATAGCTCCAAATGTTTCAGACTTTTGCTATAGGACTTTCATTTTATACCTTAAATTATTCTTATTGTCCTTCTCTAGACTTTATCCTGCTGATTCACCTCTTTGTTGAAGTGCAGTACTGGCAGAATACCACAGTAGAGACATCACTTTATGTGGTTTTAAGCTCTATTACAGTTTCTATATCCCAGTGAGATGTTTTCCATTTTCAGAACAGCATGTTGTGGGTGATTCATGCATTCTTCTGATTTGTTATAGCCCTTGTGTCCCTTCAAAAGAGCTGCCATCACTGTTTCCCATCCTTTATTTGTTTACTTGATTATTTCTTTTTAAATGTAGACCCTTACATTCATCTCTGTTGAATAGCTTTCTTCTTTTTTCTGACTATTTTGTCAATTTCCAAAGATCTGGAATTTTTATGCTTTCCTGCTGAATACTTTCAGTGCCTCTTATCTTACTTTTATCTGAAATTTGATGAGTATAGTTTATCTTCTATCAACCTGGTCAAGAGCAGAAAAATAAATAGGAACAGACCAAGAACAGATTCTGTTGGAACCTCATTTGACAGTCTTCCTTTCTGACAATGTTGTATTGATAGCTGCTCATAAGGACACTTAACAAATGGTTTTGCACCCATCACAGAGTAGTTTCACCTAGCCATGTTACTGTATGTTGTCATGGTGAGACAAGTGTTAAAAGTCTTTTAAAATCAAGAGGTATACCATCAAGTTCTTCTCCTCTCCTTATGAAAATGCTTCCATTCTGCATTTGTACAGCAATAATACAAGATTTGTGCCATAGGTTCTCCAGTGCCTGCACCCTTTAAATATGTATTAATAGTATAATACTTACACCTGATGTTTGTGAAGGTATTATTTCAAACATGGGCCACATCAGCATATATCTACAGCTAATGCCTCTGTTCTTCAGTGTACGTATTTCTAGATTGGATGTAGAATGAAATTAACACCAATTGATTTTGCCAACTTTACCAGTGTCATCTCTAATAAGAGTGAAGTTACTAAAAGCTGGGGCAGTTCTGTCTGGTTATACCTCTAGGACAGTTACAAGTAACAGTCACAGAGGTTTGTCTTAGAACTGTTTGTGAAACTGGAGAATTAATGAAACATTGAGTGGAGAGCCAATTAGCTAAGGTCTCAGTATCTCAAATCCATTTCTCTGTGAAGTTCTGAAATGGAAGGATGGAATAGTACAGAAAGAATAATCTGGCCCCCTAGATGAGGTGACTTCAGATGTTTCAGATTTCAGCTGATGGGAGGCTAGAAATTGTTACTGCTTTCTTCTGGTAAGTTGATCATAAATTCAGTAGAAACCCGAGTACTCTTTCCAACAGTGTGACACAGAACTTCTTAAGTAGGTGTTCTTATACAGTGGGTGCCTCCATATTAATTGAAGTCTTTTATCCATCAGGATGCCTGAAAGATTTTTCGAATACTACCTGTGGGGCTGAGTGGGAGTAAGAGAAAGAATATGAATGAAAGGCTTGTCTGGCTGTGTGGATGTGGGTGGCAAAGCTCCTTACTATTGACTATACCTGTATGGTACTGTCAAGCTCTTATCTTTCTCAGACTTCTTAGCTGATTTTGATTCAGGTTCCTATAAAAACGTTGATGTTTCCTTCATATTAGAACGGCCTTCAGCCTTGTCTCCCACTGAGAGCATCAGGTACATTCACAGCTGGCCTGTTTCTTCTTTTTGATTTTATTCTCTTCTTCTCTGTGTTTTTCCTAGCTGTGTTTAATTCTGTAGGATGTAGCTGACAGCATGACAGTATCATGAAGTGTGCAAAAAAAGTTGAAGTAAATATTGAAAAAATGACCTTTGTTTTGTGAATAAACCCAGTAATTGTACAACTCATTAGGCATATGGTTGTATTTGCATAAGTATTTGCATCTGATTTATCTAAAAAGCATAAATATAATTGCTGAATTAAATAAGAGCGTGCAAGACTTGGCAAATGGAGAACTATGACAAGTACTTCTATCTTCCATGTCACTGTTTATCTGGGTGTGCGTCTACCTTTAGTCAATATTTAACGTGGCAGTAATTGCTGTCAGGGCCACACTAAGGTTGTTGGTAGAGCTGTGTGGGTGCTGCTGGAAAGGGTGTCACATAGACACAAATGTGCCAGAACCCCCACTGTTGCTGGATCCTGGGCAGTTTTCCTCCTTACCTGTACTTTTCACACAGTACAGATCCTTTTGCAATTCAGATTTTTGTAACATCTGGCTAGTAATCATTCCACATGCCTCGTGGGTGCCATTGTCTGTAATCATCTACAGATGTACACTTGCAGCTACATTACTGATTTTACTCTTCACGTAATCCTCGAGAACCTTTTTTTTTGTGATTTACAGTTCTACACATTGCTTCAGATAGTCTCAAAAGAAAAAGGAAGTCCCAAATGAAAGACACATAAAAGTTTAAAAATACTCTACAAAGCGAGAGTTTTATGCCATGAAAGATCATTCTGAAAGGAGAAGGAGATCTTATTCTATGCTGTATCATCAACCCATCTGTCAATTGCTAGGGCCAATAGCCTATTAAATTATACTAATTACATCGTGTACCTGCAGAGAGTGTTTGACAGACTGACATATTAATGTCCATTTTACATATAATAGATAAACACACACATGTTGTATCTTGGAGACAAATAATGAAATTTCAGTGGTAAGGAGTGCTTCAAAGCACATATATAAAAATTACATCTGTATTAAACCATACTTGCCTTACAGTAGAAGTGAACACTGTTCAATGGCATGGTGAGCAGCAAAATGATCTCATTTCATGAGCTGTAAAACAGTAACAGAGATTTAGGTCTCAGATGTTTCCCACTTTTATTATAAGGCCTTTTCCCTTATAATATGTGACCCAGAATTTAAATATTCTTGGCATGCCTAGAGTTGAGAGCCTTTTTTTAAATTGGTAATCAGAAGAAAAATTTTATATGTCACTGTGAAAAACGTCTGCCATGATTAGATTAAAAGTGAACCTAATTTAATGTTTGTGAAAGGAAACGTCACAGTGGGGCCAAAGTCAACTTCCTCAATTCGCTCATAGGTATTGTTTTAATAAAAGACTTGCACAGGGATCAAAACAGCCCCTTTGTTTACCTGTAAATTGAAACTTTATCTACCAAATATGGGAGTTACATTGTCTCTTAGGAATTCTTTTGTGATGGGGAAAATACTTTTGAGTGCGCAACCGGTTTGAATTGCAAAGGTGCTGCTGTTAGGCTGCAAGAATATTGGGGTGGCATTAGGTCCATTGTTCAGAAGGAAGGCATTAAGGTTAAGATCGTATGCTGTGAACCTGAATTTTGCGCCTCACTGTCACAATCCCTTAAGTACATTTTCCATGAGAGATGTAATGTTGCCTAGAGGTTGGGTACCTGTCTCTAGGATTAGAATTCATAGTGGCAGAGTAGTGTATTGAGTGGTGAGGTGTGATGGGCACATGAAAGCCAAACAACTGGAAAGGGAGAAAGGATGCTCATAGCAGTCTGGAATAAAAGCTGAAAAGTCAGCCTGAATCAGATCCCCAATTAGGTACTCCTAGAAACAGCAAGCATTCAGAGCTACAAATCCATTGGTTTATGTGGACACCTATATCATGAATTTGACTGCAGGAGACTGATACACGTTCTTAAAGAGAAAATAGAAGTGACCCATGTTTTTATATAGTAGTGCAGAAGTCAAAGTGAGAGACCTGCATTCTGGAAGGATGCCCTACTCACCCCCATGCAGGGGCTGGGGCAAAGTATGCTCCCTTCCACCTTCCTCCCTCTGAGTCTGCAGCAGCAGGAATTCCTGGCCCCAGAGGAAAGCGAGCAACACCAAACTGGTGACTAGAGGTGACAAAGACCCACTCTTTGTCATTCTTCCATGAAGTTATTTTCAATTTTTCTCCATGGACTGCCTAACACAAAAACGTATAAAGCCACCTTTAACATTTAGGAGGCTGAACGGTAACAAGACATACCAACATAAAAGAAAACACTTGAAAATCCAACTTGGTGTTCCTGCTGCCACTGGATGAAGAAAAGAGCCTGTCACTGGTGGCAGAGGCTGACCTTTTAATTTCTCTGTCACTCCACGCCCACTTGACACAGCCTGCTTGTCTCTTGGTGGCAGTATTAGCAGCCACTTGGTCTTTCCAGGTCTCTGGCATGGGCAAGAAAGGCAGGTGGATTAAGACTGATTAGTTGTCCTAGGCAACTGCCTTCTTTGCCAGCTCTGAGACTTCAAGATCCATGAGGAACAGTGAATTATGAGTTGATGAACAGAATAAAAATTATATTTGCAGGTTTTTTTTTCAAAGTAGGAGATATGACTGATAGTGAAAAGGATTGCAAGGGTGTTTTCAGCCTCCTAATACACCTCCTTCCTCCCCCCACTGCCCTTTCACACAGTTATCTCCACCTGAATGAAGCCAGTGTAGTTTTGCACAGACATAGATGGCCACAAATGCAGATCAGCATCACCACCACCGCCTGAATCCCTTGGGTCTGAGTCATTTGGTATCTGGGGTAATAGAAAGCAATGACAGAATGTAATTGTTAAGTCAGAGCCTCCATTTAATTGTACCAGTTAAAGGCTGAGAGATTGAGCTCTTATGGAAGAAGCATTGGTTCAGTAAAGATTTCATCAAAATTTGCAGTCAGACTCTTTTATTCTACAGATAATATGTACGCTTGATATACATACTGAGTCTTAATGTTTTGTTCATCCTAGCAAGTGCATCATAGTATTAAATACTTTGATAAACAGGTCTAATCTTATTCCACCTATACAGCTTTTGGATTCAGGCACTTGCATGCAAAGTGCTTAATAAGGCGGCCTTCATCCATGACTGCGGCCTGTGGAGTTATCATGGTAACATGACAAGTGATAATGATATTAATGTGTGAAGGTGTCAGAATGTAATTAGGGAAGCCATTCAGACCGTCTAGTGATAAAACTCATATTTTCTAAATGTGAGACAAAATGACTTAAAGTATGCCCCATTAGTCCACTGATTGAGAAACCAGTGAAAATCATTATTTCAAAAATGGTGATAGATTTTTGTTTTTCTCACTGAATTTCCTTCCTTGGCCTTGCAGACGGAGAGCATTAGGGCCCTGATCCCAACTGAGGCACTGTTGCGGGCAAAAGCGTCTCCACTCAGGGGATGTCACTTACTTGTTTTACTGCTAATTAACATAAACCTATAATCACTCATTCAGGTATTAAGATACAAGGAAGACAGTTAAAGAGACAGGGAACACACCCTTCCTGCTTCACCTGTCTCAACTTCAGTCCACACACCTCTTCTCCCCATGTCCCAGCTGCCACTCCTGTTTTTGCAGCATGTGAGGCAGGGAGTGGCACAGAAAGCTGGGTCGGTGCATAGTGGATTCTTTTTTTCGCCGCTTCTCATTTCTTACACTTCTGCTGCTGCTCCTTCCTTCTTAATCATCTCCTCTGCTCTAGAATGGGCTTAGCCATGGACTGCAGACACTGTTATCCCCAGTGCAGCCACCTAAATAAACCTAGGCATGACAGCTGAGACTGGCTTTATATATAGGTACCTTCAGAAGGTTATACAGGTTTTTGGTGAGCACAGAGGAGTGAAGAAAAAGGTTCACATGCCCTGTGCAGGTGAGAACAGTTTTCAGTCCTCACTGTGTTGTTCCTTTTGGGAAATAATTCGAGTTATGAAGGATGTGAACACTGTGATGAGTGAAGCATGGCTATGTGAATAAGATAAATAAGTTCAGTTTGTTCCTTAGATATAATGAACAAGTTGAAAGGGAGTCAACTGTTTGGGCTTAAGGCACAATAGTGTTTTCACTGGTTGCAGCTTCTTAAGGACTTGCTTACAAGGCCATGTTTAGTTTCTCATCAGAAAGACTTTAATAACAAAAGGCTTTGGAAGTTTTGTTTTTTCTTTGGGATATCTTTTTATTTGGCAGGAAGAAGGGAGGGGTGGGGGGCGGTGTTTTAAGGTATGATAATACTTCTGGCTGTCCCATTCTGTCTGTCTGTGTTGGTTTTGTTAGTGTTTGAATCAAAGTGATATTCTTGTTTTCTTCCATTAAAGAGCCTGTCTTTTGCCTGTGATCATTAAATGAGTGAGTGACCTCTCCCTGTCCTTACCTCGATTCCTGAGCCTTTTGATTCTTTTTCTCCTTCCCAGTGCTGGGGGGTAAGGAGTGAGTGAAGCGCTGCATGGTGCTCAGTTGCCCTCTGGGCTCAAACCTTGACACGTGGTCAATGTGTTAATATTTTCTTTCATTGTAAATATCTGTGTTGTATTTTAGCATTTGTGTTCTTAAGTGTCATTTGACTTCGCTCCTGGTTTTACATTTTCCTGTTCTCCAAACATTTCTTAATGATTCTAAACCTGTTCTTCCTCCCTGTACTGAAAAAAATGCAGATCTACAATATATTCAGTTTTCACAGAATACGAAAAAGCATTTTTTGACACAATATTCCTCTCTCTTGATGCTCACCTTTAATTCCACTCACTGTTTAGCTGCTCTTTCCTTTGAGGTTCCAAATTATAGTTCACATAGAGACTTAGCTTCAGAAAGCACAATAATGACCATCTTTCTATAAGGGTTTTACCCACAAACACCCTTTTCCATTTCAGCAGAATATGTAATTTTTGCCATCAGGTGAGTCTGAAAGTATTGGAAGCTCTGTACAATCTTACATTACACTTGCTTGTGTTCTTTGTTAGTAGTATATCTTGTACAGGATACAGGGATATCTTTTAGATCAAATTTTCCTCTCACTGAAATTTTCTTGAGACATCAAGTAGAAACAACATTTTAGGGACTCTTGTCATGATCCAAAGCAATAAAGGTAGCTTTTCCTTGCCTGTTTTTTTTCTCAGAAACTCTAGATTTTTATTCTGTTCGCCAAGTCACGACTTTTTTGATGCCTCGTTCATGTGCTGCCTCTTATACTTTTATGTCACCTAGGTGGCTGAGTTATCACTTCTTCCTTTCCTCAGGAAAGCTTCTCTTTTGACTGCCTTATCCACCATGTGCAATTAATATAATTATTAACTTACTAATTGAGCAATTAAAACAGTTTCAGGCATTCTGGTCCATCCTTCCCCTTCTTGAACTGACAGAACTGAGAGATTTGGCGATGCAGTGTGTAGAAAATTAATTTCGCTATTAGAGAATTACTCAGGCTTGTCTAAGAAGCAAGGTGATACAATTTAATTCTCAAATTGGTGCACGAAGAAAGGACTGTTGCTTATGAGCAGAGACAGAAATGAAGAAGACTAGGCAAACTTAATTTATCAAAATGTACTTATATGGCACAAATATTTCTAGCGTTGGCAGTGTCCATGGGACATACATATCTTGCATTGCACAGTAAAGCCAAGTCCAGTAAACCAACACCTTGCAGACAAGAGAAAACAGTAAGTTTTTCCCCTTGATCTAGCTCCACATTCTGCAAAGCAGACATTATATTTTGATCCTATTTCTGCACCTTTTGAATAAGAAATACTAGCAAGAACTTTAAAATTAGCCACATACTTTTCCGCGTAGGTCACCACTTCTGTAGTTCCCATGACTGTGGTGTTGTGTGGTGGTGTGGTGTTGGTCCTCTGTTTCTACAGCTTGGCAAGGATATCCCACCTTATGCTTGTCAGTTGTTCCCCTTAAATGAATGCTTACAGTTTATTGCTACGTGTACTTTAGCTCTGCTCCAAAAGGAGGTGTCTCTCTTTTGTTCAGATGCAACACTGTTGGAACTTTTGTGCCGCTGCATTAGGTGGGCTCAAAGACACTCGTACTGGGTTGATGCCTCTGCAAAGTTATTTCTTGATTTGGAGACAGTTCTGTCCTCATTATACCCATTTTCTCCATTTAGATATAAGTTTATTTGAGGGTTCATAAACCTTGTAATCACCATACCAATTTTTAAGCCATTTCCCAGGATGACTGGCTAGCAGCAGACTGCTTTTAGAAATGCTGATATCCTCAGTATGGAGTTTTCTCCTGAGTAGACACTGAGTGATCAGCCATTGTTTACTGACTTTCTTTGATCATAAATATACTGTTTATCCTTTGTAAATCACTTGCTCCCTCAGCCTGACAAGACAGGGTTTATAACCCTGTATTAACTATATAAGTGAGTGAATATCACTGTATGTTATACTTAGAAAATACGGTTTTACTTACTTAAAAGTTATGCAGTAAGGTTTATAAAAAGCAGACAAATGCACACGATTCACTGTTTCTTCCCGACAGAGGTGAGATATGGCAGTTACCAAACAATTTGGAGGTTATAGTGGTTTTAAGGTGAGTGGCAATTAGCTGTTTAGCAAAAATTCTGTGGCACATGGGAGAATTATTATTACTATAAAAGGACTGAACGTGACTTTCAAACATGAAGTCTTGATGAGCCTTCCACTGAAGAGGTGTAGTTTGCCAGACATCTTCAGATTATTTCAGTTTTGTTCTTTAGTATGACAATTTAGTATGACAATCTAAACAAGCAGAATAATTTTAAAATGGGGGTTCTCTAACCTAAGGCAGTGTTTAGTCAGTGGGTTTGCATGGTTTGTGGATGTGCGTGGAAAGGAGAAAACAGGTCATTTCTTGGTTTGCAGAGAACACAAAGTGAAAATGATCAAACTCTGGCAGGGAGCATGTTTCTTCAAAATTTTAAGTCTCTTCAAGCTCTCTGAATTCAGCAACAGTAAATTGCTGAAGGGAGTCACATCTGTTGTATCGTTGTGTGGATGATGTAAATTAAGTTATACCGGATAACGTATTAGCAAAGAACCTCCCATGAGAAGTTTTTGGCAGATTAGAAACAACTGTGTCTTAAATATATTATGTAAGGCCTTGAATTTTCAGTGGAAAGCTGATGGGCTTTATCTAAAGACTACACCTGAATTGGTGGACCTACATGTCTGAGGTCCTGATTTTGTATACCCTGGCTGTGTCATGATCTTATATTAGAGAGATACTTCTTTGCTACTTCTTTGTTCCTGCTGGGTTTTTGTGGGAGAAGGAACCCTGATATGTGGACCAGAAGACAGCTCCAGTCTCCTTTCCCCAGGCCTGAGGCACCAGTGTCCTGGCACCTCACAGAATACACCAGCTGTTTAAACTGGTTGTACCATGTGGGTCCAAGGGCGTGACTGGGATGTAAATATTGGCTGTTACTGATGGTCACAGTGAGTGTGCTCTTTGTATTTCTGTGCTGGAAGACTAATGCAGAGATACCTAAACCCACAGATTTTCAAAAAAGGATACTAAGACAATGCTTCTGATTTTAGACAACTGAATAAGTGGCCTGTATTAAAAAAAAAAAAAAATAGTGGGATGCTGCAGTTAACTCCCTTAGCTATTTGATGTTCCTGTGGTCTCAGTGAGGCCATTTGAGTTGTCTAGTTAATTAAGACTTTTTCTTTCTTTTTTAAGCAATGATTTAGACACAAAAATATGCACAAATAATGTCCATTGAATTAGCTCTGATACACTAACAAATGGTATATGGGAAGTTGTAGAGTTTTGGAAACTTAGAGCAATTTGAGCAGCCCTCCAGAATTTTAATTTATTGCTATGTTAATCTCAAAGTAATTGAGTCTTGCATTAAACCGGGCAATCAGGTGAAACTAATGTGAATAGATTAGTACAATTGTCTTGTACTGACAGTCAAAGAAAACTTTACCACTGAGAGAATTCAGTGGAACACACTTTCCTCTGCCATTTCAGGGTGTTCTGTGTTAGTTTCAGCAGCTAAATAGTTGGATCTATAATGGAAGAAGACACCTTTCCAGAAAGCTTTACCTTTTTTTGTTCTCAGTTTTGTTTGTAATTGTGGATTTTTCCTGGTGGCCATCTTTCCCTGCTGTGTATAGTTTGATATATCACTTGTGTCATTATAGTATGCTGCAGAGAATTTAATGACCTATCTGACATCTGTGCTGTGCGCTTCCTCCTATCTCTCTTTCATTCCCATCTGTGTCTGGGAACACAGAAAGAATGGTTTGCACACTGAACCAGTATGTTTTGGTTAGATTTTATTTTGAAAGTAAGTATTTTTAAGTTTTCCTTCTAATATAGCTCCTGATAAGTACTTGCGTGGTAAGGATGTCAATGTTAAAAGTAAAATTCATGCTTGCTGATGTAAGTAAAAGGCCCATAAACTGTCACTGATCATAAACTGAAGAGATCAAAGAGCAAAGTGTGGCAGACAGGCAGTCTTGTTAGAAGGGTATAAGAAAATGAAAGTTGAGGCAGGTCAAATGTGACCTTTAATTGCATCTCATTATGCTTTTTTGTACTGTAAGCTGTATCACCTCAGACATGTCAATCCCTTATTGACGTAAAACTTCGTGTACTGTTCCTTAGTTTATCTCAAGTAGCATGGTCTTAAATGCTATGTAAGTTTTCCCCCATGATTAGTATGAGATCACAAGCATAGTAACAAAAAAAATTGAAAATTCGTTAGAGCTCACTGGTACCAGCACAGCTGTTGGCTTCTTACTGAACCACTAAAATATCCCACCCCTTGCTCCCTCCTGCTTCATGTCTTAAGAGGAGGGCTTATTTGTTCCAGTTTAGGGGTTTAAGGAGTCCAGGAATGGAGCTTGCTGGGGAATGTGATGCTGGAGACATTGCAGTTTGCTCTGCAGGACCCAGGCTTCCACAGGGCACCCCTAGGAAATCTTTGCACTGCACCCCCCTGAGAGTCTGCAGTGTGTCAGTGCCCACTGCTGCAGATTTACCTGAGTTAAATGTAGTGTAAGTACTATTTCCGCAGATGACCTTCTCGTGCTTACTTCGTGCTGCCCCTGCTCCAGCATAGCAAGGCCTCCCAGCATGATTTTGAGATGATACAGGCTCTGTGAAAGCAAAGGAGGAAATTTGCTTTTGTACTGCTGCTACTGTTTACTTATAATTCCTATGGGAAGCATGAGTTAAAACACTGGGGTCTATTATCTACAGCGACATTTCTTTTTCCTCTAATGCAGAATGCTAACCAAAGGGTCAGATAACTTTGAGAGGCTAAGTAAAGCAGTCAGGGGACATATGCATGCTAGGAATGCCATGGTCAAAGGGAAATAAATGCACATTAGACCATCTCCTTAATGAGGATTTACTAAGAAAACTAATAGAGCTGCTTCAAGCAAAACCAACCTCACAGCCCACCAGTTTGCACTCTGCATGACAATTGAAGAAAGGCTTATGTCAAAGACAGTGACTATTTGTGTGGATATCTACTCAACAACTCACAGTCTGACAAGGAACAGAGAACAATGTGGAAAAAGTAGAAAGAGGAGTTAAAGGTGTGACAGTAGTGTGAACAGCCCTGAAACAAAAGGTGTGACTAATTTCAGCCACTCTAAGGAGCAGGAAACTCTTAGCCAATAGGCAAAGCATGAAGTTAGGCAATTAGAAACCTGTCATTCCATACCAAGAAAATTAGATCCTATTGGTTTAATTATCAGTTAGTGCCATTAAGGCAATATAGCTCTGCATAATGAAAGCTGCAGTCACTGGGTAATAGAGGTAATTGTTTTCGCAGTGGAAGATTTTCACTTTCAGACAGGAGCTTCAGTATGTGACCAGTTTACAGGCTTTGACCTTCAACACTAGCATAATGCGTGGGACACATTGCTTTTATCTTGCTTCCTGAGATTTGGTTATTTTATCCTAAACAGCGTTTTCATAAAGTTGGTGGAAATGAGCAAAACCACCCACTACAAAATACAATCTACAATAGTCATGCAACATGCCCTCTGTTACTGTAATTAGAGCAGCTTAGCAAATCATCTTTGATTTAAGACCTTTGATTTGATAACACAGGGCCAGCTTGCAGCTTGGCTTTACCACTTCTGCTGGGGAAAAAGAGGGGATAATGCTATTCCAGAAAATCTAGATCACAGATGGTCACTCTAGGGGGGGTTAGCACACACAGAGCAGAAGCTTAGGTGTGACTCTCCAGCACATCAGCTCATCTGTGGTAACTGACTTAATACATGCTGCTACCCTTGCAGTACCCTGTGGCAAATGTGTAATGGCATACTCCTTCTTCATTAAATAGTGCACAGTCTCACTTTATTACATTGTTACTCAAATATTTAAATACTGAATGACTCTTTTCCTAAGTGTCTTTTCCCTACTGTTCTTAGGGAGTTTCGGTAGTTACTGTATTCTTCTCCAGGGTCAATGTCGTGACATTGACACGTGAAGAAATTCTCACACAGTATCTAGTATGCACTGAGTGGTATTAGAAAAGAGCTAGGTTACAAGCTAAAAGAATAGTACAGGATCTTGGATCCCCTGTGAACTACTGAAATACTTCTTAAAAAACCTGTCTTACAGTTACTGGCTTTCTCATAGCAACTGAGAGTAGAAATTACTTGAAAAACGAAAAGTTTTATCTAAGAACATTAAATACCTTATTTTACTCTGTAAATTTTGGTTGTGATCACTGGGAGCTAAAGTATCTAGTATCTAGTATTAAAGTATCTAGTGGGTGATCTGAATAAATCTTTAACACATCTAATGAATAGTTACACTTCTGTATTTTTCTGTACTTAGGACAGTGTGGGGAAATATATCTTGATTTCTTTGCCACAGGGGCATTTTTGTTCTATGAATTATTTCAATATGCAGATAATTGCTATCTTTCCTAAAATCTCGACAGATACTTTCACCGGACAGACTCTTTAATGGTACAAGCTGCTTTGGAGGTTCTCATAAATACTCAGCAGAATTTAAGACTTCCTGAAGACATACTATTCCATTTCCAGGGAAGGTATGACTGGTCATTTTGGGAAGTGTCAAGATACATCTTGCATCCTGCAGTCAGCATTTTCCACTCTCATCCAAAAAGTCCTGTAGAAGGTTATCCTCTACTCTTCCAACAGATCTGTACTACTGTCACCTTGCAGTAGAGAGTACCATGATGATTGGCACTTTGCCTCATTTCAGTAAGAGATTTGGACTGCAGTTTATGCCTCCTAAGATTAGGTAATTAGCATGAATCCTCAAGTTAAAAGTCGCAGTTCACATCTGAAAAGGAGCAAACCACACAACAGTATCACCTTTTTTTTTCCACTGTGCAGAAGATTGCAGTAACTAAGCTCTCAATTTTGACACTTAATTCAAACAGCCACGATGAGGTTGGATGACTTTGGGCCTGTGTTTCCAGCTAAGCTGTACACTATTTAAATTAATGATACAGAAAGAATTAGTTATTTATTGCATAAAATTCAAAAGAAGTTTAAACAGTTAGCAAATATTCTGTCAGAAGACCCCGTCAGTCACCAGTGGGACAGGGGCATCTAACCGTTCATAGAGCATAGATGTGCTGTTGTAATGTGTACAAGACAAAAACTTCATAAATCTGTTCTATTTCTCGAGGAGCTGACTCTATGCATGGCTGATTCATCTTGACAGAAGTTACCCAGGGGCTGACAAATTCAAATAAAATAGATTAGTCACAACAGGACTTCTGCATGTCTCTTCTGATAAACTGTGGTATTATTTTCTCCTAATTACCTGCCTGTGGCAGGTTTTGCCTGGTTTTTATACTAGTATGTGTACTACTTAAATAGCCTTCTGTATTAGCCAACTTTTCTATATTCTACATATGAATATTTTTCTGACATTTGTTTTTTATCTGCTGTTTTTAGGCATTTTACTTAGAATTCTGAGGTTAAGTGACAATTAATTAAGTATGTCTATCATCATCTCTCAAACAAAAAAGCTCCTATTGTAATACTGTTTGTCCTGGTTTCAGCTGGGATAGAATTAATTTTTTTCGTAGTAGCTGGTGTAGTGCTGTGTTTTGGATTTGGTGGGAGAACAATGTTGATAACACACTGATGTTTTAGTTGTTGCTAAGTAGTGCTTATCCTAAGTTAAGGATTTTTCAGTTCCCATACCTTGCAAACGAGCAGGTGCACAAGAAGCTGAGAGGGAGCATGGCCAGGACAGCTGACCCAAACTAGCCAAAGGGGTATTCCATACCATAGGACATCATGTTCAGTATATAAACTGGGGGGAGTTCACTGGGAGGGGCAGATTGCTGCTCTGGCATCAGCCAGCGGGTGGTGAGCAACTGCATTGTGCATCACTTGTCTTTTCTAGGGTTTTATTTCTCACTCTTTTTGTTATATTCATTTTCATTATAATAATTATTATAATATTCTACTATTATTATTGTTATTATATTTTATTTCATTTTAGTTATTAAACTGTTCTTATCTCAACCCATGAGTTTTACTTTTCTGATTCTTCTCCCCATCCCACTGGAAGGGGGGAGGAGTGAGCAAGTGTCTGTGTGGTGCTTAGCTGCTGGCTGGGGTTAAACCACAACACTAATCCTCTTCTCTAGAACAAACTCTATCTGTGTTTTCTTTTTCCTGTTTTCATTTTTTGCATTTCATGTAGAATCAGAATTCTGTCATTGCCTGGATGTTTTCTTTTTTTCCTCAGTATCTGATACAGAACTATGGAGCAATAATGGTGATTCATGGAGGGGCAGTGGCAGTGAATGGAAACTGCATACTGTGAAAGCCGTTTGAAAAGTCAGCATTATACCATTATTATACCATAGCCACAGATATTTATTTCAGTAACATTCACATACCAAGATGGTAAATGCCCTGGAAATAGCTAAGGATATTGACTGCAGTCATTGGGGCACTAAGAGAAATTCTAAAGTTTGGCGTATCGGGAGAATACTGATTTTGAATAGTTGCTCTGGGAAGCTTGTAGAATTAATTTAATAGATGTCTGTATGGTTATTTCACAATCAGATTAGTCTTTGCAGTCTTTCACCTGGTCATTTTATCCAGTGAAGAATGCTGCTTCTACTGAGCATTTACTCAAGCTGTGGTTAGCCTGTTCTCTACAGTAATTTCCCAAGGGTCTTAACCTGATCAGAATAGACTGTGATGTTAGTTGCTTCACACCTGTTTCTTGTCTGTTCTCTTCTCAAATATTTTGTCAAAGTTGTCAGATATGATGCTTTATGGTATACCAGACTAACTAGTCTCCATCAGCTTGTCTTTCTCCAGATGCTTTCTGATTTCATTCATTCCTTAGAAGTGATATGAAATCCATAACACACATGCTTTCATGGGTCTGCAGTATCTCCAAGAACTATGACTTCCTTTTTTTCTAAACACATGCTTACTTCTTCTGATCCTTAAGCAGTCCTTCATTTCAGTTTAATATTAGGGTCATCAATAGATTTGACCCACTATGCTGAGAGCAGTTTTTAGAGTGTTTGAATGGTTAGTGCTGCTGCAGTGAACATTTTTGACCAAAGTATGGAGATATTGTTGGTTTTGTATGCAATTCACTTAACCACAGACAGATGCAGGATTACAGCTGTGTCCACAGTGTCCTCAGGCACAGTGGGAAAGGTGCAGTTTAGGAAGAGTTTTCACTGGAGAATTTCAATGAAGTTCAGAGTAAGCAAATATTTTGTAACAAAACCAGACTGTACCAAAGAATGACCTTCCCCAGCTGTTGTGCAGTACTTTATTAAATTAGCCACCTTGCTGAGAACTTCCAAACAGAGAACAGTGTTAATCCTTTCTGCATAACTTCATTAGAAGCATTCTTAGAAATTTCCCCTGTCAGGAAGCCAATGAAAATGGAGTAATTAACATTTTTATATTATTTGCTAATTGAGGATTAAGCCTGTGTTATTTAAAACAACTGGAGTCTATCTGACTTAGTGAGGTTTTGTTTGGGGCCTATATCATCACATTTACTGATGAAACCTTATTTTTCAGCTGTAAGGAAACTTGATGATGCTCTTGTCCACCCCTTCTTGTGATCATAGGGAACTGTGCCATATCCATTGTTCTTAGAAAACTTAGGAATGGAGGAGGCAAAACAAGATGAAAAACTCTTTCAGGACTTCATTTCTCTGATGATTAGACAACACCTAAAAGCAGCCTACCTTATGGTCATAGGCACTTGTTTCAATGCCAGTATTACCTTATGTCTTTTTTTATGGTCAGAGACAAGTGGTTAGTGATATTTATCCTCTAAATTTTCCATTTTTTGGCAACCTGAACTTGGGAACTTTCACCAGAGGTTGTATTTGCAATTAGATATTTGGCCATGTATCTTTCTGATGTGTAGCGCCACTGAGCCATACACTGTGAAAACGTGTGAACTATGGAATTGAGTCAGAGGCAGGATTTGCACTAATGAAATCATCTGCTTGGCACTGATCTTTGATCTACAAACAAAGTGATATAGATTGACTTGTATTCACACTGCTCAAGCCTGGTCCCTTCTAGAGCAGGGTGGTTGAGTACGGTGCTTCGTTTTGATCTCCATGGGACCCCATGAGTCACCCCTGTTGCCTCAAAAAATAACTCAAAAATGTTCGGGGATTTTTTAGTCCAAAGTTTCTGTGAGCGTTGTGTCACATACCTGGTGTCCCAGCCCACCAGGGATGTGACTTTATAACCTAGTATTGAAGGTATGTATTGCATGAGGGAATGTCAGCCTGTGGAAGATGTTGAGGGTGTGAGCCTATTTGGAATAGTATTGAAGGTGTGTATGGGTTGGAGGGAGCTACACTTGGTACAGGCACATCCATGGGAACAGGAGCTTCAGTATTTGACTACATAAGTGCTTGCAGAAGTGCTGCTTTGCAATAGGCTCAGGCTGTGGTTTGACATGTGTTAAGACCCACAGTAGGGATTGCTCAGGATGAGGCAGGGTAAATGAATGTGTTCCTGTTGGAGTCACTGGAGGAGGCACACAATACTGAATTCATACCAGCCTTATGCCTTTGTGCCAACTTTATGCTGGAGGTTGGAGACCAGACAATACCTGCTGTGGCACAAGTTGGGGTGCAGACAGACAATACATGATGCAGTGTGCAACCTTTCAGTGAAACCCTCAAAAAAAGTGCATTTTTAAGTTGACAGAGTCAGCTTACAGCAAATCAGTACTTTGTGTCACGTGGCTGTGATGCTTTTAACATAGTATTCAGTCTTACAGTCAGAGTTAAGTAATCATCAAATCATGTCCTGAGTGACATTTTATTTATTCACAGTGTACTTTACAGAAGTTAGAGCTACAACCGATGACTCACTTATGCTTCCTTTATAGAAGAAAAAGAAAAAAGGGCATTTTGCTGAAGAATATGGTTTAGCTGGTTCAGAAGCAGTCGAAGTTGGTTCTGCGCCTCCTGCAACAGTTTTCCAGGCAAAACCCTAATGCAGGGTGCTTTTTGCACTTTGAACTCAGTGTTTCTTTGTAATGTTGACATGCCGTGTTTGGAAAAGGTAGTGTCTGTGTGCAGCCTAAACACACACAGATTACTTTATGCATGGTAATAACATTCTTTTTATAACCAGTAAGGATGAGACACTGTACTGGCTTTACATGACTATAAAACAGTTAAGAGGATTTCTTCTCACCTCCTCTCCCAGCTTTAATTTCCATAGTTTGTTTTTGGTTGTGATAGATCAGTAGAAGGTGGCCTTGCAAAGCTTGCTTTGCTCTTTGGACAACAAATAAAGGGACGTTAGACAAGAAAGCCATGTGGTTACCAGGCCAAATAATTTGTACTATCAGTGCTATAGGAAGAAACTGGGTAGTTGTTTGATGCTCTTAGCTGTAATATATAGGGGAAAAAATATTGTAGGATGTTTTTAGTCAGTGAAATTCTTTATTACTAGATTTCCCTACAAATGCAGGTTTTATCACATAACTTGCCCACCTCATATTGTTATTTAATTTTCTCCTTGTATGATTTCATACTCATGCTCTTTTACATTGCTGTGTTTTGTCTGTCTTTTTTTTTTAAACTTTATCAGTGATTTATTGTTAGGATTCCTTTCTCTGGAACGTGATTGTTTACCTTTCTGTTCATTATACAGATGGTAACTCAGACTATTACCTAGTGACTGGCGATAAATACATTCTTCTTTCTGTTTTTGAATGTTGCTGTTAGGATTGAGTATATTTGTCTAGGAGTAAATCAGATCATTTAGACAATAAAATCCAGGAAAATAAGACTTGCAGATATAGTGTCTCAATCCAAAAGGTTCTTTCTGACACAGAATTCTTTAATGCTGTAAAATTGGAGAAAACCAGTATAAGCCTCAAAAGGATATCTATTGGAAGGTCCAGCTCACTGCCTGGTCACTCCATGATTAAGTCACCTCTACCTATGTCATTCATGATAGATGTTTGTCTGATGTATTCTTAAAGCCCTCAGAGGAGACAAATTCTACAGTCTTCTCAGATATTCTAGTGCTTGCTATTGCCTGCTAGCAGTTGTTTCCCCTCTATTTCAATTATTTCTGACCTGAGCACATGAATCCTGCTAAAAGCATTTAGTTGGTATTTTACAAGTTCCTTAGGAGAGTCACTGAAAAGAGTTTTAATGCCAGGGCACCACAGATCTGCCTCACAGTCAGTTTTGAAAGCAGACATTTTTTGAAATTCTCTGTTGCATTTGTCTTCATTTAGGAAGCCCATCTCCCAGATTCTATAAAATGGATGGGTCAGTTGTGTTTCCTTCTCTTGACTACATCTTATCATATCAATCTCTAGCTTTATTTTTGATGTGGCAGGCAGTTTAATAAGTGTTTTGAAAACAACGTATTGATCAAATGTACTGTTTTCCCAATGTTTTTTATGTTTTGTGGGGGCTTCTGTGGTAGAATCTCAGAACCATAGATCTAACTGTTTCTACTACAGAAATGATAAAGTTCCCTTTGGCTTCAAGCACTAGCTTTCAGGCCAGGATTGAAAATTTTGTACTTGTCTTCTTCAGCATCTCAAAGAATCAGACTACGTCCAGCTATCTGAACATCAGCTCCATGCCTGACATTGGGCAGTGCGATTTAAAAATTGTGAACATAGTTTTCTCTTCAAAAATATTACTTAAATGTGCTGGCAGAGCTCCCAAGTTAGGATCAGAATTTGCTTCCTGTTCTGAAAATATGGGGACATAATGTACCTAAGCCATGGTAGGACCTACGGACATGTTACTGAGAATAACGATATAAAGTCCAGCAGTAACTGTCCTTATGTATGCTTTTATCCCTGAGTAAGTGATATTAATTAGAGGTGCCTTTGACTTCAGTGAAGGGAGTGGATAGACTTCCAAAGGTCTTTTTTAAGATGAAGAGTAGGCAGAGGTAGTCAGTCACTGCAAAGTAAACGGTATGCAGAAAGTCATCCCTGAATATACACATGTCACTTGTTTGCACCTTGAGATCTAAAAGCTCTGATTTCAACTGAAAATTATTTTCATATGGAAAATTAGGTCTGTTTAGCTCATCCTTTGATAAAAAAATAATGGAGGTAGGTCTGATCTGTATTTCTTAGGAAACTGCTTCACTGAGCAATGCCAAAACTCCTTTTTTTTTTGAAACCACATGTTCATGTGGCTCAGTACAAAATGCCACATTTTCCACTTTAGCAAAAAGCTTTGAAGAAAAGTCTGTTAAATATCATAGATCTATAAGAAATTAAAGCAGCTTTGAGTCAAAGTGAAGAGCTGACACGCACCTACACGAAGAATAAACATCTTTGCAGGTAAACTTCATCCTGAGGAAAAAAAAGAAAAGGAATATCTGAGGAAAAAAAAAATCATTGATTTGACAGTGAGAGATCCAGGAAATTTCTGTTACGAGTATGTGAAACTATTTTCAGTAGTACATAAAGATCAGAAAGGATTTCTGCAGAATGAGATAATATTGAAAACAAGGTTTAAACAGAGTGTATTAAAACTTTGAACATTCTCTCTCCCCAGAAATATCTGGCAGTTTATACAGCTTTTCTTGCCAAAGGTTTTGATTTTCATCTCCAAATAAACCTGCCAGCTGCTTAGTCTATTATTGCTAGTCTTCCAAGAATTCTTTTGATAACCAGTACATCTCTAGTCATGCAAACACTTTCTTTAAGACAGTCAAGAATAAAAGAAGTCAGATGTTACAAGAATTGGTTTTCTTTTCAACTCAACCTTTCATTTTCCGAAGGGGAGAAAAAAAAGTTGTTGTCCATTCTTTCTGACATCCGTGTATGTTTTCAATTTTAAAAAACCCAGATTCTTTCTCTTCTGACACCCAGCTCTTAAAATCAGAAATCTTTAAGAAAGTCTCACCTTAGACGTTGATTGTGTTGCTGTTCGAGGAAAGTCTCAGAGTCTCTAACTTAACACAGCCATCTCTGAAACACAATTAACAATATACTTATCTCACAAAGGTGCTGTGGGATTTAGTGAGCTGTCAGCACACTAAACCACTTCTCCCTGTCTCCGCCTTCTCCCTAACTGTGCATGTTAGGCTAGTGGGCAAACCTCTCCCTCACAGCAGCAAAGAAGGTAAATTATTTCACTTCTGGTGGCATGTAACAGGTATCGGGGAGTACTTAACTCATTAATAGCTAAACAGGTCACTGAGTGAGTGTTATGTGGGTTTTCTTCTAACAATCATAGAGCTCCTTTCTCCCATTTAGGAAAGGAAGATTTTATCTCTTCAGTTAGATAGTCTCTCAAGATGCATTTGGCACTGTATATTTGCTCCTGTTTTTCAGATGCGTGGAGGATAATGAGATTTCTAACATGTATTTGTTTTATAATGTCTCCTTGGCCAGTTTTACTGTCTGTTTTTTTTCTTAGATTGAGCTAAAATGGTTCGGCTGTCTTATTTCTGGTCACTGAATACTCAACAGGTCTTGCTAGTTGGGATTTTCTACTGTTGTCCTTAGATGAAACTTTTATACAAAAAAGAATGAAGTCTTTTTCAGACGTACACTATAGGTGGAGGAAATTAAATTAGGATGCTTTGGGGAGGGATTTCTAAAAACATCTTATTTAAGGTCACATCAGTTTTACTAGTGATTGCAGGAGGGATAAAATTCCATGCAACTGCTTTTAAAAATGTTATCCATGAAAGAGGAAGGAGCTGATATCTTCATTTTGTGAAAGAGCATGCATCCTCAGAGAGGTGCCTACAATTCACAGGTGATGCCCCGAGGAACTGAATGAAGCTGAGATGGAGCGTTAGGGCAGAGTAGCAGCTTTGATTGTCTAGGTTCCCTTAAACTGTTTTTTCTCCTACCCTACAGTAAAAAACAATATAAATATAGCCTTCATAAGCTATTGAAATGATGTACTGTAGAATTTCCTCCTTGAATATCTTCCTGTCTACCAGCATACCTAGTCTGCTGTTATTCATTGTCAGATTGGGCAACCACTTCCCACACACAGTCACCACCACGGGTTCTTATAGAACTTCGGTCTTCTTCTTCCGTCTCTTAAAACTCTGCTGGGACGAGGAGGTTCATCCCTTTGTTAAATATTTGTGCTGTTGGTTGAAAATTTAGGATGAAAGAGTTACACTGCAACTGGAAATACGGAAACGCATTGTTGTGTAGGACAAATAGAATATTCTGCTGTAGGTTTGAAAATCCCTTACAAGATATTTTTTAGCACTTTCAACATGATCTTTTTTTCTTCATGGACTGTGTTAGCCTGTGTTTTCCTATAAGGTTTTTGTCTTGATCTTCTCTGTTCTATTCTTGATAATATAAATATCACACTGGAAATGCTCCATTTAGGTCAGACAATCTCTTATAATCCATATTTCCCAAATATGCACACAATTCTAAGGTCTCTGTACATTTCCAGGGCCCTCAGCTTTTCTTCTGTTTAGCTGAATCATTAATACATGTTTTCATTAGCTCCTACATCTTTTCTTTTAGTGCATTTTTTCTGCCTCCACACATTTTCATGCTTTTGAGACAGCTGCTACTAGCTGACGAGACTCAAGATTTGATGAAATAATCTCTCATGGTAAAGTTTACAGTCATGCTACTTATTTAACTCTTGGGTAAAGTATCATGATGGTCACTCTAGATATGGAAATGTTACTATGTGAATACGTTCTGTGGTTTCATTCTTCCATACTTCTTTCATCTTACAAAGCAGATACGTTTTTTATTAATTAAGCAAATTAGTTGACGCCTTGATGCATGCTAGCTTTGCTGTTTCACGACTGCACTTAAAATGAATTAGAGTGCTCTGTCTATGACTATTGGGAAAGTTGATGCAACAAGTGAATAGTTTTGACTGACAGTGTATGAAAGTCAATGCTGAATTTACATGCCTTGTGTCAAGATTTGCATACTTCCTTTTCTCTCTAACAAAGGGATCCATTACTACCTTGATTTTAATAGTCATTCCCAATGTAATATATGGCTGAATGAAAATCCAAATACATAATATCTGTACTGAAAACCTGCCTTAAATTTGTCTTTTTAATATGATAATCCTTAAAGTGTTCATTAAATTTTAAATGTAAGAATTTGTGTGAATTTCTGAATATTTGGTTTCTGGACTGTCGCTTTTACTGTATGGTTTTAAAGGCATCTACATACATAATGTATTTTAAAACAGGAAGTAACAGTCCTATAAAAAGATGGCTCATTTTCAAAGGAATAAGTTAATATAAATTATAGAGTTTCTTCGGTTTAACGTTTTTTATGTTACACAGTTTTGTCATAACATTTACTGTAGCAGTCATTTACTATGACTGTACCTTAAATCAGAGACGTTTCATTGGAAAGACTGAGATGGTGGCAGGCCCATTTTCACAGCATTTGTCGATCTTAAAACCAAGGCCAATTTTTTAGTCTTGGTTTCTAGATCTGAAAAGTGAGTATTATTACAGTTTGATTCTCTGATAGGGAAAAGCACAACTATGGCGGTGTCCTACTTCAAGGCTCCAGCCTGAAGCTCTGCCCGTTCTGCTGAGGATGGGAGCCCAGGGATCTGAGAAAAGTTGCATCCTTGAAAATACACTCTACAGAGAAGGAGAGGTGGGAGTTGTTGACTGTGCTGCAGAGCTTCCAGGTAGTGGTTTGCAAGGTGTGAACAATTCACAGCTCAGGATTTCCTTGATTCTCATCAACTGCAGTAAATTTTGTAAAGTTGCCACACACAAAAAAACCCAGTGATTCTAATACAGAGTGTATATTAACACTACAGCTGTGTAATTGTAAAAAGGAAAAATCAGACAGTATTTATGCACATAAAGCCAGCTTATGAGCTCCGCTGACATTTTGGATCCCTATTTGCTAAGTTACTTGGGAACATATAACTGAGGAGTATTTTAATTGAAAAAGTATTAAGGAAAAGCAAATATAAATGCTAGTCTGCCTAAATATCCATAAACATGCACACCTAAAGTAATTTTGAAGAATCGTTTGTCTCTGTTTACACCATGGACTTGTTCACAAATGTAAAACAGATTTATCTTTTTAAAGCATAAAATATTACATCAGGGACCACAAGCACTATTACATGTAAGACACTAATGTTATGGCTAAGGATGAACTGCCATGCTCCCATTTAGCCTGTGCAGTCAGTACATATGCCAGCATTCCTACATTCATATTGGTAAGCTAACACTTCTGACTAGTGAACAGATTTCTAAAATAGTTGCAAACAGTTCATCTAAGTCCATCAACAATTTTTCTGAAAGTTGGCTGGCTTTCCATCTTTCCATTCGAAGTCTGTAGAACAAATTGCACTGATCTTAGCACTTATATGTGCAATGTTTCTTTATCTCCTTATTGGTGGTTTTATGCGTATGGTCTCTGTACATAGTCTTTTCTCATATGTAAAAGTTTTATCTTCTCATAAGGAAACAGATTTTCAAAATTGAGAATTAGTAACATCACTACTGTATGTTTGAAGTCACTACGTAGAATCATAGAATCATAGAATCATTCAGGTTGGAAAAGACCCTTTGGTTCATCAAGTCCAACCATCAGCCCTACTCTACAACACTTAACAAGGGTTGAAATCTTGTGTTCAGACTGGCAGTGTGTTTTTTCTGCTGTTGTAAATCAGTGCTCTGCACAGTTTCTGCTTTGCCATCTTTTCCACAGCTCAGTCACAGGAAAATGGTACTGGGGTTTGAGGTTTCAGCAGAGGAGCAGAGCATTGACATGTTTCATTTTTCTTCTTTTCCTCCCTATTTCTGCTGGCTGGCAAACTGGCTGATGTGAATTGGTTTGGGAGAGTAAAATAGACCAGATCGCTCACTCAGAGACAAGCAAAAAACCCCATGAAGCCATTCAGGATTTGATCTTTTTGTTGATTTCAGTCCTGTCTGCCAGCTGCTTCCCAAAAGTGCTAACAACTTTGTCCTTGCATTTCTGGGTGATTTTTATTCCCTTCTAGTTTCACCAAAGCAACAGTGTAAGACAGCTGGAAAATCCTGACTGCATGCAGTGTTTTACAAATGCTTTGATACTGAAAGAGAAGACATAAATGAAAATCTGACTGGTCAGTGGGAATATGCAAGCATTGCAGGAACATTTGGCTTCATGATTTTATCAGTGAAGGCGAGCAGGGACAGAAACAGGTTTGATAAAATTTCTATAGCCTAAGTGAGAGGTCATTTCTTCATGGACATAACATTCACAAAACCATCTTAAGGAAGGCTACCTTTCAGTGTTCAGCGCAACAAATACAGTTAAATTAGACAGCAGCACCTGCTAGAAGGCTGCTTAGTTTTGCCGGGAAATAGAAAAGTCAATCCTTTTGCCTGCTCACCGGGAGGTTATCAGCCTGCTCCCTCCGCTGCCTGGTGTTCCAGATGTGCCCGAGGCGCACGATCGACATCTAGTGGCCACTGTAAAGTGAGGAAAAGGAGCCTGTTGCTGGCTGGCACCTGAGGCATTTTTTGGGTGACAATATGTAGTATTTTAAGCTTTTAATAACAACGCATGCCCTTTTACTTGCCTGAATAATTCCTGAATAAAAAGAAAAAATTATAAAATCAAAATTTTGTCATTTTTTTTTACATAAAGTGGCCCTCCTGTAGATTTTCTTCCTCAGCCACTTCACAGGAGACACAAGAAAACTGAGAGAACCCTGACGTGGTAAGTCAGGGTAGTCAATAAACATAGATTCCACAGTCAATGGCATACCTAACCTTAGTTTTAATTTTTTGTTTCTCACTTTGAATAGCTACAAATCACATCACACAAAGATATGAATAAAAGACAATACCCCAACACCATGCATTCTCTTTCTCTAATAATATGGATTTTGAATTGAGAAGCAAGAGCATAACACAGAGGTAGAAGGAAAGGGTTCTGTTTCCAGGTTTATTGAATTTTCCATGTGACTTTTTAGCTCTCCTCCTTTAATTCTGTGGTTATAAAGTTACAGCATTATTCAGTGTACTCCCTTTTTTGTTATGTCCATTCACAGAATGAGCTGATTATAGCAAGAGCTGATGTCACAGAGAGACAGAAACAAGCAGAAAATCCTGTGTGTTTACAAAATACGCATAAATATAAAATACAGTGTGTAAAATAGCATTCCTGCATAGCGATACTGTTGTTCTTCTGTCAACTATGGGTCCTTTTTTTAAATAAAAACCTTGTATATTTCTCAGGTATTTAAAAGTTTTGGCAGAATAGATTTTTGGCAGGATAGGTGTCTTCACTCTCCTGTGGAAAATCATTACCTACGTGCTCTGGCTCTTTTAATTCTTTTTTTCCTGGTACTCTATTGTACTTCCTGGTATATCT
The DNA here is from genome assembly GCF_031877795.1 of Strix aluco. NCBI lineage: Eukaryota > Metazoa > Chordata > Aves > Strigiformes > Strigidae > Strix > Strix aluco. The sequence goes on from NC_133932.1 coordinate 77,556,475, forward strand.
GTGTAGTGTGGAAGAGCCGGGTGACCTTGCTCCCTGATTAAGCATGGAAACCAGTAGAATTTTCTTTTATTATAATTATTTAGGTGTTGAAACAACTGTTTCCTCCATGTCCCTTCAGACTGATGCTCCTAGATGGTAGATCTGAAAGAAACATATTGAAGAAGACATAAGACCCCTGCATTTCCATGGTGAATGCCCATTTACCTTAACATGCATTATTAGTAGGGATACAGTTTGTCTCTGATTGCTGTCTTTTCTTCTATACAGTATGAAGTAAGTGAAAATGTTGCATAAGTTTAACAAGATTCAGTCTCTTTTCCCATACTTCACAAAATCTTTCATTTTCTGGACTTCTTTTTCTTTTCTTTTTGGTAATGACCATGTGCAGTTGTAAAACATTTCCAAAGCTAGAAGTGTTTATTGGTTGCATAAAAGCAGTCTTTTGAGACTGATACGGATTATGATACTGATTTATTTAGTTTTAATTTGTGTACTGAGAAATGTTTTTCCTTCTTGTTTTGATTAACCATCAGAGTGGTTAAAGGACTTGTTTTACTGTTACATCAAAATGTGGAATTTATTACACAGGTTCAAATAAAAGCACTGAAAAAAAAATTTCAAAGTGTATTCCTTTACCTCCATTGTCATCAGAAAGTTCCTTCTAAATGACTTTAATCTTTCTTGCCACCAAGTTTTAGCCATCTACTGAAACAAATAGGAAAATTATAAATATTTTCTAGATGTTTTTATTTGCTAAGATTTAACAGTATTCTGGGTACAGGTGTTGAAATCTTATTCCCAAATTCAGCAAGTTACCCATGCCAATGTGCCTAAACTGATGAGTAATGTCATTATAATCATATGTTTAACCCTCGTCATGGTTCAAAACTTTTTCATGACTGAAATGTCTCGCTGATGCCTGTAGTTAGATTGCATGAATCTTGACCTAAATGTTCAAGACATTGACTGTATTTTGAAATATATGGGGCCTGTTGTTTATCTAAATAGTCAGGTTCTGCAGGTTTTCAAGCCCTCGTTCCCCTGCCACCCATATTCCTGCTTTTCTTACACAAACTACAGGAGGTCCTGTGTTCTCATGTTCCCTAACCATGGGACTCCTAGCACTATGTGGTCAGGACTTAAGCCCTCTGAACTAGTACAGGAAGACACTATGTCACTGATAGACAGAATACTGAAACCTGTGGAAAAGGAGAATTTTGCCATTTGATCTAAGGGGCATAAGTTAGGTTTCATACACGGAAGCATCACCATGTCTGATGATGTATCCCACCATCACTTAAAATTTTGATACTTCCTCTCCCTCTGTATGGCTTTGAACATAGTGAGAAGAATAGAGCATGGTGCTGTGAAAGGAAGAGTCTTTTTAATAACTTACACATGGCTTTAGGAAGATGTAGTCAGATATTAAAGAAATTCTCAGAACAAAAAAAATTGGTTGCTGATTGTCTTTAAATGTAATTTAGAAGAGCAAAAATATGCAGTAAGGCAGATGTTAACACTAAGAACTACTCTCCTTTTTGAAAGCAAAACGTTTCATGGTGTTGGATCCCTTACTGTCATGCTTTTATTTTGTATCCAGTATTTACAGAGATAGTTAACAGCATGGCTCCTGGCATCAGTATTGAAAGCTTTATTACATTGTAGTCACATATGTTAAGTAAGAATGTATATTCCTAGTGGTGATTGCTTTCTAATAGCCTTAAGAACACCTGCACCAGTCATATGCAAGACATATTTTTACTTTAGTGTCACAGACAAACACATATTATTTTAATTGGTTTAACTGTGCATTTTTGTCCATTCACAGTATTGCTTTACTGTGGCAGATGGCCCAGTGTATGTGTTATAAATACTTTGCATGACATCCCCTCTATTTTACTAATCTTCACTGTGACTTTCCCATTGGTAATGACTAATGACAGCTTCCTAGCCAGCAACTTTTAATAGATTCCTCTTTTCCCTTAATCTCTGCCTGTCCTCAACAGCACTGTTTTGTTCAATAATTTAATCAGTTCAGCAACAGTATAATATTAGATAATTGAACCATTGCTTTATGAATTCTTGAAATACAGAATACCCATGAAATAATCACTGATGGATATTTCAGTACTGATAGAGACCACTCTCTTTTCTGACGAAATAGAAAGGGCTTTGCTCTCATGCTTGAATGTTTTTTCTTTCCTCTTAATTTCTGTCCCCCTGAGAACCATATGGAGTAAATAGGAAGGAATCCAATAACCAGAAAAATTAACAAAGGATTAACATTTTTGCCTACGCACCATGACCTTGTTAACCATTCAACACCTACATATCAAAGGGGTGAGTTTATATGGAAAAAAATCCATTCATCCCTGTCTCCTCTTATCAGTGAAGATTTATCTGCAAAAGGGACTCCCTAAGGCAAAAACAGTTCATCCCATCTGTGTTAGCAGGCAAAAGGATGTAGATGCTGCAAATTCAGTGGGAGAATAATAGTGCAGAGCTCCTTATAGGCTAGTGTGAGTTTTTGGAAAACTCCTGGACCCAGGAATTTCTGACTAGAGCTGCTCCTTTCTTTGTGAACAGGATCAGATAGTCGCTTGCTATCTGTGTTGCTAGCAGCTTCTGTGTTTTGCTAAAGGCAGTACTCCTCACGCTCCCTTTCTTTTATCCAAGGTGTTTTGTGAAACGAAGCAGTACTGGAGTGGAGCTAGCAGGTGGCTGTAGGACAATTCTGTGATTTCACAGCAGTTTGTGAGATTTCACAGTTTAATTTCACAGTTTAATTGTGTTCCTCTCAGAACAAAAAAAATGCTTCAGACAAGAATGCCGTACGAACCCTAACCACAGTCTGTATTTCAGAGCTTTCATTGCAGAGATAAGGGGGAAGGAGGAGCTGTCTGAAGCATATTATCACTCAGACATTAGGATGAGTTTGGATCTTAAGTTTAAAAGTAGTAACTTTGTAGCTTTTATTCAAAAGTGGTTTCTGCACACATAAACCCCTCATAACTTTTCTTTCATCTTCTCCCCACCTCCCCAGAGTGATAGAGAAAGTTCAGCTTAAAAATGCTTTAACATTTTTTAAAGCAACACATGTATGTTAATGCAGCTACCCTGGCTACCTGCCTGAAAACTGTTCAGTAGCTTATTGTAGGTGCCTAACTGCACATGCTAGTGTCAGGCACCTTCTCGGTGTATTGCTGCGTACTCAGTGTTGCTGGTACTAATAGTAATGCCTTTTGCCTACCAAATGTTGATCCTGATAGTTTTAATTAAATCTGCTTTTTCTTACGAATGCTGCTGAAGTCACATGATGGGACAAAATCTGCCTTTGGAGACATTTGCATACTGGCAGTGAACCCATCTAAGGGATTATGCATGTGTGCCCAGGGAGAGAAGGGAGTCAGTCTGATCTGATACAAAACCAATTGATATTCAGTTGCAAAAGGAAGAAACATGGAATTGCATCTGAAAAACTTCTCTTTGAAGGAGGAGAGGAGAGCTGATACACTTTAGAGAAAAGGAAAATGGAATAGATAAAAGATTATTGTTTGCTGATAGTGAGAACTTTCAGAAAGACTTAATGCCAAACATTTTCATTTTTCCTCTTACAGGCACAAGCATATTTACTGTTTACGAAGCTGCTTCTCAGGAAGGCTGGGTGTTCCTTATGTACCGAGCAATCGACAGTTTTCCCCGATGGCGTTCATATTTCTATTTCATCACCTTAATTTTCTTTCTGGCCTGGCTCGTTAAGGTACTGAAAAATGTGTTCTTTTAAACCTGTCTGAAATGTAGATCATATTAGAATGAATTTCTTCTCTTTTCTGCTTGCTGAGCTTTGTGTCAGCCATTCTTTCTTGTTCTTTTTTCAGAATGTTTTCATTGCAGTCATCATTGAGACATTTGCAGAAATTAGAGTACAGTTCCAGCAGATGTGGGGGTCCAGGAGCAGTACTACTTCAACTGCCACCACCCAGGTGAAACAGCTGAGATGCTGAGATTCTCTGGGGGCTTGACTGGGTTTAGTTCATGAATGAATAATAAGCCAAAAATTCCTATTAATTATTATTTTATCTGATTTATTTGACTTTGCATGTTACTACATATATTTTAAGTTGGTATATGAATTTTCATGTAAAATTAAATTCTATGTTATATTATCCAACTAGGCTTTCTTAAAAAAAGAGTATTAGAGAAGACTGTAATATGGTTCTCTGTATTGCTGGGTATGTTATCACTGTTTTAATTCTCTTTTAATGAAGTAGGATAATGTTTTTTTATCATGTCATTGGTGGGTTTGGAATTAGGGTTGCTATTGAATATCACTTTCTGTGCTAAGGAAGAAAAGCTGAAACTGCAAGCTGTAGCTGTAAGAAGAGAGGTCAGAGGTTAGCTGAAGTGTTTGGGGAAGCTGGTCCTGGAGCTGAGAAGGGCATGTTGAGACCAAGGCGGAGTGAGGTGCTGAGGCAATGAAAGAGCCATGCTAATAATTGGGTAGCCACAGAAAGTGAAACCCTGAATGTGAAATAATGGGTAGGAAGAAGCCATGATAGGAAGGGCGCTATGTGTGGGCTGGGTAGTGTGAAAGACCCCGTATGAAAAACAAGGGCTAACGGGTTGAGATTTAAATTTTCCCACACATTATTGTAACTGTCATATTATGTATCCTGAATGTACAAAAGGTCAGGCTTTTTCAGGCTAGTGCAGTTTGCCATCTGTAAGAGGGACCGGTACCGGCTTCCTGCAAAAAGCCCTTAGGAAGACAGATACGAGAAACACACCCATGAGGGAAATTTTTCTAACCTCTGTAGCTAGAGTTTATTTCTTTTCTTAAGCCAGAGGATTTACGTGTTTCAGAATTATTTATGAAATATTTTCTGATATTCCTCTGGATATTCCCGTAACTGTATGGAACTCTAGTCCTTTTGTGCCTGCTGCTACATTTTTCACCTCAAATAGACTTTGTGGCAATAATTTCTACTTTATATATGTCTTTGTCAAAGCAGACTTGTTGATATCAATTTAAAATCTAACAAAAAAAGGGACTTTTCCACATGACACATACTTAGCCTGAGGAACATAATGTTTGTTTCATCTCTGATGGGACCAATTCCTGAGCCATATAGGCTTAACCGACATACTCTAAACTAAAAGCTGGAACAGAGAGATCAATGTAGGGAAACTCAAGAAGCAGCCGACATTAAGGAATTTCAAGGATAAAAGAAATTCCCAAAATAATGTCATCATGCCAGAGAATATGAACATGTTGAATATAAATTGCATCACGCAAAATAAAATATCATGTTGGCTGCAGACAAATGCATGGTTACTTTGCTCCTTGAGTCACTGGCATGATGGGACATAAAGGGAGTCCATTTTATTGAACTATAAAAGCGATGTATCTTTTTCTGTATTAAGAAGAGCAGAAAATTTCTTGCAGTTTCTTGTTCAAAGCACCAGACAAAGTTAAAAACCTTGCTTGTTTTGGGCATGAAATAACCTTGAGAAAAAGCAACAATATCTTTCTTCATTTGCCCACTTCATAAATCATTAAACTGGTCCCGAAACTTAGTCCTATAGAAAAGAGAATGAGTGTCAGAGAGTCAAAGTCAAGGAAGCGGTCTCTGGAGAAGGGTAAAAGGAGGTTCTTGTAAAGCACTTTATCACTGCATATTAAAGCATGGTACAAAGAAGAATAACTCAGTGCTGCGCTGAGTTGGCAACTCTTCCTGGTGCAGAGATGCTACATAAGGACTCAGCAGCATTACAACCATATTTGTGTGACACTGTCCCCAGTCTAATGAGCACTTCTCTCAGGATGGCCTTTAAGCTTCAACCATGCTGCTGTGGCTGTGTTCTCAAGGTGCTGGGTGCTGGGTATCAAGGAAAAGGTAGGAGTGAGGTGGGAACTTTGCCACACTTCGTTACATAGTATATGCAGATGCCCAGGTGGCAATTCAAAATGCTAGAGCCATTCATTTTCTTTCAAGGATATTTTCAAGGACAGTGTTAATCACGTCCAGGCATGGTTTCTCACTGTCCATTAGCAGTCTGCATCTTTTTATGTCCTAATTTCCAAGGGGGAAAAAAAAAAGCCCGAATGCCTACACCTGTGCTTCCAGAGATTGTTGGTAAAATGTGAATACCACTGTGGTCAAGAGAGCCTTTTCCATTGACATCATTAGAGCCAGAATATCATTCAGCTGTTTGCAGGAATTATAAACTCTGGATAACAGTACAGAAGGACTGTACAGCTACTCCTGATATGCATCAGTGCAACAAAAATAAAGTCTGATCCTTGGAGTAAAATAATTTTGCCGGTAAAAAAGATGAGGTTGTCTATTATTTCCCAATGCACCATGAAGCTTATTTTGTGGTCACAATGTATTTGTGTTTCCTCAGGATAAGCTTACCTTAGTAAAGAATTTATTCTGAACAGGTACCACCATCTAATGATACTGATCAGAGATTCATTGAATCGGTTTCTACATTAGGACTAATAGAGACACATTGTGTTTGTTGTTATCTGAGTAAAATTCAGAATCTATTAATGTTGGAAAAAGAGCACATTGCTTTTTTTCTGTAGCAGTAAGAACCATTTCCCTCTTATTTTAAACTAGCGATCATCAAAATGTATGCAGATCCTTAAGGGGAATGTATTAGATTTCACTTGTATTTATTGGCACGTAAAACATTTCTGACAATTTTCCCTTTCAAGATGTTTCATGAAGATGCTGCTGGAGGTTGGCAGCTTGTGGCTGTTGATGTGAATAAACCCCAGGGCAGAGCTCCTGCATGTCTACAGGTATGACATTACTTTTTAATAAATCAGTGTGTGTAACCAGCAACACTCAAATGTTGATATAAGGAGACTCTGTTGAGCAATAGCTGCAAGAGTTTTAGTCATAAATTTCTTTAAATCCATTGCTTTCTGCAGTGTAGACTTGTTCTTGAAAATTGCAGATCAACAAAAAAAGATATACCACATCCAAAGGGAGAAGATTAGAAAAATGCATTCCTTATAAAGGCCCTGTTTCGTGTGCTCATGAAAGAAAGATTTTAGATTTTGTAAATATAAAGTAACATAAGTAATCATCCTTTATCTCTCAGACTTTATGTACAGACTGATTCCACTCCTAGGTTATTCACAACAGAAATGCTTGGTTATTAACTGCAAATTACAATAACATTATGCCAAGAAGCATGACTAATGATAAACACAGAAGTACCTCATTTCTCTCGTTCCATCTTGAAACTAGTTTCACAGAAGAAGGGGGAAGAGGCATGTAGGTAGTAAGCCATACAGTGTTTGAAACTTCCAGGTTTAATATTCTCACTTGGATATAGGTGAGTTTGTAAAACTCTGTCCTCATTGTTTAAATAAATCCAGACTAAGATAAGTAATATTTTTGTAAATCCTTTTCATTGCAGCACATTGTACAGCAGCTCAAATTTTTATTTGCAACTTAAATAATGTCACTTCTGGGTGAAACAAACCTGCTTCAGAGTAGAAAGCCAAATCTACTGTAGCAATCTGATACCGTGATGTTTGCTGGCAGTTTTGGTTATATTTGGTTTAATGTGTAAACTAAAATACATGTACTTGTGGGCAGCATGTACATTGCTGAACACTAAGCTGGCAAGCACCTTTCATCCCCTCCACAAGCTGTTCATTCTAAAATACCTCTGCTTTGTCAAACCACTGCCATATATTGAATTATGGGATATGTCTTAACTGATAATTCCTCTTCCCAAATTTAATTCTTGATTTTGACAGCAACAGGAACATCATTTATGGTGTTCTCAAGCAACAGTCTCAGGTATGTGGATAAAATGTCGTTGAACTTACAGTGAAAACTCCTCCAGATGACAGTTAAGATAGCATCTGACTTACCTGGTCTGCCTTTGTCTGTATTATTGCATTCTTGCCCCGCTTAGGAATCCTGTGAACACATAGTAAATTGTGTTCCAGGGAACATAAACTTCATGCATCAGTGGCTGCTGGAACTTTTTATAATTGCAACTCAGCTAGCAGTTTTCTTTGCATTCTTCATCCCTTTGTGCAACATCTGCAGGGCTTCCAGTAATCTGTGACCTTGCTGGATGTAAATCCAAGGAAAGCAATCCAAACGAAAGCAATGCGTTAAAATATTATTTTATTAGGATAGTGTCCAAAATAGGCTTTATTCTTATTAAACATAGGCTAAAATACAGCCCAAAGAAAGCAAAATCTCAAAGCCTGGATAAACACATGCACCTTTTTTCATTTTACCATGCATTATTGTTTCAGTTCAATCAATCCAAGGTAAAAAGCAAATAGACTTCATAAGAAATTCATGTGTTTAAAGCCTTTGCAATATATTAAAGGCATTCTTTATGCATTAAGTCCCTAGTGAGAGATGTGATAGTTATTTTCTAACAGTTTGGGTGGGTTTTGTTCCTTAAGAGGAACATGGTACATAAATCTGAATCTAGGTAAGAGTTAATCAGATTGTAGAATATATACCCTGCCTTTAGGACACATTCAATTAATATGCATTCTTCTGACCTTTATTAGCTAAGTACATTGCCATTCAATATCCTGTGAAGGATAGAGTTTTTAGAAAAAGGTAGTGAGGACTCTCTATTGCTCTGTATCATTTTAATTAAAGTTTGCAGTTTGGTTTTATTAATTCCTGTCTGGGCTCTGTAAATAATTATTGCTCCAAATATGAACAGGAACATTATTAAAAGTTCTGTTTCAGCAGTTACATAGGTCTGGTCTGTGCTTTGGTGAAACTGCACTTATTCAGTGTACTGAGTTATTTAGAATTTACTTCCTCAACAAACTATACTGTGCGTCAGGAGAGGAAATATCATAGTGGCTAAGGGAATGGAAAGGGACTCTGGAGATCTGGGTTCAATTTATTGGCCAAGCACAAATTTCCCGTAGGCCTTGAGAAAACGACTTAATAGATATCTTTGCTTTAGTTCACATTCCTTATGGTAGAAAAGTTTATCCCTCCCAGATTTGGCTACTGTAGTGTTTAAATCTACTAACTACTTGAGAGGCACTCCAGGAAGACGGGTTTATGCTATCTAAATTGGCAAATAGATACATCCAGCTCTCTCAAGCAGGGAGTGATGGAGGAAAGAATAATGTGATTTATGTGTGGTGTGTAACATAAAAACGTCTCTAATACAGGTTTTGGAAGACACTTCACATGGACTAGCTGGATCTGTTGTGTTTTACTAGTTCGGCTTCTGTACAGCTATGCTTATTCCCACAGACCAGGTCAGGGGAGGCCTGACAGGTGATGCTAGCCTAGGTAGAACATTGCACTGGCATGTGAAGCAATGCAGATCTGGTATTATTCCTAAGCAAACAATAATTCAGGCGGAGATACCGTACAGGCTCTGTGCAGAGCCTTTGTAACTGTCTCACACAAACATGTCGTCGTTGCACTGAACTGCTCAATTAGGTAAAATGAATGAGCAGGCTAACCATGTCTTTTCACTTTCATCACAGCTCATCCACAAATGGGATTACAAAGGTGTTTCAGAGTCCCATCTAGTGAGTAGTGTGCCTTGGTGTGTCTAAACTGCTGGGCAAGTGAGCACCACTGTGCTTGCCAGGGTATCCCCTCTTGTCTCTTCTGAGAGCCCACCTGCCTTTCCACTGGCTGCATGGCATATGGGCAGAACAGAACCAGCAGGTATATACAGGTCTGGGATCTGCAAGGGGCTCTTGTATACATAGTTAAAAGTAAATAAGACTAAACTATGAGAGATGGGCAAGAAAGATTGGCATTAATCTGGTGTTTTTGAAGAACTTTAACTCAGACATCTAACTAAGTTTTCATTAGTTTCTTAGAAGTGGCTGGAAGATTAGTATCAGTATGGTTTCTGATTTTGACTTGCAAATCTATCCGAATGTGGGGCAGAGAGGCTTTTATTTTGGTATAATGGTTTTATATTTATTGCATTTTTCTTTGAGTGTTCCCAAAGGTGCTTTGTGGTCTTTTGTTACTTATTCTCACTGTTCCCCATGACTGGCATTGATTTTAAATATTGATTTTCTTTTGTCACTGAAAAATAATCTTTGTGTTTTCCATTTCAACATGAACCATTTGGCATGAATGCATGCTGAGGTTCCCGCATTGCCACATTATTTTGCTGTTGTTGATATTACTTTAACACATTGTAGTGTGTTAGAACTTCCTCCCTACCGTGATTTACTCCTACTAGCACAGTAGGAAGCTCTCAGTTCACAAATAAAGAAAAAATGAGCACCAAGTTCCAGAAAAAATCCTTCAAAAAACTTTGAGCATGTATTTACCCCTTTAATCCCATGTTAAAGACATATTGTGTTTCTTATTATTCCTTTCCTATTAATTTTAGAGGTTGTTGATGTTTTTATTGCTCATTCCTTCTCTTTGTCTTCCTGTCCGCAAAGACTTGTAAAATACACATGCTCATTTAAACTTGAACTGGAAAGATTCAACTCACATGTCTTCCGTGAAACTGTGGTTGGTATTACTAACACCAAGTAATGACATCTTCAGTCTTCTCAATACATAGCTTTGTAATAAGCAGAGAAAGTCTGGAGCTGTGATTCCTGTGGGAAACAATGAGCCAGACAGCAATTCCCTGTTCATGCAAATATTTTGGGGTTGTGTGTCCAGCAGATATGAAATGCACAACTGGAGATGGAATGATGTTTAGGGAAAGCTTGGGAACACTGTGTGTGATGTGTCAGCATGGATGGAAGTGGTCACTAACTCACAAACTATATGTGCACTCGTAGTCTGATCGTAAAATCTTCAACAGATTAGAAATGCTATATTCGCTTTTAATCATATGTGCTCCATGGGGAAGAAATAGAAGGTCAGAAAGCTATGATCTGAGCAAGCAAGTGACATTATGATGGTTACAGTGCTCCTGAACATATGATTAATCTTTTTGCCTCAAAAAGAAAGTTAGTCCTTCGTGCTATGTATTATATTTTACAAATTCTGTACAATTACAGAATTTTAGAGAACCTTGAAGAGACAAAATGATCAAAGTAATATCAAAAGACAGAAAACATATGGAAGGTGGAGGAGAGATGGCCAGAGAAGCAGAAATCTAGTGTTTTAGCAGTTTCATAAGGATATATTGAATGAGAGAGAGAGAGAGAGAAATGAGACAAAACAGTACTTAGGGATTTTCACTGCAGGAGTAACAGACAAGGGCGTAAGTGGGTTTTCTCCTTTTCTCTTTCATTGGAAGTAATTATTGGTGAACCAAAAAAGTGTGGTAGTCTATTTTTGTACTAATTTGCCCTTTAGTGTAACTTCAGAATCAAGCAGAAGGTATGCCTACTCAGTCCTATTCTCTTCTTACCTACAGTGTCTTTCATTAAATTAAATACATATATAATACATTTCTTCCAATTAACTTAAATCCTCTGTTACAGTGAAAGAAAAATATTCTTTCAGTTGGCTAAAAGTAAGTTTTGATTTGAATGAGTTTATTGTTTGAGTGTATTATATGAGTTTATTCAGAAGCAGATTAAATTGTTCCAAATCCTGAACTTCTGAGGCTGCCATTAAAAAAAAAAATCTACTTTTTTTTTATATGCCCTTTTCTTGTTTAGAAAGCCTAGAAATTACATCAGTTAACAGAAGCTTGGGTAGTTCAGTGATGTACTTGGCACTGAAACAGTAGTGTAAAACAACCATATTAGTTTTATTGAGGAGACTCTGGAGCAGAGTATGCAAAGTGTAATGTAAAAGCAAGCAGTTAGCTTTGGTGAGATAGAAACGGTGAAAAAAATGAGGTGGAATGGAAGACTGCAGAGAAACTAAACATATTGGCAACAGAATAGCATGCACAATAAAGTCCAACCCCATCCAACCTTCCTATCCTCAGATGCATATGGGAATATAGCAAATGTTGGATATTATGAAAAGGAAAAAAAAAAAAAAAAAGACTTCCAATATTTTCCACTTGTACATAGGGTCTGGGAAGAAATGGTGAAGGTGTGGTGAATGGAAAAAAGAGGTAGAAACTCCAATATCTGGCTAACTCTGAGTGTCTGGTTGGGGATTCACAAAATGATCCGTCATTAAATATGTGCTCAGTTTCAGCTTTATGCTATTTCAGATGAAGAAGGTAAAGCTGTTACCATCCTCTGCTGTCTGCTCGCCCCCTTTTTTCAGGGTCTTTAACCACAGTAACAATGCCAATTGAGGAGGCAGTGAGTTTACTCCAGGGACACGTCAGCTTACTGTCTCATCTGGTAATGTAAACTGGTGTTCACTTCAGTTTATGTTATTAATAGAAGTCATGAGTTCAGACAGCTGAAATTATTATAGTCCGTTTAACTGGAGGAAGGAGGGGACAGGGCAACTATAATGTAAATGAGCTTCTGATGTGGTGTTGAGAACCACTGTCTTTTTCTGGTATGAATTAAAAAAATAATCTATAAAACTGGAGAACCAAACATATTTTGTCCATATACATTTTTTGCATATTTAAATTCACCATTTTTTATTAAAGGGACCTGAAAATTAATAAGCCCCATGATGTAGATATCAGAGAATGCATAAAACTAGCAGACAAACAAGGCATTTGCCGTGTCTCCAAGATCAGCCAGTACCAGAAATAGGCATATATAGATCATCCTTCTCTGAGCTTCTGGATATCCATTTATGCCCTCGTTCTCTGTCTTGGACTCCAGCAATCATTCATTTAGGGACTTTCTGAAGTGGATGTTAAATTTAGGCCATTATATTTAGTATCCATTGATGGATTTATCACCCATCAATTTGTCTAGCCTATTTTTTGAACCCATTTATTGTTTCGGCCTCCAGAACATCTTGTAGGAACAAGTTACATAAAGTAACTATGTAGCATTTTAACTGATTACAATTGAGGAATTAATTTGCTGATTTTCCTGAGATTACTCAGAAATTGCAAAAAACATAATGCAAAGATTATTGGTTGTAATTTTGAGACGGATGCTCCTTTTCAATAAAAAACAATTTGAAACAACAAAACTTGACAATGACAGGATCACAAGCTCTTGTAACATGCAGTCAGTAACAAGAAGAGGGCAGACATGAGTGTCTGAGAACGATAAACACCAAGTATGGTGGTTGATTGATGTTTGTGCTTGTGTATACCAATAGAGTTATCAGTGATGAGGAAACTTCAGAAAGGGAAATAAATGTTGAATATCAGGAAGGACTGTTAAAAAAGATTAGTGTATTTAGTGACGAGGCTGTAATTTGTAAGACAGCTTTCAAATCTCCCATAGGTAACATTCTGACATTAACAAACATTAATTAACATAGTAATTATTAGATGCCTATTGTAATTTTGTCTATGCTTCTACTTCTCTGCTATTGTATACAGGCATCTAAAAGAAAAGTTATTTCAAGGGGATGCAGAACTGCATGCATATTTCCAGTCTGCAAGGCATACAACCAACCTCCCTCCCTCCTTTTCTGTCCTTCCTTCCTTCCTGCCTGCCTGCCTTCCCACTCCCTTCCCTTCCTCCCTTTCTCCCACTTCTTTTCTCCCCTCTTTCTTGCCTGCCTGTCTTCGTTTCTTTTATAACCATTATGCCAAAGCACATATGTTAACAGTGAGTTAGACATAGTTCTTTTATGTTCATAGTTTCTTCTCTGTAGTTCTCCATTTACTTGCTGAGCTGTCAGTTCTTGTTCCTTACAATCAGATTTCTAGCCACAGTTTGTAGCAATTCAGCCACAGAAACTAAACAAAAAAACCCCATGTTGTTGATTTCACTGTTTTGCATTTGAACAAACAGATTTCAGCTTGAACATATAATTTTCCTGCAGACTTAAAGTATCAGAATCCCATCGCAAAGACAAAACGGATAGGTGTTAAACTATGATTAAGCTTATAAAAGGGTAGTGGTTTTCCTTGGCAGTATTCTTTATTAGAGGACAGCCTGCTGCAGCAGAAAACATTGTCACATCAGGCCCTTGGCATCTCTTGGGAGATTTAGGAACAAGTATTTGGAATTTGTCTGAGGCAGTAGGTTTTCAAAAATCTTTGTATGTCAGTTATGGAAGCCTTGGCAGACACTAATAATCAATCAAGATTTGTGAACTTCCCCTTACTTTTGGACAAGCTGAAAGTAACTCCTAACTTTCAGACAAGGTCCCAGAAAAACTTTCTTCACCACAAGTAATAAGTTTTGCGTAAGAAATTTTTATAAATCTTGACCCTCTTTCACACAGGCCTGTACAGTTCACCGATAAATGTCATTAAGTAGTGACATTCAGTTCTTCCAACACCGTGGTCAAATTAATAAACTAAAAATCTTCCATGATAAAAATATGCATCTCGTTTTAAAAGACCACTTCAGCTATGTGTATTTTTTGTTACTCTCAGTCTTTTTGCCGTGATCTGAACAGGCAGAGCAGACCATTTTTCTAGCATTCTTTTCAGCAGTGGACTTCAATACAGCTTGTACTTATAATTTGCACTTGGAAATTTTGGGGCACACTAGTGTCAGTGGATTATAGAAGCTATTCAGTAATGCCACTAAAATTGAAGTTCATCTGAGTTTCCTTTAGAAATTTTTATTTCTGGGGTTAAATATGTCCAGTGTTTCAAATCCCATAAAACTGAAAACAGGTATTTAAATTGTCGTTTAGCTTTTTTGTGTTTAGCACAATTACAGCAATCAAAGCGTTGGAAGCAGCAGCAGCAGCATGACTTCCTTTAGAGCTGTAACTTGGATGACAAATCTGAGCAAAGTGGAAGACTGCAGAGTCTTAGAATAAAACTAGCAGGGATTTTTTTTTTTTCTTCGTGTGAGTTGTTTTCCCTCCAATATTTTCTATATTTCTAGTGTTTTTCAAAGGAAGGTTTCTTTTCACTTGGACTGCAAAGAACATAATGCACTACAACTCTGTATGTTATTAGATTGTTCTTTATATATGTTCTTTCTAGATTTTTGAAACTTTAAAAATAATCACTTTGCAATATCTTTTTGTTACTGTTCGGATTTCTAATCCTTTGGATTCCACAGTAGTCAGTGGAGAGAGTGATTCCCATCATGAATCTGAAGATAATTCAGGGGATGCTGAATTGCCTCTCGTGTTGTCTGTATTTCTTCATTGTCATGGGGAGGCTACATAAACTATGTGACCTTCTCAGCACCTCAGTGAAGTTCCTAAGAGTAAGTGGGATGAGTCTGTGCTAATAAGTATTTAAACAAACAGCGTGTACTAAATTCTGAAATTTTTAAGTGGCTGTTTCATATTCAGATTAAAATTGTTACTTTCAATTATTCATAAATATATCTCACCAAAAAAATCTCTGAAAAAAAGCCTTTGCCTTTTTTTATTGTATTCTTGGTATTCTGAAAACTGTCTCATAATTCTTCTGAGAATCAGTGTGGTCCTGATTCATCTCACGTGTCTTTAAGCCCTTAGCAGGTTTCAGTGGTAGGATCATAGTACACAGAGCCAACAGAAGGAGATGAGCATTGCCAGAGGGCAGCTGAGGATCTGAAACTGGTGTTGCCCATCACTCTACAAACTGCATCAGAGTGCAGGGTGTTTACTTTCCTATTTTATGTGTGCCAGTTCTTTTGGGGTGAATCTCTAAAGCCAGTCTTTACCTCCTCTTTCTCCAGTAGGCTATAATAATCTATATTATATATTTTTGATGTGCAGATTTAAAGCAAAATTAAGTCACACTTCAGCAAGCATGCATACTGAATTTTAAGTATTTTGCATTTATTAAATCCTACTGAATTCAGTAGAAGGTACCTAGAGCTTTGAGAATCAGGTTTTTATATGAGTGATTTCATTGACATAAATGCACTTGTTATACAAGGAGTATTTGCACAGTCAGGTCAAAGTCTACATCCTTTATGTTTTGTGAATTCTTAAAGTGTCAGCTAGAGAGAAGCATCTTCAGCTGACCTACGCATTTTAACAAGTTGAAGGCTGCAGTGCAGTACAGTAAACTCAGATTTTCAAGCTGCTTCTCTCACAATTTTGCTTCCCCTTCCGAGGATTCCCTTTCTTTCCTATACTTGCCTCAGACCTTTGAAAAGAGGGTCTTTGAGGCCCGACAGGAGTGAAGAGAAAATCCTGCAATGTGGCATGTGGAGGAAGGACACTAAGTTTCTTTGTGTTTAATGTATGTGAACCGATAGCACATGTTTGCAACCCTTCTTTGACATAGATGCACTTTAGTTTCTAGCCTGAGATTTAGTTTGGTATTCAGGGTGAGTATTTTGCAATTTGAGTTTGTTTTTTTTTTCTATCTTTTATTTTAGTTCTTCTATACAAAAAAAAAAAAAAATGATGTTCTTGTCTCAGAGCTTTCAGACAATGTACAACACTCAGCTGTCACAGTAAGAGTGTGCATTCCCTTTTATAGACTCGTTATCTTTATTTTTCTAGCTAAAGAAGACCAGGATGGATATCTAGCCCAGAGGCCATCTGACATGGACTGTGGCCTTTCATACATCCTTCTCCAGAACAGATCAATCATGCCCAGTTTACACAGTTCTTGGCCATTTGTCTCTTCTGTGCCCCTGTGGCATCCTTGTGTCCTTCAGGCACGAATATTTCTCTGTGTTTTTTTCAGTTCCGAGTATCCAAAATAATGTGAGGGTTGTGTTACATGGTCTGATGCTGAGATCCTGCATTACATGCTCTCAGGTTTGATAGCAGGGTGAATGAGGTTGTTCAAGGGTGCAAAGACTGTTGTGATGTTAAATGAGGTTTAAGCCCAGAGGGCAACTGAGCACCATGCAGCTGCTCACTCACTTCTTTCCCCCTCAGGGATGGGGAGGAGAAAATAAAACAAAAGGCTCGGAGATCAAGACAAGGACAGGAAGGGATGACTCACCAATCACAGCTGGTGAGTGAACCACCAGAGAAGGTGCCCTGCTGGATCTCCTCTTTGTGAACAGAGAAGGACTGGTGGATGATGTGGTGGTTGGAGGCCGACTAGGGCACAGCGATCATGAAATAATAGAGTTCTCTATTCTTAGGGAGGCCAGGAGAGGGCTAAGCAGAACTGACATCCTGGACTTCAAAAGGGCTGACTTTGTCTTGTTTGGGCACCTGCTTGACAGGATCCCTTGAGAGACGGTCCTGAAGGGTATAGGGGTCCAGGAAGGCTGGACACTCTTTAAGAAGAAAGTCTTAGTGGCACAGGAGCAGGCTGTCCCCAGGTGCTGTAAGAGAAGCCGGCGACAGAGAAGACCCCCCTGGCTGAACAGGGAGCTTTGGCTGCAACTCAGGGAGAAAAGGAAAGTTTACAGCCTTTGGAAGAAAGGGCTAGCCACTCACAATGATTACAAAGATGCTGTGAGGGTATGCAGGGTGGAAATCAGGAGGTCTAAAGCCCAGCTGGAAATTAATCTGGCTTCAGCAGTCAAGGATAACAAGAAATGTTTCTGTAAGTATGTAAGCAGCAAAAGAAAGACCAGGGAGAGCCTCCATCCCCTGCTAGACGCAGGAGGAAACAAGGTAACAAGTGATGAGGAAAAGGCTGAGGTGCTTAATGCCTTCTTTGCCTCAGTCTTTAATAACAAGACTAGTTGTACTGAGGGAATCCAGCCTCCTCAGCCAGAAGACAGAGACTGGGAGAACGACCCCCCCCACAATCCAGGAGGAGACAGTCAGTGACCTACTGCATCACCTAGACATACACAAGTCTATGGAACTGAATGGGATACACCTGAGGGTGCTGAAGGAGCTGGCTGGGGTGCTCACCAAGCCGCTTTCCATCATTTACCAGCAGTCCTGGCTGACCGGGGAGTCCTGACAGGTCGGAAATCGGCCAATGTGATGCCCATCTATAAGAAGGGTCGGAAGGATGATCCAGGAAATTGCAGGCCTGTCAGCTTGACTTCGGTGTCCAGGAAGCTGATGGAGCAGCTCATCCTGAGTACCATCACACAACACATGTGGGACAACCAGATGATCAGGCCCATCAGCATGGGTTTATGAAAGGCAGGTCCTGCTTGACAAACCTGATCTCCTTCTACGACAGGGTGACCTGCTTATTGGATGAGGGAAAGGCTGTGGATGTAGTTTACCTTGACTTTAGTAAGGCCTTTGACACCATTTCCCACAGCATTCTCCTGGAGAAACTGACTGCTCGTGGCTTGGATGGGCACACGCTTTGCTGGGTAGAAAACTGGCTGGATGGCCGGGCCCAAAGAGTTGTGGTGAACAGAATTAAATCCAGTTGGCGGCCGGTCACGAGTGGTGTCCCCCAGGGCTCGGTTTTGGGGCCATTCCTGTTTAACATCTTTATTGATGATCTAGATGAGGGGATCGAGTGCACCCTCAGTAAGTTTGCAGATGACACCAAGTTGGGTGGGAGTGTTGATCGGCTCGAGGGTAGGGAGGCTCTGCAGAGAGATCTGGACAGGCTGGAGCGATGGGCTAAGGCCAACTGTAGGAGTTTCAATAAGGCCAAATGCCAGGTGCTACACTTGGGCCACAACAACCCCCAGCAGCGCTACAGGCTTGGGGAGGAGTGGCTGGAGAGCTGCCAGTCAGAGAGGGACCTGGGGGTGTTGATTGACAGCCGGCTGAACATGAGCCAGCAGTGTGCCCAGGTGGCCAAGAAGGCCAATGGCATCCTGGCTTGTATCAGCAATAGCGTGGCCAGCAGGGACAGGGAAGTGATCTTACCCCTGTACTCGGCACTGGTGAGGCCGCACCTCGATGACTGTGTTCAGTTTTGGGCCCCTCACTACAAAAAGGACATTGAATTACTCGAGCGTGTCCAGAGAAGGGCAACGAAGCTGGTGAAGGGTCTGGAGCTCAAGTTTTATGAGGAGCGGCTGAGGGAACTGGGGTTGTTTAGTCTGGAGAAGAGGAGGCTGAAGGGAGACCTCATCGCCCTCTACAGCTACCTGAAAGGAGGTTGCAGAGAGCTGGGGATGAGTCTCTTTAACCAAGTAACAAATGATAGGCCAAGAGGTAATGGCCTCAAGTTGCACCAGGGAAGGTTTAGACTAGATATTAGGAAGCATTTCTTTACAGAACGGGTTGTTAGGCGTTGGAATGGGCTGCCCAGGGCAGTGGTGGAGTCCCCATCCCTGGAGGTGTTTAAGAGTCGGGTCGACTTAGTGCTGAGGGATATGGTGTAGTTGGGAACTGTTAATGTTGTGTTGATGGTTGGACTGGATGATCTTCAAGGTCTTTTCCAACCTAGACAATTCTGTGATTCTGTGATTTTGTAATTATGGCCATGGGCAAAAGACAGACTCCTTCAGGACTGAAAAAGAACATCAAAAACTAGACAAGTAAAAAACAACACTACCACCACTAATTTACCAATCAAACAGATCAGGACAGTGAGAAATACAACCACATCTTACAAACACCTTCCCCCCACCCCTCCCTTTTTCCCGGGCTCAGCTTTGCTCGTGATTGCCCAGCAGCACAGCAGGGCAGGGGATGGGAGTTGTGGTCAATTCATCACCCGTTGTTTCTGCTGCTCCTTCCTCCTTAGGGGGAGGACTCCTCACACTCTTCCTCTGCTCCAACATGGGGTCCCTCCCATGGGAGACAGTCCTCCACAAAATTCTGCAATGTGAGTCCTTTTCACAGGGCTGCAGTTCTTCGTGAACTGCTCCAGTGTGGGTCCCTCCCATGGGCTGCAGTCCTCCCAGCAACAGACTGCTCCAGCACGAGCTTCCCTCAGAGTCCCGGCCTTCTTCGGGCACAGCCACCTGCTCCAGCGTGGGGTCCTCCACAGGCTGCAGGTGGGCATCTGCTCCACCAGTGACCTCCATGGGCTGCAGGGGCACAGCCTGACCTCTCACCACGGATGCAGGGGAGTCTCTGCTCTGGCGCACCTCCCCGCCCCCGCTCCTCCTTCTTCACTGACCTTGGAGTCTGCATAGGTGTTTCCCTCACTCCTACCTCTGTCTCCACTGCAGGTTCCCCTTCTTAAATATGTTACCACAGAGGCACTACCACCGTCGCTGATGGGCTCAGCCTTGGCCGGCGGTGGGTCCAACTTGAAGCCAGGGGAGCTTGTAGCAGCTTCTCATCAGAGTGAATTCTGTAGCCCCGTCCCCCTCTACCAAAACCCCGACACACAAACCCAGTACATCAGAGGATTGTACGGAACAGAGGGAGCCATGCTTGGGTGTTGTTTTAAGAAGAACTAACTGAAGAGGTCCAAACCAGACCTGTGCAGCCAGCTAGCAATTAAGTAGACTGGCTATGGTGATCAGTTTTTTTAGTTGTTTGTTGGCTTTCGTTCTTTTAACAGAGTAAAAGTACCAGATGGTACCAGAGAATGAATTTTCCTTGGGTGAAAAAGTTTTGAACAAATTCTTTAATAACACAGGGTCAAAAAGCATATAGTACAATATTTAGACACAGAAAACAAACATGCCTGGTTGTTAATGCTAAATATTTTAAAGGAGTGAGTAGAGAGACAGAAAACTAGGGTAGGGTAGAGCAGGGTGTACATTATATAGTACAAGCAAGTATGACTAAGACTAATGGGATAAAATTAAGAAAAGGAGGATTTCTGGCCAACAGTGAACATTGTAGATTCTGTGGAAGTGTTTGCGTGGTAGCAGGGAAATGCCGTCCAATGGCTGCAGCCATTGCCAGGCCAGGCGGGACAAAAGGCTAGAAAATAATTCTGCATTGGTACGGATAAGGATGTGGTGCAATAGATACTTCTTTTACTTTCTCGTAAGATGAGAAAGACAAAAATTAATTATGACTGAAAAACTGGCACTCAACTACGTTGGGTTCTTTCCCCAGCTTTGCCTTTTGTCTACACAAGGAACTTTGATCTTTCCACCTCAGCTCAGTGCAGAACTGTTATATGGGCTTCCTTTTCTCAGGACAGTTGGCAAAACACTAGCATATTCTTTCCTAGTACATAGTAACCAGTTGTTCCTATGGGTGGGAATGGACATTTAACTTACTTTAAATACTTAAAATTTAGTAACTGAGGCACAGAAGTTTATACTTAGTGGAGAGAAGCAGGTACCTTCAGCAGATACTTTATTTGCTAGTTGTGACGTAGATTTTTTTACATTTTTATAGGCCTAGACCCACAGCATGCTATTTCATATTTAAATTGCAGTGTTTCAGGATTTTTCATAATTGCTTTCTACAATCAGCCATTTTCACTTAATCTTCACCTCATCCTTTGAATAGTAGCTTGAGACATCATACTTTAAGTGCCGTACATGATTTTGCTATTAATGCCCCCTGGTGTATATAATCTATGTGGTGACATTTTATTAATTGCACAGTACCCAAAGTGTATATAAATCATTTCCTCTTCTCTATCATAAACTGTTCAGAAAAGTTCGGCTGAGGAAAGCAGATACATACACTAGTGGGCTTGATTTCAGAAGGTATTTTACTACAGACATTGCTAATATAGCAGAGTTGGCAGTACATGTGCTGTGATCCTCTCTTCATTTCTGGCCTCCGCTTCCCTTTGTAGGATTCTAGATAACTCAGAGGAGGAACTGGAACGCTAATTAGTGAAAGCTGACTGTACACCCAATTCCCTCCCTCGTGCTGTCTTTATCTGCATACAGTTTTGCCATCCAGTCTGTTACTCTGTTGGCTCAGTTTTCTTTGGTATCTTCTAAGCCATTTCTCTTTTACTGACAAACTGCCTCTCACTGACTATGCATGGTGGTTTGCAAGAGAATTCTTACTATTTTTACCCTCAGTCACTCCATTTCATTCCCTGCCCAAAGTAAAATTTCCCAGTTCTGCACAGGTTAGAAACTACCACCAGTAGATCCATTCACAGATCCTTAATTTCTTCTTTCTTCTCTAGCCAAGGTTCAGCAACCTTTGGTCTTTGCTGTCTGTCCATAGCCAAGGCTGATAAACCTTCACAGTTCAGACCTACTCTCCCTTATCCATTTAGTTCCTGCCACTCAATCAGAACCATAAACATGCTTCTTCACTCATATGCATACACATATATATATACCTTTATGCATATCAGTTACTGAAACAGGGCAGAAACAAAGCAAACAACTGTAAGAGCCCTCTGAGAAAGTTTGTTATGGCTGAGCAATCCCATGCTGTGTCTCTGGAAGGTAATCATCTGAACTGTTTATTCTGGCGAGGGTCTTGATTTTCTGCTGAGTCCACGCCTGTTGTATGCTTTGTGGAGCCAGAACAGCTCCAGTACTGCTCTTTTTTGCGTACATCAAATCTTTTCCTGTTAAAGCAAACAGTGGTTTGTGCACTGCCAGGTACCAGGTAGACTTTAGCCATATCCACCCACACTATAAGTGTTTTGCCGAGATCAGGGTATGGCTGTTTGGTTGGTATTTGTTCCATCACACCCTCATAGTAATCATTCTACTAAGCACAGTCAAAGATAAGGTTGTTTGAAAGGCAAAATTCTGGTAACTGTAAATTCTGCAAACCAACCCATTTTTCTCGTATTTGTACATTAACTCTTAAATTCCCATTTTTCTGTACATTACACACTTCCTTTAAAGTGATTTTGTCGAATACAAGCTTGAAATACCAGTAGCATTGAATTTAAAGTGAAAAAAAAAAAAAAAAGAGAAAAATGTGCTATGGCAACAGTAGGGCATAACTGTAAAGCACAACCACCTAGAACTCAGTACTCAGCTACACCTTTGAATAGCATGGCAGGAAATGACAGGCAACACAATGGAAATTCACACATTTTCACCCTAAAGTCAGATACCTTTAAAATGAGGAACACTCTAGTAATGACTGGCTAGGAAGAGTTTCAGACAGCTTGGTTAGCATCAGTTTTCAACAGAGGTAGATGTCAAATACAGTTCTCCAAGGAAGTATTCAGCTGCATTAACTGTGAAGCCATCCTTCTCCCTATGTCATTTTCTGCCTTACTTACACTACACAGGATATTTCATCTACTCATGTGCATCCTGCAGCCCCTTGAAGTTCAATGAAAAGTTCAGCACTTTGGTGACCATGTCATTAAAGGCTGTATTATAGCATGCACACACCAGACACAGATTACCTTAATTCCAGCATTTTGTAATTCATAGCTCTGCAGATTTCTGAGTTCTGTTGTTACCAGATTTACTTTTAACAAGAAGTAATTTTCAACTAAGAAGCTATTAAGCATATAGGTCCTTATTTTGTTTCCTGAATACCAGTAGTTTATTCAGAAAAAAATCCAGTTCAGCAAGCATAGGCATATATATGAATCTCATTGAAGTCATTGAAATATGTAAGGATTTTGTGCCCCAGTCCTCTTATTGATGCCATTGGTGATGTATGTGGAAAGGTAAGGGTGCAGGTATGGATGGGAGTCTGATTTACACTATGTCTTGTTGTGGGTGGTATTTGTTTTATTTGTGTGCTCCCAGTTAGAAGGATTCCTGTGAGAGAAGGGAGCACTCTTCCTTTTTCAAGGATGCTACTGAGCATGCCTCATGTGGAGATGGTTGCAAAGGATGTGGATGAAGTCAGGCAAGGTGTAGCTATGTTGCAGCATTAGGATCTTACAGCTTATGCCAGGAGACTTCGAAGTGGCAGTGAGTAGGCATCCTTCAAGAGGTGATAGGAGTAACTTCCTGCGGAATAGAGCAGACTGAGCAGAGTTTATTGCAGCTGAGAATGCCATTAACTAAAACCAAACCTGGAGCAATGATCTGCCTGCAAGGATACTTGGGCAAAGAGTTGTGTATGATACAGAAATACAAACTTCGGCTTGCCAGTCTTTCAGGTGACTGTCCTGAGGCAGGTTGTTATTCACCGATGGAGCTGCAAAAGAGGATGATCCACTGCTCTCAGACTGGATTTCTGAAAGAAAATTGGTGGGGGGTTCTCAGTGTTCTTCAGAGCTAAGTAGAGCCAAGCACTGCTGCTTGGAGACCTTCTACCTATCCCTCAGAGAAGAGGTGAGGAGGAAAGGGCATGTGACAAGTGCAGGTTTTTTCACCCTCTGTTCCTCCAGATTTTCTGTCTGTTTGGGGTAACTACAGAAGGGAAACAGTAGAACCCTGACACTGTCAAACTCAGCAAGCATTTCGCCGCTGGCTGTACTGGAGAAGGATTTCATCTCTATTGTTGTGAATATACAACATTGGTTTTGAAGTCATTAAAAATGGCACATTGAAACAAATCTAAATGCCAAACAGTCTTGAAACAAATCAAAAAACCCATGAGGCAAAATGGACATGCTCGTACTAAGCATTCCTCCTTAAAAGCATGAAGATTTAGGGATATGTGGGAGAAACTAGCTGTTTATTTTTCCCAGTTTTAAATACAATGAAAAAAGGGAGTTCCTTAAATTTACTCTAGCTGTAAGAAATTTACTTTAATGCTTAAATTTAACATTGAACACAGTTCTAGAATACTGCCTAGTTCTCAGAATTAATGATGTACTGTGCTTCAGCAATTCCAAGAATTGTTTTGTACCTATTTCAGTCCTTGAATAGAACTTATGTGTCTAAATCCACTTGATTGCTTTGAAAATCTTGATCTCTAAGAAGACTGTGCCACATGAGAGTGTCCTGTGTTTTCATAAACCAGTAAGGAGCAGTATTGGGACAGATAAGTGTATGTACAAGACATAGTGAATGCTATAAATTTACTAATTTTTGTGGATTGTGATTATGCAAATGTGTTCAACTAAAAACATTGGTAACTGACATTATCTTTTAAATGAAAGGACAGTAATACCAGTGGGTATATACGAACCAGTGTGGTTACTTTTGCAGATCATTTGGAAAATTGTCTGTAGTAATGCTGGCACTTATGTTCCTTTTCAAATTAAAAAAACATATTGTAAATCAATGTAGAATTTATGCTGTACACACCATTTCAGTTCAGCATTAATCATGAATATATAACCAGTAAGGTTAATCCTACTGGTTGTTTAAGAGAAGAATAAGATACAGTATGCAAAGGGTGAATAATTGAATATGGTTTAGAAGGAGATGTATGGCAGTGATGGATGCAGTTTTAATTTAAAATGTTTTTACTCTTTGCACTGGTGGGATAGCAACATTAACTAGAAATTAATTTAAAAATTACTTAAAAGCCTTAGGGGTGGGAATGAGGGCAAGAATAGATATTTATGCATAAGTGTGGTTGTACAGACGTAGACATAGAAGGAAGGGAATTTATTTGGCTGTCTTAGGAGTCTGGCAGTTAAATGTGCTGATAGGCGTTGATCACCTTAGGCACTTCATAATCAGAAGAAAGAGACATCAACAGGAGGTGGTTCGTATAATTTTAAGACAGTCATTGATGTTAGCTCAAAGCCTAGGTCATTTAAACATTCAAGACTTCAGCTGAATTCACAATGCAAATACTGAATCACATATTGCGATAGTGCATATTCAGTAGGCCCTACTTCAAGTGGGGATAAAACCCCATCACGGTAATAATGAGCAGCATTTGGGGGACACTATTTTACAGACACACCAAATTTCATCTGATAAAAATTAAACTAATTAGCCAAAATAGGACATACAGGTCTAAAGAGTTTCTACTTCATTTGTATTTAGAATAGCATATTAATTCAGTATACTGCAGTATGTCAATGACAACGGTTCCCTTGAAAGAATTTGTACAGGATAAAAATGCACTGGGAGTGTATGTCTCATGATGTCTTACAAATAGGTCTTCAGTTTTGGATGTATTTCA
This sequence comes from Strix aluco, assembly GCF_031877795.1. Lineage (NCBI taxonomy): Eukaryota > Metazoa > Chordata > Aves > Strigiformes > Strigidae > Strix > Strix aluco. The sequence goes on from NC_133932.1 coordinate 77,582,127, forward strand.
GTGGCCATAATTAAATAGATGTTTCTCAGTAAAGACAAATAAATTTCTTAATATTTGATATAATCAAAATCATATAAATAGCTGGAATTTCTGTGTTTTCCTGTTTTTCAGGGATGACTGTATAAATGGGAATATTACTTCATGATGTATATTAATGTGACCATTTTTAAAAGTGCTGTAGATCTTCCTTGGAAAAATAAAATCAGCTGAATTATTTTAAAATGAGAAAACATCTAAATTTGCAGAACTTGCATCAATATTGTCAGACATGTTATTAGTTTGCTTTATCATTTAATTACAGCATCCTTCTTCTTTCCTCAAGTCTTATGAGATACCTTATAATTCCATTGAGAATTATCAAATAAAAATTATATATTACATATATAGGACAACAGCATTTTCCTATCAAAGGATATTCCTTTGTTGTTCAAAAAAAAATGTTTGATGCTCATATTTTTAAAGAAATCCTTTGAAGTTAACTTCAATAGAAACTCTTACCATACAGACTAGAAGAGATTTAGTTTACTAATTAGCTGCTTTATTTTGATTTAGTATATATCAAAATCAATTCACAATTATAGATCTTTTATTAATTAAACTTTTAAAAACAGCTCTGTATGTGCTGATGGCAAACTTTTAACCTGCCTTTTTCTTTTATTTAATTTTCTTTCTTCTCAATTCCCAACTTGATTTAATGTTCTACGTTTTTAGACAAACACTGCACTCACCAGTTGAAGAACAGGAACTAGAAGTGAGGCTCACATAAATCCTTATCCTAGAATGAGTTTCACAGTCCATGAATGGCAATTCCTTTGTCATTGCCACCCACGTCTCTGCCAACTACTCTTACACCATGGTGCTAAACCCTTTGTTCTCCTTTGTGCCTGTTCTGCTTTTCTGTCCTTCCCCTGCCATGGAGATAAGATTTCTTAATTCCCACCCTCTGTGCTTTCACATCAGGTAAGTATTTCTGAAGTGAAAATTCATAAAGGACATATGGGAATAATTTTTGAAAGGATGGGTTATAGGGAGAGGAGCATCATGAGAGTTCAAGAATTTGTGGGAGGGGGAAGTTGCATATTTTCTTTCCTCTCCCTTACTTAATCAACTTCTTTCTATCCATGCCGCTTCTCAGTATTGAGGGCGTGCCCCCAAATTTATCATTTTCATCCAGAATCACACATTACCTCGTGTATCTTTACTGCTTTCTATTTTGCTGTAATCCCATCCGTCTCTGGCAGCATTCAGCAAAGCAGCTCTTAATTAGGTGGTGTTAAAGCTGTCAGTGTTGCAAATCAGCTCTACTGGCAGCTAAACCGCTCTTCTAGTTTGCTGGATATAGATGAGCAGAAGCTGACACAGCTCTAGCAAGTTGTGATGGTGAAAGGAGTGAAAAAAATGCAGTTGTACCCCCTTACACACAATCTCACAGCCTTTGAAAGAAGACTCACTAGTATCTGCACTTGGTGCATCTGTTGATTTGCCTTTTGAAGGACCTGCTAGGTTTTATGCCCTAAGTATGCCATAGCTATGAACACTATGCACTATGTTTATCTCTCGTTATATGACATTTACATTTTTAACTCTTCTTAATCCTGTTTGAAAAAACAGTCAAAAGAATAGAAATGGTGTGCAGGTTTCTAAAAGATTCTTTGTGGTTTGGTTGGCCTTTTTTTGAGGAGGGGTGGAATGATTTTCAAAGAGGACTGAAATTTGGATTAATGATGCATTTGTTAGGTTTGAGACAGCCTCTCTGTTTTAGGTCTCTTGCTTTAAATAAATTTCTTAAAATAACATCTTAGAAAAGAAAGCTGGTAATGTTGAACTATGAACTTGCTGAAAATGACCGTTACAAGTCACCTTTGTGTGTGGTTATGAAACTGAGGAGCTATTGTGTTGCTCATGCAATTACCCAATTAAGTTTGAATTCAACTAAATTTGGAAAGGTGAGCTTCCAAATAACTAGAAGGCTGCAGTCTCCTGTATCCTATGACTCCAGCCTCTCCAAGAGATTTACACAACAGGATTCCTGTGTGGTCCAGTCCAAATCCAACCTTAATTTTATGACCCTTTTAGAAAGTGAGGAAATAATTTTTTCTGCTACTTCCTGTGAGAGGGAAGCAATTAAAAATGTACAAACCTTTGACCTTAGAATCAACTTATTTTCATTCTGAAATGCTACTGTATTTCATCCAAGCCACATTAGTTTGAGTTTTTCCATATCCCTTTGTTTAGACATGTATACGCTGCTGGTTCTACCTTAGTGAAGGGAAGAGGGATATCACAGCTTGACTGCAGTAAAATAGTCTAGCTGGTGAAGTTGGAGAACAGATGCTTTTTTTAAAAAAAAGGAAGTACATAGGCAATTACTGCCCCTTGCCCTCCAAAATAAAAGCAATCAAAATCACTGATTAGCTTCGCTATCCCCCTGCTTAAGGCAATAGAACCTATAAGTTGTCAGCAGTTACCAGAGCTGTTTCAGTTAGGAGGAAATACTCCAATGATTCTATTCTATGTGTTTTGTTTGAATGAAAACTGCTTTACTAGAAAGTAGATTTTGAGTCTAAGTGCAAAAAGTCTTTTTTTTCCTTCTAATTGTTCATCTGATCACTTCTTTAGTGGTCATTTGATTTATTTCAAAGTAATTTCTGCTTTTATATGTAAATCACAAGTTTTAGTGTGGTAATTAAATTATGCAAGGAAAATGCAAGGAAAAACTGTTCTAATCAAAAGGTGGAAATTCCATTAAAATATTTGATATTTATTTATTTGGCCAAGTATCTCATGTTAGAAAAACATTTTTTTCTAAAAATTAGATTTTCTCTGGTGTACCACTATGGACATATTCCTAAAGTTTCCCATCACATACCTGACTAGCTGTTTCTGAATGGTCTAAGCCTTTTAGTATGAAGTGAAATCTTTATTGCCTCATTCAGGTACATAAAACTGTAAGAGTCATAAAGACCAGAAGTGAAAGTATTCTAAGGGAGGTAGCTATTGCCAGTCTGAACTATATTGTACACTGTGTTCCCAGGACAAGTACAGTACATATGGTAACCATGAAGATTAATGTACTCTGTTAGGCAAGGCATTGCAATCAGAAACCAATAATCAATACAGATGACCAGTCTGACCCAGGAAAAGATTTTTATTCATTCTGGGTAGAGTTGTCTTAATTGCCTAAAGCACACATTTGAAAGGTTTTAGTTTGGAAGGGGAGTTATCAAAGAATGAAAGTATTCTACTACTTCCAATGCTGATCAAATACTTCTGTAAGTTTTAAACAGCTCAACAAAACAAGAGCTGTGAAAAAACACTGAAATTCAGCTCAGCCTTCTAAAGAATTTCAAAGCACACATGCTATGTTAATTGTAGTAAAATAAAAAGCTGCAATAAGAGCTAAGAGAAGGTAAGGAGCCCTAGTTGATATAAAACTTTTCCATGAAAGGAGGTTTTTATTCCTACTGTCTTTGGCTGGGAAATACAATAATAGTAAAAAGAAAACCCACTAAATAAAATATTTATTTCCTTAAGTAATTAATGTCTTAGAGCCTCATTTTCCAAGTTTTCATGGCATTTGGAAATACTGACAGCAGGTGACCAAAGAGAGAGTTGAATGCTTTCATGTGCATATTTTGCTGTTAGAAATTAAATTATTTAGAGGGACATATTTTTTTGCTGTTTCCATGTCAGACAACCCTTGAAGCATTTGGATTTCATTTTTGGTTTTTTCACCATCATTTCTTCAAAATAAAGAAAACTGTCCCCCCTCTGTTTTTTTGTTTTTTCTTTTGTTCTTTTCTGTTAAAATGTGTTGTTATTAGTGCTTTCTCAGTATGTAAGAAGCAAGAAGTAGTTGGGAATTCAAAATGATTCTTCATCCTTGTACAAGAGGTTGCTGGCAAATAGAGATTGAATTTCTGCTTATCCTGAATTGCTCTGCATGTTCTTTTCTCATGAGCTTAAAGGAACTAGAAGATATGCCCTAAGTCTTCCTAGCAGCAGAATTTATGTTTCCAGTCCTCCAACTCAGATTTCTGAGTATTGTGAGCTCTCTTCTGCCCTTTGCCACTTTAAACTCTCAGCAAAACACCCACATAAATCGCTCATGGTACCTGAACGCTGTTGTGAGGAGGGGTGAGTTAAAGCACATACGTACAGCACTGAGCTTGGGTTCCCCCTGAAGAGCCATTTCTTCTATAGAGTCTATGCAGAATTAGGAGACGCCAACTTTAATATGAGCAGCTTGCTCATTGGAGTTGACACAGCAACGCAATCATGCTGAAACTGAATCCAGGCTAAATATTTAAGAAGGTGATTTAAACTGCGAGAGGGCAAAAAAGGAAGGGCTGGCAGTGTATTTAACTCCTCTCTAGCTCAGCTGTGCCTGTCTTGGTACATGGGTAATGCCATATCCTAAAAATAATACCAAGAATTCTGAAGGATTTCATGATGATCCTGAGTAAGTACCAATTGAAGGGTGTGCTGCAATACCTATGTTATGGTCTGTGTCCTTCCAGCTCATCAGCTACTCATTATAATAAGAGCAATGTTTGTCTTCATATTTATAAAGCAGCTAGTAAATCTACACTACTGCAATAACATAAAACCAAAAAGAACACTTTTCTAATGAATCAAGAAATAAAAGGCCAAATAAAACAGAGACAGTGAAAATGCCTGATTCACATCTGGTTCATAAATGACATTTCGAAGACATAGTTCTTGAATTGAAATGTAGGTGAAAGAGTAAGTAGCCTATTGAAGCAATTTCAAGGAGGCATGCCAGGTGAGGTCTTCAGAGGAACCAGTGTTAATAGAAAATTGTTGGAAGTGAGGCTCCTAGAGTTGTAAAATGTAAAAGGTATGGAAATATTGAAGGCATGGGGAAAAAATGAAGTGCAGGTAGGTTCCAAATTCATTCTCTCCTCATTCACCTTCCCTGAAATTTGGGAGAAAGTTGAAGCACATATAATAATCCATTACTTGTCAAAATTATATTTAATGTGTTTCTGAAGGAGTGAGCAATATATTGTTTGCTACAGCTCATACATGGTACAGCTTTGGAATAATGGCAACCAGATTTAGTAGTAGAGGTGGAGCTGTCGTGCTTCACAGTAAGCACAACATTATGTTTTTTTCCTTTTGTGGTTAGCATAGTTTCAAAATAAAAATATACAAACATAGGAAATGTCAACATTGTTGACATAACTAAATAGAAGATTACATCTAGAGGATTCAGAAACAATATGTAAATACAGACAATGTTGTAGTGCAGATAGTGAAGAAACTTGAGTTTTCAGAGAAAAACTTAGAAAATATAGATTGATAATGTCAAATGCATCCATTATAATGTGACTGACAGAGCACAGCATCACAAATCAGTTACAAATTTTGCCTACCCCATAACTGTGTACCTATATTCAACAAGGCTAAGTGACGGGTCCTGCACTGGGGTCACAACAGCTCCATGCAACGCTACAGGCTTGGGGCTGGAAAGCTGCCTGACGGGAAGGACCTGAGGGTATTGGTTGACAGCCGGCTGAAGATGAGCCAGCAGTGTGCCCAGGTGGCCAAGAAGGCCAATGGAATCCTGGCTTCTATGAGAAATAGTGTGGCCAGCAGGACTAGGGAAGCGATCATCCCCCTGTACTCAGCACTGGTGAGGCCACACCTCGAATACTGTGTTCATTTTTGGGCCCCTCACTATGAGAAAGACATTGAGGTGCTGGAGCATGTCCAAGAAAGACCAGCAAAGCTGGTAAAGGGTCTAGAGCACAAGTCTTATGCGTAGCAGCTGAGGGAACTGGGGTTGTTTAGCCTGGAGAAAAGGAGACTCAGGGGAGACCTTATCACTCTCTACCACTGCCTGAAACGAGGTTGTAGCGGTGTGGGTGCATCTCTTCTTCAAGTAACAAGTGATAGGATGAGAGAAAATGGCCTCAAGTTGTGCCTGGGGAGGTTTAGATTGGATATTAGGAAAAAACTAATCACTGAAGGGGTTATCAAGCATTGGAACAGGCTGCCCACAGGAGTGGTTGAGTCACCATCCCTGGAGGTATTTAAAAGATGTGTAGATGGTAGCAGTTAGGGATGTGGTTTAGTGGTAGACTTGGCAGTGTTATGTTTATGGTTGGACATCATGGTCTTAAAGGTCCTTTCCAACCTAAATGGTTCTGTGATTCTATATATATACATACACATATGTGCGTACATGTATGTACGTATATGTATGTACAAAGTCAGGCTGGATGGGGCTTTGAGAAACATGATCTATTGAAAGATGTCTCTGCCTATGGCAGGGGAGTTGGACTAGATGATATTTAAAGGTGCCTTCCAATCTAAACCATTCTATGATTCTGTGGTTTTTTATATGTTTATGTATATATGTGGTGTATAATATGACCAGCTGGAAGTGTTAAATTGGGTCTATACCACTTCGTGTACCTGAGGTTAAATGCATTTATCACTGTGCTTTGAAACTAGTCCAGACACCTAGTTTGCTGCTAAGAGATCAGTGATAATTTGCAGATTTAGAATATTTTTTATTGTGAAAGGAAAAGAACTTGCAGACTTTCATTTTGAAAGTACTGTAGTGCGAGGGAGTATACTAATCCACATAGGACTGGTAGGTGATTAATTACACCTTAGTAAAGTACAGGGTCCACTTCAACCCTACAGTTTAGATGAAGTCACTAGATATAAACCAAAAATTAATTTGGCCTATTTAATTTCAGGGTTTATACAATAATTATTTTGTCTCATTGTATTTTATGAATTGAACTGTGTTGCAATGTTTATGAAAAAGAGTTAAATCTGTATTCATATTATTTGGGTTCTATTTTGCATTTCATAGTATGTAGCTTTAAGAAAATTACTGCTGAGGTGATGATATACTTACTAACAGTTCTAAAATCTGAGGGGAAGGTAACAATCTCTATGCATTATTGTTTTCATGAACAATTTAAGTAGTATTTTTAGGTTTCTTTTATGTTGCAGCTGCTGCTCTCCATTTCTCCAAGTCAGATTGCAGTCACTGAAAGGCTGCTTACTTCCTCTCTATCTTTTTGCAAAGAAAATGACATATCTGTGCTAGCTGATTTATAAACTCGTGAGGAGGAGGTTCATTTAGTTTCAAAGAAGCCATTATTGCATGGATTTTTAGGGCAGAAGAGTCACCATTTCTCTTTTTGATTGTTCTCTTAGAAGTTTGTGGGAGGAGAGAAGTGACTACTGTTAGTAAGAGGCATACAGGAGTGTACCTGTACTACTGCTTTATTCTGTTATTGCAGGGTATGAATTAAGAGGATGCAGCTAGTCTGAAGGAGGCATATGCAACACTTACTCTTTAGCACTAAAGTAGAAATAAGACTTTGGCTATCAAATGTAGGATGTAAGGGGAAAAATGTATCTAGTTTCTGACAGAAACTTTTACCTTTAAAGTTTGGTTACTTGCAAAGTCAAATCTTACAGTTTTTCATTCCCCTTCAATAAGCTTTTTATCATTATTTCCATTCATTTGCTTCCTAACTGTGTATTTTCTCATTCTTCCTGTGTTAATAACTTTACTTTGTTCCTTTGACCAAAATTCAGTTTGCCTTTTTTAAGTAGTTTTTTTATTTTTAAATCAAAATTTGCTAGCAAAAAGGCAAGAGTATCTGGTACAACATGACAGGTTCATTAGTTGCTTGTATTTTCAAATACTACAGAGACATTTAGACTACTGGAAGATAGTCCTTGGCAGTTGCTGATTTCTTTATGATTTTAGCCATAAATAATCTGAAAATTACATTTGTTTTAAAAATCGTATTGTGATAACATGAAAAGCAGGACCCTGATTACATATCAGAGCACATGTTTGCATGTCCTGAAATGTTGCCATTCTTCAGTAATAGTCCCATTTCCAGTTTATTTTGAGGCTGTGTAGTAGGAGGCCCTGTAAAAACTCATAGTTCAATACAGTGCTTACCTTGAGTTTTGCGTACAAATCACATGAGGTAGAAGGTGGAAACAGAAGCACAGTAAAGTGAAATTCATAGAATATTTTTCAAGCCAGGATAGTTTACTGTCTATGCTGCTCTTTCTGCCAGGTCAGTGTCACCTGTGCTGCAGCCAGGTAACATTTACAGAAAGGTTTCCAACTGCATATTCTAAAACTTGCAAGAATTATTATGTCACTTGTTTTTGGGGAGCATTGTGTTTCCTTAAATATCACCATACCCTCTGTATTATCGCCTGCAACTGGTAACAAAGGTTCTCGATGCTAAGGTGATCTTAAAGTAACTAGAGTTTCCAAGGAGATTTTTCATTGGACTATGAATCTTAAAAGAGTCTTTACATTCATTTCTACTACATTACTAACCTGAGAAGTTCCTCTGCCATTATAAAGAATGTTAAAACAAGTCTATAGCTTAAACTGGTGAAGAATCACCCTATTCTCAGTGCACTGGGACAGGCAGCCTGTACTGGAAAGCTAAGACTGCCTCCCTGCCATCACCAAAGTTAATAACATCTGAGCTGAAATTACTGCCTCTATTTCTTTGCAGTGTCTAAAAGCCACCCCTTTCAGCATCTAATTAAAAACTCCCCCTGCACCTTGTTTCCTCAATGAAGTTGCATTACTTGAATTCGTCTAGCATCTGGAAGTTCCTCTCAAATATAGTAGATGATATCTTAGATTTACAACGTTTTTTAGTGTCCCACACTGATATATAACTGCATCAATGTAAGATATTAAAAAGCCTGTTCCCTTAAAATTTGTGGTTAATGCTTAATAATTTTGAGAAATGTTCAGATTGCAGAGCATGAGAATAATTTGCTAAATTCTCCTTACAAGCATATCTTTGTCAGACAGTCATAAAGTAAGTTGAAAGCAAAATGGTTTATAGAAAATTAGTTACACAGCTTGTAAAATGCTCTACAATGTTCTGCAAACAAAAGGGAAAATTTCCTGCAATTTCACAATTTTGTACTTGCTCAGATGGCCATTAACCAACAACATGAAAATCAAATTTATCCTATTCATGCTATGAATTATCTATGATTAGCAGTGTATAGAATGTGATTTTCTAAAGCTGCTTTCATAGTCAAGGTATCTTCAAGCACTTTGTAGGAAAAAAAAAAAAAAAAAAGACAAAATAGCACCACAAGTATACTAAACCTGTACAGGATCAAAAAACTGGCCCCTTTTTTTAGGCCAAGACTGAATCTTTACTCAGTGGCTTTTAGAAATCATGTTGCATAGAATGCTAAAAGTCAAGTTTTCTTTGCTATTTCTAGTCTTGTTCCAGGACCAGTACCTTATAATAATTTTTCAGACATGTGATGTCTTCTGCTTTCAATATCAAATCCAGCTAGCACCTTGAGTGACTGTTTCCCATGTTACTTTCTTAGTGGTATGGATTCTGTGCATACAACTTTAACTGGCCCTGTTGTATAAAACCTATGATCCCTCTTTAGAAGTTGTGGTCTAAGCTCTGCAGAAATTGCCAAAAAAGAAAAAAGATACTCACAATGCATTTTCATTTTTTATTTGACTTACTGTTTTCTGTGTGCTGTAATGAACTCAGGTCATGTTTTGTTAGCTCTTCTGAACAAGGGTTCTGTATTCTGTGATACTCACATGATCCCAGCTAATGGGGCTTTAAGAAATCATCAGGTACCATAAGACTTGCACTGTAGTTACAGAACATACCACAACCATAGGTCATGGTGGTGCTGTGCACTGAAATGAGCTGGGAGTCATATTCACCTTCATGTCACTGCAGTGGTATGATCTAGGCTGCAACAGGCTCATAAGTAAAAAAGACTGGAGTAACACAAATGTAACCTTTTTAGTTGTGATAACTTTTTTAAATATCACTCAACTCTTTTGTACGCATCTAAACAACTTTAACAAATCAAAATTTATTATAGCTACCAGAGAGGATGGTCTTCCAGTAGACACATGTAGAGATGAGTACAAATAACCTACAACATCATTATAGCAATAGGTACAAAATTAACCACAATAATCATGTAGCCAGTAAATGATGTTTACACTGTTCATTAATTGATTTGGTACTTTTGAGAGCTACCCTGCCAGTTTGACAATTATGGACTCTAAGCTTCTCACACACTAAACGGCCAAAATAAGCAGAGCTTTTTTGCGATTCAGATCCTCACCATGGCTTACTCAGTACTAATAAACTTGAAGGTTTTGTCAGTAATTTTTTATTCTTCAAGCCAATTTGTCCTCTTTTTTTTTTTTTTTTTTATATTAGACCATCACCAAGAGTGTTAAGTATTTCCAAATGCAGTCTGAATTTCTGTAGGTCCGAACTAAAACCATAGAGCCCTTTGAAGACACCTCTTTCAAGGTTTCACATGATAATGTTGAACATTACGAGCTTGGTCAATTTTGAACTAGTAATATGAGGGTATTATGGCCCATATGTTCTTTTATTATTAAGTCCGTCAGACCCTAGAAGTTTGCAACACCTACCATCTTGCTTAGTAAGCAAGATCTATTATGGACTTGAAACAAAAATCCCATATAAAGGATGTTGGTACGAGGAGTGACCTGATGTACATATGAAGCTCCAGAAAGGAGTTTAGCTTTAGGAAAATGTAGTTTCATCTTCGGTTATTCTAGTTTGCTTAGTGACTGCGTTTTGCGTGGACCACTGCTTTCCTGAGCCAGGGTCTGTGTGCCTCTGGCTGTGTAAGGTGACAGCTGCTGTGGAATTTCTCCAGGGCAGTGAGCTGGCAAAAGCCAATTTATGTCACTCATCTTCTCTCTGCCCTGCAGGAAGGTGGAAGGAGTATTAAAGCCATGTACACCATTCTGATAGTCCTGGAGTGACAAATGACTGCTTTAGGCCATGCATGGTAATGCTTCATAAGACTAAGTGATGCAGGTAGTCTCCACCTGTCAGCAATTACAGTGTCATTGCTTACTTGAGCTTTTGGGTGAATCCGGGATATTGCATACAATTTTTCGTTTAGAGTTCCTCAGCTGTACCAAGCACATCCCTAATGCTAAATAAATGAGTAGTATTTTAGAAGTCTTTACTGCTTTCATGAAATTCCCATCTGGGCACAAAGCAAACCCTCAACTCCCTTGTGCATTTCCAAACACTGAAATAATTTGGATCGTTAATGGGTTATCATGTATTGGTTTTTATGGCCATTGCATCTTTAATGCACTGTGCCATTCACGTTCTTCACAGTGTCCTGGATGCTGAGAATCGTCATCCTGCATGGAGCCAGATGCCAACATTAGAAGTGATTCATAGTAAATGTAAGAAATTCTTCACTGTTGCTGTTGATTGATGGCAGCAACAGGGCATTTCACTTGAGACTGCTTCAATACAGCTAATCTTAAGTCCAATTTAATATTAGACACACTTTTCCCATCATGCAACTGGCTGACAGCAACATCAGAACATTTCTTTCATCTTATTCCTACACAGTTTAAGAAACACACATCCAAGGGCTGAAAAAGGTCAGCAAATTAAACAAGAACAAAAGCTGGCATTATGTCTCTTCTTTCAAGTTTGCACGGAGAATTTTCCATGGCTGTATGCTCTGAAAAGGGCTGCAATCCAAATGACACACTGCTGATCCGATGATCCAAAATGATTTTTAAGGCTTAGGCAAGTGCTGTGGGCTAAATTCAGCTTTCACTTAGACCTTGTTCCAAATACAGAAACATGTAAAGAAACGGTGAACTCTCATGGTCAAACATTACAGCAGAGGTGCAGCTGAACCATTTCAAGGGTACAAATCCAAGTTAAAATCCTGTGATGCAGAAAGAACAAACTAAGACATATTAAAGTAGGGGAAGGTAGGGGAAAGTTGGGCACAGTAGGTGTGTGGACTAGAGCACTGTGATTGATCTCCTAAGGATATAGCAGTCTGTCTGAGAGGCCAACAGGAAAGCATGCACAGCATTCATGACAAGTAAGCAGCTAGATTCTGACATGCTGTAGAAAAAAATTAAGAAACACAAATGCCAATCTGGCCTCCATGAGCAGACGAGTCCTGGGATTTAGAAGTAATGAATTTCTTTTTTGGGTCTCCTCAGCATAGTGTTTTTGTGTGCATGTGTATTTGCTCAGATACCTCCACCTTGCTGGCCCCGTGAGCTCTCTGTCTTTCTGCCAGCAACTAGGTGCTTTTCACATTGCCTGCCACAGCCATCTCCTAATTTGCTGCCTCAGCCAGCTGTTCATGCCTTTACATAGCCTGTGCCTAGCTTGTATCCTGTCTGAACCTCCTTCCCTATTATCTTGGTGTTGAATTGTGTTATGCCAACATAATACTCTCTATTAGCTAAATCGTCCCCTTTCAGTTCAGTTGGGAAGGCGACCTTTAGTAATTGACAAGAAGCTTTATTGAATTTTACTGAATAATACTACAATTAGGATATTATTTGTGTTACTGTAATTTATTTTCCAATATCAAATATACCACTGGAAAATATTTTTATGAGTGTCCAAAGGTACAGACTGTATGAGAAAGTATGCATGTATGTACCTATATACCAAGGTGGTTTATGCATTTTTATTCTTCCTGTATTACCATTTTGCTTCCCTGTTGCTATTTTTTGTGAAGGGAGAGAAAAGTGCATTTTACAGCCTCACTTACTAGTTTCTTTTAGCAGGTCCTTTCACAATTGAGGCAGAATACTTTGTTACTATGAAGGAAATTTTGACAGTATTAAAAATACAGTGTAAAATATGCAGAGAGATTAACTATCTGTTTTGAACTTTTGTGAAATAGAAATGTAACACATACAATGCTACCTGTTTTGAATCACACCACTGATAAAAATGCATGATCGATGCCAATAGCTCTGTCTTTAATTATTGTATTCTTATAGCTTGCCTTGTGGATTAAAAATAAAATCAAGACCTCATTTAGTCACTCTATTTTCTTGACTTCACTGTGCTTTAGGCATTGTTATTAACCCAGTCTTGTTCTGTAAATTTCTGACTCTCAGGCTTTATCTCATAAGCCTCCCTTTGCAGACTGGATTACACAACCATTTTATGCCACTAGGGTCAAAAGGAAGCTAGCTTGCATGAGGAGGGTAGAGCTGTCTTCTGTCTGCAATTTTGTCAATGATTTGCACAAGAAGTCCAGATGTTAAGAGGCAAGAGGCAGTCCTATTAGCTGAATGCTTGTAAATATGTCCTTAGTCTCCACTCAGCTTCAGTTAAGCAAACTACCTTAAAACACCAGTGGAATTCAACAGATGAATTCTTCTGTAGTCAGATACAAGTGCTAGTCCTTGTAGTCTCCCATACATACCGTATTATGCTCTAATTTGATCCCCAAAAACCCCAGTAATACGGAGAGTAGCTTGGTCAAGACCCTGAGCTCCAGGCATGGTTAAACATAAAATGTAAACGTGGACAGTTCTTTATCAACATAACAACTTCAGCTCACCAAGGACTGAGACGGTATTTTACAACTGCATATATGAATTTCTAACACATTAATGTATCTTTATGAATGTAAAAAGTGTGTGTTGCTCCATTTTTTCATTCTTCTATAACATTTTCGCATTCACAGGCCCCAGTTCTCCTGGGGCAGTTGAACAACTGATATCTCCTAGAAGAGCAACACAGCAGGAAACAATCCAGATTTCTGGATTGCTGTGATGTAACTTCCTAACACACATGAGCTGATGAGGGCAGGTGTTCTGGCCGGACCTCATACTTACAAGCAAGGAGGAACTGGTCAGGTGAGATTCAGGAGCAGTCTTGGTTGCAATGACCATGAGGTTGTGGAGTTCAGGGTCCTGCAAGGAGGGAACAAAGCCAAAAGACAGGACCACAACCCTGGTATTCAGGAGAGCAGATTTTCCATGTTCAGGTGTCTTCTTGGGAGAACCCCATGAGATGCAGTCCTAGAGGTAAGAGAGTCAATAAGAACTGGTTGATTTTCAAGGATCTCCTCCTTCAATCTCAAAAATGGTCCCCTTCCAAGTGCAAGGAAATCAAGCAGATGAGGCCTGCATGGATGAACAAGTAGCGCTGGACAAAACTCAAAAAGGAAGCGTACAAGAGGTGGAATCAGGGCCAGGTGCCCCAGGAGCAATACAAAGATTCTGTCTGAGAGTGGAGAGATAGGGTTAGGAGAGCCAAAGCCCACGTGGAGCTTAATCTGCCAAGGGACATGGACAGCAACAAGGAGGGCTTCTACAGATATAAGAGCAGCAAAAGGAAGACTAGGAAGAATGTAGGCCTGCTGCTGAATGGGTTAGGGGACCTGGTGACATGGAAATTGTTGAAGTACTCAATGCCTTTTCACCCTTGTCTTGATGAGTAAGACTGACCTTCAGGAATCCCAAGCCCCTGAGACTTGTGAGAAAGTTTGGAGCCACTTACTCTTGGTGGAAGAGGATTGCATTAAGAAACATTTAAACAAACTGGACATACAGATGTCTATGGAATCTGATGGGAGGAACCTAGGATTGCTAAGGGTGCTGGCCAATGTTATTGCAAGGCCACTCTTAATTCATCAACACCCTCTTTAATTATCTGGATGATGGCACAGAGCACACCTTCAATAAGTTTGCAAATGATAGAAAACTGGGAGGAATGGCTGATACACCGGATGGTTATGCTGCTGCTCAGAGGGACCTTGGTAGGCTGTGGAGCTGACCGTACAGGAACCTCATGATGTTCAACAAAGGGAAAAGCAAAGTCTTACACTGAAGAAGGAATAACTGCATGCACCAGTACAGGCTTGACACCAACCAGCTACAGTTTAGCAGAAAAAGCCTTGGGGGTCCTGGTGGACAACAAGTTGAACATGAGCCATCCATGTGCTCTTGGGGTACAGAAGACCTACGACACTCTGGGCAGAATTAAGAAGAGCACTGCCAGCAGACTGGGGGAGGGGATCCCCCTCTACTCAGGTCTGGTGAGGCCATCAGGAGTGTTGTGTCCAGTTTTGGGCTTCTCAGTACAAGAAAGATGTGGACGTACTGGACTTAGTCTAGCAGAGGGTCACAAAGATGATAAAGGGGCTGGAGCATCTTTAATATGAGGAAAGACTGAGAGACATGCAGCTGTTTAGCCTGGAGAAAATAAAGCTCAGGAGGAGATCTATCAGTATGGAAAAATACCTGATGTGTGGAAGTAAAGAACATGGAGCCAGGCTCTTCTCAATAGTGTCCAGTGGTAGGATAAGAGGCAACAGGCACAAACTGAAACACCAAGAAATTCCATTTAAACATGAGAAAAAACTTTTTCACTGTAAAAACACAGGGTGAGGTTGCCCAGGCAGGTTGTAGAGTTTCCATCCTTGGAGATACTCAAAACCTGACTGGACGTTGTCCTGAGCAACCTTCTCTAGGTGATGCTGCTTTGAGCAGAGGGGTTGGACTAGATCATCTCAAGATGCCTCTTCTAATCTCAGAGATTCTGTGATCATATTTTTCCTCTGTCTCCCACTGGGACATTGTCTAATTTTGAACATCTGAACACAAGAAAACGCTCTTTCACTGTGAAGGTGATCAAACAGTGGAACAGGTTGCACAATCAGGTTGTGGAGTCTTTATCTGACAAGATATTCAAACACTGACTGGACACAGTGCTGGAATACCTTCTCCAGCTGACTGCTTGAGCAGGCAGGGGCAGACTAGATAATCTCAAGAGGTCCCTTCCAACCTAAATAATTATGTGATCCTGTGAATTTAAAACAGTACAGGCACACAAAGTGTTTAGGAAGAAGTTGAGAAGAGGAGTTCTTCTATATTTTGAGTTTTATTTTTCCTGACATTTTGTCAGGCGCTTTTACATATAAACTCAGGAGCAAATAAAAATGGTCATTTCCAATGTGAGCACAACTTCAATTTACACACAAACACAAAGAAACGTAATGGTGCATAACTTATTTATGTTGTGTTTGCAAATAAGCATTAAAGACATAAATTGTATTACTTGTGAAAGACTGTAAAAATTATCGATATTAGTAACCATTCATTCAAAGATGGTTTAATGTAAAATAACTACATTCTGCCTGGTTGACTCTAGCTTCTACTGGAACAGCTGTGGCTGACCCAGTGAAGGTAGTGGTTAAGTTTTCAGGGTAAATCATAAATCCATGCTCTTTGTGGTGGGGACCTAGAAGTTAGTTCTTTGAACTTCTGGCACACCTCTTATCACTACTGATTCGGAAACTCATGGATGTAAACTCCTGGACAGTGCTGCATACCTCCATTTCTCTTTTCTCCTGTGGGATTGCAACAGCGGTGACACAAAGCATTAAGTGCACAGATACATGAATTATCTGTGAAGTACTTCACAGTTCATTGACCCAGATGTGCATATCTACTATATGTAGATAAGTTTTATAGTTTTAGGCAATAGTTAGACATCAGATTAATCCCATATTACTTACCTTTCTTGAGCAAAAGCAATGCACAAGATAGAATTGATGTTACTTGTTCCTGAACAATAAGTCATTAACATCTGCATGAGTAAATCATAATGAAGGAGTAGATAGGCAACTCAGGGCCTATCTACTCGGTTCTATCTACTCAAGGGCAACTGAGTAGATAGAAGTACAGTTTATGCATTAAAAACATTCTAAAGCAATGGATATCATATTAAATGATAAACATTCAGTAAGAAGTTAATTGGCAAATAAAAAACTGAAAGTAAAAAACCAACCAGCTTGCATATATAAACCAGTTGAAGCAATATATTAGAATATATTTTAAAGACTAAAAATTAAAATAATGTAAAGAAGCTTTATAAAAACATATTATTACAGCTGATTATATTTTGACTGCAATAAAACTTTATAATGTATGTGGTTTGACTCATTTTGATGATAAAATTTTCTTTTGCAGAAAATGATGAGGTCATCTGTGTTTCATATGTTCATACTAAGCATGGTGGCTGTAGATGTGATTGTTGCTGCTAGTAACTACTACAAAGGAGAAAATTTCAAGAGACAATATGATGAATTTTACCTTGCTGAGGTGAGTATGCTAAAATGACTGTCTGGATATTTTTTAAGATAAGCTAAAGTAGAAAATGTGAATGTCAAGCACATTTTAGTATGTAATTTTTTTATTCCCTTAAGCATTCTGAGATTTCTTTGATAACTTGTTCAAGTTCCTCTGTCTGAAAATGGCTGACAGTCCTATCTTACAACCTTTTGAAAGGTAATTTCCTCAAACAAAATGTCAGTGGTAATGAGCTGAGGCTTAAGTATAACATCTGCAGGCAGTGCATGGTTGCTGAGTTGCTATCTTTCTCTAGTAGGAGTGTAACATCCCAAATTTAACTTTAAAAAATGAAAAAATCCTGTGTTTAAAGAATATAGTACTTCTTCCTAAATCATCTTTATTCGACATATACTTTGGTGCAAGAAGGTCCTTGAGCATAACCAGAATACTGTTGCAAATAGTCTGGCTTCAGCAACCTCAAGAGCATACTGCAGAAAAAACATTTATCCAGTCATGAATTTGGTGAAGGAGGAGGCTGTGCTCCTGAACCAGTGAAGTGGAGGCAAAATGTTTTCTTACAAGTGACATTCAGGAAGGGAGTCTGCTTGAGTCATTAGCTGGTCAAGGATTTTACTGTAGAGCATGCACTAGAGATCCTAGAACGTTTCCTGCATGTCTTTTTAGTACTATTTAATTCAGTTTAAAAAAAAAAAAAAGAATAAAAAAAGAATTGAAGTCTGATACTAATGTACAGTCATAGCTTCAAATAAGATACTTGTTTTTCCTGAATCAAGAGTGAAATCAGTATTGTGGCATTCTTTATTAAAAATAGTTACTTCCATGGGCACTGTGAATTGTCCCTTTATCTGATTATAAAGCCACCAGTGCTGAAATTTACCGAGGTCAGTTCTCTGAAAGTGTAGATTACGATTGCCTGGACTAGGCACATGTCTAGCTTTATGATTACTGCAGTTTCCCTGGCTTTGATAATTACACAGTCCTTCTTTGGAAGAGGAGGCTCCGTCACATGTAACAGTGACTTGGGAAGACAAGCGGCATCACTCCAAACATCCCTCCTTCCTTCTTCTTCTCCCAACTTTATATGCTGAGCATGACATTATATGGTATGGGATGTCCTTTAGGTCAGTTGGGGTCAGCTGTCCCTGCTGTGTCCTCTCCTAACTTCTTGTGCACCAAGTACACAAGAGGGAGTGGAGTGAGAGGCAGAAAAGACCTTAAGTCTGTGTAAGAACTGCTCAGCAACAGCTAAAACATTCCAGTGTTAATCAACCCTGTTTTCATTACAAATCCAAAACGGCACCATACAAACAACGATGAAGAAAATTAACTCTATCCCAGCCAAAACCAGTACAATGTCCTAGGCTGGAAACAAATAATTAAGTCCACATTAAAGCCTGAGACCATGAACTTTTCACTGTAGGCATTTTGCGTTATGCCCAGGATACAGCAAGTGGAGCCTGGATTCTTAACAAAATAACATTATTTATATTCAAAATAGGAAACGCTGCATATGCTATTTCTATTTTGGCACTGAATATATAGTATAATTATGCTTTTATTAATCAGTGCTAGAAACACTCTTTTCAACATCTATTTCAAGTGTAGGGTTTGGGTTTTTTTTTTTCCAACAGAAATACTTGCCAGGGTTTAATAATTCAAGATGTCATGTAGACTAGTGTATTATAATTCTGTCCTATGAGCAGTGTCCGGTTTTCTTTAAAGATATATTTTTCTGTTTCTGCATAGGTTAGATTATTGGGTTTGGTTTACATTTGTTTGCATTCTACATGCTTACATTTCTAAGTATATCAGGTAAATTAGTCTGGACTAGAGAAAGGTATTTTGTTTATTTGTAAGGCCTACTCTTTTGATGTCCATTTGTTTTTCTTGGGGTTTTTTCACCTGTGAAGCTTTTACTAGACACACTATAAAAATTAAACAGGAACAAACCCCTAGTATCTTATAGAAGGAGGTATAAAATACAGTATCAGAAGAGCAGAAGAGTAAAAAAAATTCTGGGAGAGAGAAGAAATTGATAACTTGATGTCATTTCCTACTCAGTTATTGTGAAAC
Organism: Strix aluco; assembly: GCF_031877795.1. NCBI lineage: Eukaryota > Metazoa > Chordata > Aves > Strigiformes > Strigidae > Strix > Strix aluco. Next base: position 77,601,172 of record NC_133932.1, read on the forward strand.
TTGTTCTTTGCAGCACAGGGCATACAAAGAAATTGTTTTTAAGAGCTTTGAAGAGACTGAATATTCAAACAACGTGGATTATTCCACAGTGGCTGGTTTGTTTCCTTGGTGAGAGAGACTGGTTGGAGCAGGCTGCACTGCTGCTGCTCTGCATTTTCCTTTAGACTAAACTGCAGAAAGCTTTCCCTTCAGAGGGAGCTGACTTGAGCAGGCAACAGCAATGGGGATTCTCTATGCTAAAGGAAATGGCCAGACAGGTTAAGCAAACATATCTGGCTTTCTGATACATTTTCCAGAAGTCATCTTGGAAGCTGCTGGCTCTAGGCGCAGACGTGTCTAATAAAATAGCTCACTTGATCCATTCTATGGACCAAACATTGTAGTGGCCTCGAACTGTAGAAATACATCCACTTAAATTCAGTAGATAAATCTAAGTTATTGAGATAACCAGTACCAAAAAACCCCACCTGTTTTCTTTGTTGGAAAGAGAAGGACAAACTCAAGAGAAAAGGAGGCAAAGGTTAGACAAGAAGATAAAAGATAGAAATGAATTCTAAACCCAGATCCCAACGGTTGCATAATTTTGTATACCCAGTAGTAAATAAGAGGTTCTTACAAGCATTTCAACTTGTATACAAGAGCCCTGCAGATTAAGCAAAAGCAGAATTTTAACAGGATGACTCAAAACACCAATGCAGTATCTGAGAACCTGGAAAGAGCAGAACAGCAAACTCATTTTGGTAATTTTTATTGAGGATGTTGACTTTACCTGCTCAATACCTAGACAGAATAGTGATAGATGTTTGTTTTTATATGCAACTGACACATTGTCATCCATTAAAAGAGGTTACAGACTAGAATTCTTTCTGGAGATGTGTGGAGATTCCTACAAGTGCTGCTTCAAAGGGTCTGAAAACCAGAGTTCAAAACCAGGTGCTCCCGTACACTTCCTCCGAGGTTCCTTTTGCATTGTGTCCCCTTGCACTGCTGCCTTTGTGTAGCCTTTGCCCTGTCCTGGCTGAAGGAAAGATTGAGTGCTGTGTCAAATCTGGTAACAAGGGAAGTGCTGGAGGTCTGTGCCCTTAATCCCACTGATCCTGCTCAGAAGGATTCGTGTCTTTCCCAACAGCTTGATAACCTTTCAAGTAAGCCATGGTTACAAAGAAAACTAGCTGGGTCTGTCACTATTGGATGTTAGATGATACTGAGCTCTACCTCTGCAAAAAAAATGTTAAGGGGCTACTGGCAAAAGTTAATGTTTCTAAAGGCAGCATTAATACCAAAAAACTTACAGGTGACTGAATGGGAGGTAGCCCTCAGAGAAACAGCCTATTCCTGATAGCTCCTCTTTGGCCTCCCCAAAGGAAAATTGGCAACCTGGTGGAGGGTGGCTGCTCATGTGTTACACCTGTTTTTTCTCTGTGGGTCTGCCCTGGCTTCTTATGTGAATTTGCCTTTCCTCTGTCTCTACAGCAACAAAAGGAGTGATTTCAGTTTTTAAAAAGTCTATAAAATTGTATTACATTTCACACCTAAGAAAAAGTTCTAGTCAGATATTCTGAATCTTCTCCTGTAATTAATTACAAGGAAGGAAAAAAATACAAGCTCTGTCAGCAGGAAGACAGGTGTATAAATGTAATCAGATGTTATGCAAACCATTTGATACATTTTTAAGTGCTAGTGGTTTGAATTCGTTTGACAAGCATGTAAAATGCAAATGATCCCACCCACACATTTTTAGAATAAATTAAAATACACTTAACATCGTATTTGTTAGTCTTGTCCTAATAGGAAGCCTATGTACTCTCTGCGTGTGTGTATTTAAATGGCATTGTTATTCCACCTGCTCTGAAGCTGAATTGCAGCTGCTTTCTACCCACTGTTACATTTTTCCTAATTTGCCCCCCTTATTCTTTCAGGACTCAATTAGATGTTTTTTCTTTAAAAGTGAGCTTTCATTTTAAAATTTTTGATAAAACATTTTCCTTGTGTTTCAGATAGAGATTTTCATGTAAAGGGGTGGTTTCTTCAAACTTGGCTCATTGTTCTCCTTGAGCTCCTTGAGCCACCAGAAGAAGGGCTGAAAAACTGGCCAGAAATGTTCAAGACTATGAGCATGAAAGCATCCCTACACTGTGTGTGACTGAAATCACACAAATATTTCTTAGTAGTATTTATTTCCTAGTGTGAAGAAAATTTTGGAGTGCTGTGAAGCATTTTGCCTTGATTTAATCATTCAGAAGACATCTGAAGCCTGATAACTATTTTGCATGCCTCAAGGAAGCCATATAATATAGCTGGTAGCACTGCTCTTAAACAGCTGTGCGGTCTAGGGTAGTAAATACAGGACATAAACTTCGGTGTTTAAGTTCCATCTCCACTCCTGCTTGTCACAGTCCTGGACGCATAAAATATGTAAAATTTTATTTAGCTATCTCACAAAACTCCTCTTTCATGTTGATAAATATATTTTTGATGGATGGGAGAGTTTAAATTTTAAATAATGTAAGTGCTTAAGGCAGCATCCCAGATATTGTCGCTGTCAGGCTCAAGATTAAAATCTTAGTCTCTAACTTTGTTATCCCCTGCCAAATCCAGTAAACATTATGGCCCACAGTCAATTAATCTCTCCATCCTAAAGGACTAATAACGCTTTTGCTCAGGAGGTTTGAGCTGTATTTTATTAATTTTGCACAACACTTTGAAAGTATTAGTTATATGCAGATGCCATCTAATGTTATTTCAGTGTCTCTTTTAAGTGTAAAGGGTCAGAGAAGAAAATCACTGAGTCAAGGGAAAACATCTTTTCCGTTAGGTTTCCTGACTGTTCAGAAGTGAGGGAGAGAGTATCTCAGTGTATATACAGTGGTCAAATAAGAAGGCAGGTGAGGAAGAAGTGTGTCTAGTCAGAAGGATTTTTAGTAGTGAGAGAAATAAGAGAAAATAAATCCTGAAGATGTAAACCTATGCAAAATGGTCTCCCTTTTTTCAAGCTGTATGTCATGCATTTTAGTGTGTAAGTATTTCAAGAAAGGCCTCTGGAAGAATCCCACAGTCATCCAGTGCCTACAAGTAGATTTCTTCCCCTGTAACTTACTCTCTTTGCTCAAGTTCTTTAACACCATCTCTTTTTAAAATTGTGAAAATTTACCAATTCTGGACTGAATTTGAATTTCCTTTTCTTTTAATTTGTTCTAATGCTTAAGTCCCATCACCCCTTTTCTACCTGTTTTGGTTGTCATATTACTATGGATGTTTTAGAAAACTGAAGTAGCAATTTTCAAACAAGAGACCTTTAAACTTTGGTTTGTTGCTTAGATCTCTTAAAATTCTTCAGACAGCTCATATGTGTTGCTTCACATTTTGAAAAAAAATCTCATCATTTTTTTCCTTTTTATCTGTGTACACAAAGTGAAAGGTCAGCTGGATGGTTTTATTATTTCATGCTTTCCAAATTGTGGAGTCTCCATGTCTGTGTTGAGACTTCAAAAAATTTCATAAAGTGTGCATTTAAAGGAAAAATATGAGCCAATATGAGGAAATCTATTATTGATTGTTTATTCTGTTTAGAGTATGAGTGTTTTTGTTAAATATTTTGGAGATCTTTATTTTTGCTATACTAAACCTTGATGGACATCATGACATAGAAACTTGTAATTTAACTCAGTGTTTTGAATGCATCTTTCTTGTTTTATATATTCGTCTAGGTTGCTTTTACAGTTCTGTTTGATTTAGAAGCTCTCCTGAAGATCTGGTGCTTGGGTTTCACAGGATACATCAGCTCATCTCTTCACAAGTTTGAGTTGCTGCTTGTAATTGGAACCACTCTTCATATTTACCCAGACCTCTATCACTCTCAGTTTACATATTTTCAGGTATGATCAGCTACTTTTACATTTTACCCTATATACCAGTTAAAAACATTACCCATCAACATTTCGCTCTGATTTACTTCCATTCTCAGACTACTGATGTTCTCACAATATTGACTCATTTTGAGAATATCTTTTAAAATAACAAATATGTCTGTTCTTAACTATGTTTATTGGGTGGATTTACAGAAATAGTATTCTTCCTAACTTTGCTTACAAGTCCTTTCTGTTTTCAGTAACTCCTATTTCGGTCTGAGCTACACTGTTCAATAGGTTCTGGATTAGTTTATTCACTGTCCTTCATTGAGCCTTAACCTTGCATACAGATGTTTACAGCATCACCTTACTGTAGTGTCCACCGCTGGTTTCCTGGCCTCTGTCCCTAAGGCCTTGGTACACTTGCTTTTTCTTCTCCAAATCTTCATCTTTGTGGCAGTCACATGCCTAAGAAAGAGTCTCCATGCCAGTTATTGTGGGTCTTCTGAGGTCATTTCTCCAGAATCATCTTAGAGTTGTTTTTTATAGCTCTCCAATCATTCCTTATCTAGAGGGAAATTGTGTTTATTGATGCTCTTCCTACATTTTCCCTTTGGGAAAGAGCACGAAGGAGAGACAAAGAAAGATTGATTAATTCAGACTTCTGATTCTTCCTCTGTCAGCCAGCCCAACCAATTCCCCATTCATCCTCCTTGAAGTGCTTAGAGTTGCTCCAGTTGTGGGAGAAAGCGTTGAGATTCATTATAATGTGTTATAATTGGATGAGGGAAAGGCTGTGGATGTAGTTTACCTTGACTTTAGTAAGGCCTTTGACACCATTTCCCACAGCATTCTCCTGGAGAAACTGTCTGCTCGAGGCTTGGATGGGCACACGCTTTGCTGGGTAAAAAACTGGCTGGATGGCCGGGCCCAAAGAGTTGTGGTGAACAGAATTAAATCCAGTTGGCGGCCGGTCACGAGTGGTGTCCTCCAGGGCTCGGTTTTGGGGCCACTCCTGTTTAACATCTTTATTGATGATCTAGACGAGGGGATCGAGTGCACCCTCAGTAAGTTTGCAGATGATACCAAGTTGGGTGGGAGTGTTGATCTGCTCGAGGGTAGGGAGGTTCTACAGAGAGATCTGGACAGGCTGGAGCGATGGGCTAAGGCCAGCTGTAGGAGTTTCAATAAGGCCAAATGCCGGGTGCTGCACTTGGGCCACAACAACCCCCAGCAGCGCTACAGGCTTGGGGAGGAGTGGCTGGAGAGCTGCCAGTCAGAGAGGGACCTGGGGGTGTTGATTGACAGCCGGCTGAACATGAGCCAGCAGTGTGCCCAGGTGGCCAAGAAGGCCAATGGCATCCTGGCTTGTATCAGAAATAGCATGGCCAGCAGGGACAGGGAAGTGATCTTACCCCTGTACTCGGCACTGGTGAGGCCGCACCTCGATGACTGTGTTCAGTTTTGGGCCCCTCACTACAAAAAGGACATTGAATTACTTGAGCGTGTCCAGAGAAGGGCAACGAAGCTGGTGAAGGGTCTGGAGCACAGGTCGTACGAGGAGCAGCTGAGGGAACTGGGGTTGTTTAGTCTGGAGAAGAGGAGGCTGAGGGGAGACCTCATCGCCCTCTACAGCTACCTGAAAGGAGGTTGCAGAGAGCTGGGGATGAGTCTCTTCAACCAAGTAACAAGTGATAGGCCAAGAGGTAATGGCCTCAAGTTGCACCAGGGAAGGTTTAGACTAGATATTAGGAAGCATTTCTTTACAGAACGGGTTGTTAGGCGTTGGAATGGGAGATGGTGGAGTCCCCATCCCTGGAGGTGTTTAAGAGTCGGGTCGACATAGCGCTGAGGGATATGGTGTAGTTGGGAACTGTTAATGTTGGGTTGATGGTTGGACTAGATGATCTTCAAGGTCCTTTCCAACCTAGATGATTCTGTGATTCTGTGATATTCTACAGTGCTAAAGAAAGGGATTTTAAAAAAAGATATATCAAAGTATTCATATTTGTCCATTCAACAATGGATTAGCATGGAGAATACTTAATAATCAATATAGTCAAATAATAAATCATCAGAGTCCTGTCAATAAATGTGATTACCTACAGTGACACATATTGTAATCAAGTGATTACAATATGGGGGGAGTAGAGTCCCCAAGTGTGGACTGAAATATGATGGCCTATTCAGATTTCTGCAAATGCCATCCTGTATTTCTTCTAAATGGTTCTACGAACCTGCTCAAGAAAGCTTTCAGGATGACAAATTCTACTTTGCTTTCACCTGGATCATTTGAAGGCTTTTACACAGTTATAGCTTTGATTTTGTTGTCCAAATATGTAAAATGTTGTTATGCAATGTGGCATGATATTTCTAACCTGCAAGAAAGGATGATCTATCAGGAGTATGCCATTGCACACTCTTGTGGCAAAAGCACACAGGAAACCCAGCTGGGAGTTCTCAGTTAAAACAGTTAGCAACTTAGTTAATAGCGTCCATATTTATTAGGGCAGAGTCCACTTACATCTGATGATTTCTTTCTAGGAATTTTAAGTATAAATTATGAACGTGTTGAACTAAATGGGTAACATCATCACTAACTCATGGGGTTGAAAGTATAATTAAAATGTAGCCAGATGTTGATAATAAAATGATAAGGCTCTTTTTAATGGATTCAATTAGTTTTATGGAGCGGGGGTGGTAGTGGTTTGTTTTTTTTTTTTAAAGTGCTAGCTTTTATGACAGAAAATGTCAGGATGTGATTTTTTTTTTTCCAAAATATATGAGACATACATTTTACAAGCAGAAACACCTGCTATGCTGAAAGATTTGGGTTGTATTTTGCAACCCAAATCCCCTAAGAGGCAAGCGACATTAAGGTTGGAAAATAGTTTACCTTTGATGTCAGTGTGTAAGGGAGGTACACACTGTATTCCCTCGCAATTAAGCTTCTGGGCAAGGTAGATAACACATTTTCAAATCAACCAAGGTCAAAAAGTCTTCTTCACATGGATACGTCGTGACGTTAGGCAGATTTCCAGGCCTTTAGGTATTAATGATGACAGATTAAATATGTTCCTTGTCAGCCGACAAAACAGATTACTGAAAACAGAAGTGTTATTTGACACATTCCAGGATAGCAAGCAGAAATATCATTTGGCTTATCTAGTCTTCCTTAGCATATATTTCAGTCTGCATTATTCATTGGTCTTTATCATTACCAACACATCATTCAGTCTTCACCATGTTGGCTACTGTCCATGCTCCCACCTATTTTTCTTGCATTTGCTGTACATTCATGCAAAAGTTTCCAAAGCCCTCTGTGAAAGAATACAGCAGAGCACCATTCTATGGCTATAATCTATAGCACAAAAAAACAGTGGAGAAATGACAGAATTTGCATATTATTACAGAGATCTGTAATGGACCAGCAAAAAAGGGAGAGATTTAAACTGAATTTGACCTATACTGGACTGAAGAGATGGTATTGTATTTGTGCTTGAGGAAAGTATTGCTGACTCATTTTCTGAATAAATATCATCCTTTTTAGGAGATGTAGCCATTCTTTGTAACAAAACTCTTTAGTTCCTCTTTAGTATTTTTCTTTTTTATTTGGTTTTTAACATATTTTTATATTTAATCCAAATAGCGCACCTTCTACAGCTCTTAAATTTAATACAATTTGCAATCCAATTACACAGAATGCATAAATGTTCATTAGAGTGTACTTTTGGTAGATTCAATTTGTCACCTAATGAAAATAAATGAAAAAAACAAACGGTATCAATAAGATTAGTGTGTTGCTTAAAGGTCAGTTAAAGTTCCCCAAAGGAAGGGGGTAGAAAGTAAGGCATATAATAGTTTGTCTAAAATACAACTCAGAATACTGACTAGCATGAAATCTTCAGCCCACTGGGGTCAGTGTTGAAACTAGTTTCAACACTAGTATTGATGGGAACAGATCTAACATTTACACTGTGAGTAGATCTTGTAAGTAAGAAAGCATCATGTTCATAGTACTTGGAAATCTCTCTCATCTCACTGTCTGTCACTGCCTTGGTAACCAGTTTCATGTACTTAGATTATATGTAATGTGATCATGGTACCAATGTGAAAGAAAGGACTTTACCTCACCTTGTTCAAATGTGAAAGTTAAGCTGTCTAGTGTAACCTCTGTATCTAGGACCCTTTTTAACTATTGAAGACAGTGAAGGCTTGTCCCATCTCACACAAGGGATCTGGTATGTTTGGAATAAGTTGCTGTCTTGAGTTGACTTTCTCTCTCTCTCCTCTTTGGCAGTAAAGCCTAGATGACTAGCATATTCTGCATACCTGGCAGATAAGTAGGGAGATGACTTTCATGCAGAAAGCAAAGGTGTACATTATTGGCAAGCTACAAGATACAGTGAAATCTTTCTGTGAACAACTTCTGTCAAACTTATTTTCTCTCCAAAGGCAGCACAGTAGTTGTATTTGACTCGTAAATAAGGTCAACCTATAATTGCACTGTAATTCCTACCTTTCAGTTTTGATATGATTCTGGTGGAAATATAGGCAATACCTTGGGCTAGAGAGTCTTTTTCTTTGTAAGAACTGCAGAATCTCATTTGCCCCATATGCTGCTGCCTGTTGTCTCCAGCAAATACTGTTGCTGCCACTGCCTCTTGTTGATACTGATGTTCATGTCACTGTGCCACCATCACTGGCAGAAATAGGAGAATCAGAGCTGTCAGCAGGTTTTCCAAGTGTCCTGGTTTAACCAGGATAGGGTTAAGTTTCCCCAGCAGTGGGGGGGGAGCTCTAGCCGGGTTATTCAGATACCATGCGGACATCACATTTTCCTGTCGCGGGAGCGCGGTGCACGCGTGGTTTTGTACATCTGCTCCTCTCACTGCTGTATTTGGTAGCTATTTTGCTCTGTTCATTGCTATCACTATTACTGTTATTGTTATTGTTGTTGTTTGTTGTGTTGCTATTGCATTGTTGTATTAAACCTTTCCTTATTTCAGTCTTGGGGCTTTGTATTTCACTCCCTTTGTGGGGGAGGGGCAGCGGCCGCGTGGTCTCAGACCCCGGCAGGGGCTAAACCACCACACCAAGGTAGTGGATGGGGTAGGAGTTCCACACATGATCACAGTTCTGCTGCCACTAATACTGAGAGGTATCAGATATGTCAGTGGTACACAATGCTGCTTCCTCTGATATTGAGAAATGCCACCCAAAATTTCCTTCGTTGTATATAGTATGAAATAGCAAAATATGTTTATTACCAAACTTGTTAGGTTATATGGTACACAATGCCAAGCAATTTTGCTTTGGGTCACGGAAATGGAATGGAAACTGAAATGGACCTGTGGAAGAAGAGCTGGCAGTTCTTTATGTGAATATTTAACCTGGTGTAACAAATAACATAGAATCATAGAAAAATCTGGATTGGAAGTGACCTTTCAAAGTCATCTAGCCTGCTGCTCAAAGCAGAGCTTGCTTCAAAAACTGTTCAGGACCCTGCCCATTTAGAATAAGTATGAATTTTTAACAGTGATGATAATCAAACTGGAGCAGTTTACCTAGCACTGCAGTAGATTCTCAGTTGCTAAATCTAGACTGATATATTTTGACCTCTGCCTGAAGCTGTTCTTACATTTGGTAACACACTATAAACCTTCATTGGTTTGTAATTTCACATTACATTCAGATTTACTATCTGTGGTGTGTTTTGCCTCTGTCTTTGTTCCCTTTGTTACCCCAAAACCAGCTTTACCCAGTTGCATTTCTGTGGTGACTCTTCATGATCAGTGAATTGATTATAGACTTGGGGTCCTTGAGTATCCTCCCATGCCTGTACTCCAAGATCTCTGCTATCATCCCATGCCTGTATGCCTCAATGCTGCATTTTATGAAGGTGTCATAGATAGCTCATTCTATGCAAGATTACAGCTTGTTATTACTGTATGTTAGAAAAGAGAGATATGTAACAATAAGCGTTACACCACACAGTTGTAAAAAGCTAAGCAAAAGACAAAATAGGTTAACATTACCTGGTCATTGGGTGACTGCTGTTGCTAGCTAAAACAAATCTCCAGGCAGGCCAAGATAAGTACAGAGAAAACCTGACAGGTTCCAAGGCTTGTGTACTTAACCTAACACACAACTTGTGGTCTGTTACAAGTGATAGCAACCTGATATTTACAGGACTTACAAGTCCCTTTTTGGTCTTGAAGTCTCTGATCCTGTGAAAAGTTGTTGATTAATGTGATAATCAAATAATTAATATAGTTGTATTTTCTCTTTCTTTGCAGGTTCTTAGAGTAGTTCGGCTTATAAAGATTTCTCCTGCCCTGGAGGATTTTGTGTATAAGATATTTGGACCAGGAAAAAAACTTGGGAGTTTGGTGGTATTTACTGCCAGCCTTTTAATTGTAATGTCTGCAATCAGTTTACAGATGTTTTGCTTTGTGGAAGAACTGGATAGATTTACAACCTTTCCCCGGGCAAGTATAAAAAACATCGATTGCTCGTTGCTTATTATTGTTTTCTTGGCATTGATAAGATATTTTCTTACCATTGGTGGTGGACTTGGCAGTGTTAGGTTAACAGTTGGACACGATGATCTTAAAGGTCTTTTCCATCCTAAATGATTCTATGATTCTATCGTATTTGTTATTATATTAGCTGTCTTTCTTTCCTTCTGAGAACGAGGGAGCAGTTTATCTCCATATGTGTAGATAAAAGAATCATATTTTCTGGGTGTAAGAATCTTCTTGTAGTTCTTCAGTAGTGAAGTTTGGTTTTCTTTGGGTTAGGTATTCTATTTCTGCTGTTGAGGGAATGTATAGAAATCTACGTATGCACCCTGATGATGACACAGCAAAGCATGTGGCTTAACGGTACTCTAGCATGTTACAGAAAGAGGATTTATGTGCACAAGTGTGAATATTAGCCACGAAATTTATATAAAACATATCTACACATGATCTATATATTATGAAGGTGGTTGTTCTTGGTTCATACAGGAATGCTTGTTTTACACAACGTTGTTAAACCTGTCTGCATTGACAAAATAACTGTTTGCCTTTTGGGTATAAATAATGGATATTTATGGGCATTGCATTAATTCAGAACAGAACATTGAAAATCAGTGGAAATTGGAGCTAATGTATTTATTGAAGCACACTGTTCTGAATGAAAGTACTGCCATTTCTTTAATAATGGATTAGACTGAGTGTACATGGATTGGTTCCAGTGACGATTTATTTGTTTCTGTCATTCCAGCTTGGTTATCCAATGTATCTATTTTAGTGAAAGTGCATTGGTTGGAACAATTAAATAACAATGAATAAGGCATCCTCAAGGGTCAGGCATTTAGCAAACAAATGGCTAGGCAACAATTCCTAATTATCAACCTGGACTGGATGTATGGGAAGCCAGCCATCAAATGTAAGACAAAAAATACCTACCCACAGGGAATAATGTAACACCATGCTTTCTGTTTTGGAAAATGTGCTTAGAAGAGCAGCCAGTAGGATCTGTCTTTACCAGCACTGTTGGGCTCCAGGCCTTGGGAACAAAAATCCAGGTCGATGCAAACATAGACCCACTGTCAGTGAAGGCAGAGTTGGTATGTGAACTATTACAGGAACTTGACCCCCTACAAATGGATGGGCCCTGCCATTATCCACCTGAGGGTGTTAAGAGAGCTGCCTGACATCATTGCAAGGCTGCTCTCCATAATCTTTGAGAAGTCATGGAGATCGGGGGACGTCCCAAAAGACTGAAAGAAGGCTAATGTCACCCTCATCTACAAGAAGGGTTTAAAGGAGGATCCAGGATATTACAGGCTCATCAGTCATACTTCAATCCCTGAGAAAGTTATGGAGTGAATCCTTCTGGGGGCTATCACAAGTCAAATGAAGCACATGATTGGGAAAAGCCAGCATGGATTCACCAAGGGAAAATCGTGCTTGACAAACCTGATTGCCTTCTGTGACAAAGTGACCTGCTTGGTTGTGGTGGGGCAGGCAGTCGACATTGTCTACCTGGATTTCTCCAAGGCTTTCAATACAGTTTCCTGTAGCCTCGTCCTAGAGAAAGTGATGCATTATGGTCTAGACCAGTGGTGTGTGTGGTGGGTGGGGAACTGACTGACAGGCCGCACCCAGAGGGTGGTAGGAAATAGCTCTTTTTTCAAACTGCCAACCCATCACAAGTGGGGTCCCCAATGCTGTTTAATATCTTCATAAGCAATCTGGATGATGGGATCAGGTCTACCCTGATGACGTTTGATCGTTTGATAACGATACCAAACTGAGTGGGGAAGTGGACACTTCACAAGAGAGAGCCACCCTGCAGGATGACCTGGATAGGCTGGAAGAGTGAGCTAACAGGAACCTTATGAAGTTCAACAAGGACAAGTGTAAGGTCTTGCACCTGGGAAAACATAATCCAGGAGTGCAGCACAGGCTGGGATCTACCTGGCTGGGGAGCAGCTCTGTGGAAAGGGACCTGGGGTCCTGGTGGACAAGCAGCTCAATATGAGCGAACAGTGTGCTGCAGCAGCAAAGAAAGCCAACAGGATGCTGGGTTGCATCAACAAGGGCATCACCAACAGAGATAAAGAAATCATTATCCCAATCTACTCAGCGCTTGTCAGGTCACACCTGAAATACTGTGTTCAGTTTTGGTCCCCACTATACAAAAAAAGATGTGGACAGGCTGAAGAGGGTCCAGAGAAGGGCCGCAAGGTGATCAAGGGACTGGGAAGCCTTCTATATGAGGAAAGGCTGAGAGAACTGGGTTCCTAAGGTAGACATTATCACTATGTTCCATTATTTTAAGGGTGGCTACAAAGAAGACGGAAACTCCCTTTTTACAAGGAGTCACATGGAAAAGACAGGGGTAATGGGTACAAGTTACTCCAGAGGAGTTTCTGACTGGACAAAAGAGGAAAATTTTTCACAGTGAGAACAATCAGCCACTGGAATAATCTCTCCAAAGAAGTGGTGGATTCCCCAATGTTGGATACCTTGAGGATTCAGCTGGACAGGGTGCTGGGCCAGCTTGTCTAGACTGTGCTTTTGCCAGGAAAGGTTGGACCAGGTGATCCCTGAGGTCCCTTCCAACCTGGTATTCTACAATTCTGTGATCATTAAGAATTCAGTATAATTCATTTTTTAAATGGTGAAGAAAGCAAAAAAACCCCAAACCAACCACCTTAAGCTTTTCTAATGAGTCAGACCTCTGGCTCTAAATTGGGTGATATTACCACCATATTGTATGCCCATCTCCCATGTATAACTTCTGAAAAAAAACTTCTGACAGCAAGTTTGAAATCACCATGAAATTGAGCTTTAGAATTATATTTATTATTTATGCAAAATAACAATGAAAGTCCTGAAAGAATTATTGTAGTATAATTAAAATAAGAGCGATTCACAACCACCTGCACATTTTAACTAGATAAATTGATACAAGTATCTCAGAAAAATCCATTTGTAGTAAAAAATTGCCAAGATATATCAAGATGTTAGTAAAGTTTTAAATTATTTTGAGCATTTCAATCTGAGGCTATTTAAGCTTCAATAAGAGCTTCTATCATACTGAATTTTAACAGATATAGGTATATACTAAATGCATGCTCGAAGAGTGAGAAAATATTTTCTCCAGCAAATTACACAGTTTTTTACAAACAAAAAATATCCAAACTTGTTTTCTATTTTCTGATTTGAGTTTTGGAAAATCAGAAGACCTGTTACCAATAATAAAGGAGTGAACTGAAATGTTTTTAATACTTTTTATATGATAGCTAGAAGCAAGGGTCTCTCCTTATATTTTAGTTAGTGTTTATTTGTATACATATTCACCTTGTTATGAATGTTTCAGAAGTATCATTTACAGTATGTGATTTCTTTTTGCAGGTTGTAGTGAAACATCTCTTAATAAGTTAATAGAGTCAGTGAAAATTTTGTACTCAAAAATTGTGATTGATGGTGTAAGTGATGGTGTCCCTCCAAAGGAGTGTGTCTTCCTAGCAAAAGCTCTGGGATTCCCACTCATGCTGTCTGCTTTAAATAAAGACCACTGAATCAGTTTAAAGTAAGACAGTTATATGTGATTTTGGGTTTGCCTGGAATGTATTACTTTCAAAACGTGACTGAAGACATGCTTGGATTACTGCATGATGTAGGAGATGATGTGAGGTCTGCAATAGCAGAATTCACTAAGATAAATTTTTAGGAGCTTACCCCCCAAAAAGAGCAAACTTAAAATGGCCAGGACTGTTGCCTGGGCTTTTTCAGTTACAAATACAGAGAGGACAAGCACACTAACAAACATGGTGACACTAGAGGCTAAATTTTGAGTTCGTACATTAAAGTGCTTCCTACACTGAAACAGACAAAGCCTAAAATAATTTTGAAACTGTAAGTGCTTTATAAGAAGGCACAGTATGGGTTTTGGAACAAGTAGACCTCCTCCTTTCGCTAATGCCTCTAAATTGCATGTTTTCACATGGTTTCCTGACAACAGTCAATAGGCACCAGCTCAGTGTTGCCATGGCTACAAATTTCACCCCTCTTTTGGCCATTGCAACTTCCCAAATGCACTGGTTTTCTCTCTAATACTAAGTATAAAAATATAGAACTTTGCTATACTGTTTTTAACTGATCCGCCATCTCATTTTGCATGTGTTCTTGGGCTGTGCATATTGAGCCATGAGAAGGTTGGGGAGCAGATGGACCCCCTGAAGAAGGAATGGGAGGGGGTGGTCTGTTCAAAGGCATCGGTATAAAATGACTGCTAAGAAATTTTAAAATTCACCGTATGGAGAACAAAACGTGTTGTTAGTGTCTCTGACTTCCATGCTCTGGTTTCCCTTGGGGTTTGGGGCCATGTGCTGACTACTCAGTGGCCATGTGCTGACTGCTCAGTGTCTCAAGTTACGAAGTTGGAGATGCTGCTCTTCTTTTAAATGGGTCAACACAAGATGAAAGCCAGGCTCAACTGATCTCAGCAGCAAAAAATCCCCCAGTCTTCAGCAAAACCAGGACTTCACTCCTAGCCTTGAGCTTGGAGAGAGCTCAAGTTATGAAATGTTAGTTCAACCTAAGCATCATCCATTAAAAAAGTTGAACGTTGCAGTCTAAATTCTCTGATGCAGTTACAATCTCAGTGCCACTGCCACATTTTTGTAGGACAGCTACTCTTCTCTCAGGGTGTTATTGAGCACTCTTGACTATATTAGGAGAAAAAGATAAGTTTACACAGGTAGAATAGATTGCAAGCATTTCACAGCACTGGTCTAAATCCTGTTAGCTTAGTTTGCAGAAGTAATCTTACTGATTGTAGGACTGCTTCCATGAATAAGGCCATTGGGATTTGGCCCATAATATGTTATGGACAAGCAGCAGTTACAAGTCAAGTACATTATAACTGTAAATAGAAATTTATGGGCACCACCCCTGTAATAGTTGGACAGGATATCAGAACTGGCACTTCGGCTCGTATATGCCACCGAACCTTTGCCAATCTTCCACTATGAATAAAAAGATAGTTTGACTTCCATCATCAAAACATCTAATTAAGTAATAGGGCATAAACACTCAAAGAAATTGACAGTCTTTTCTATAACATGAATTAATTCAGAAAACCACCATTTGCATAAATCTCTAAGTCTCATCTTCACAGATGTTGATTCTGTCAGCTAGTTGCATTTCAAATTAATTTTAAAATAAACAGTGGAAAGTATACCTTTCAGCTAAAAATAACTTGCTTCAAAGGAGATTGCTGGATGCGAAGCACATACTCATTTTGCACTGTGTTATTTTCTTAAAACTAATGTTTTGTCATACACTGGACTTTAATGTTATAATAAAATCTAAATTATAGTGAAAGGCCATTTTTTATAGCTACATGCTTGACGAATGACTGTTTTAAACAGAAGATTAGAATTTTATCATGTTAAAAGAATGTCTTTTCTAAATTAATCTAGTGATTGTATTAATGAGGGTTCCACAACATAGTATTGTAGGTATCTTTATACCTTGAATAATTAATGAAAATATATATTTTTAAAAAGCAATAAACTATGGTAATTTAGTCTAATTCAGAAGAAAGGATACCGCACTGGTTCAATTATCCAGTCCCTAAGGTATTTTTAAAGCCAGTAGTGGGGTGTATTCATGTAGTGCCTACGTTGTATTTCAGCAAGGAGTGTCACACCAGTCAGGTATGACCACCACTGGCTCCAGAGATGCTCTGAGCTCAGGGAAACAGCAGCTGCCTGATTTAGCTTCACCTCCCCCTGACAAAGGGAAGCTGAGAATCCGTGTTGAGCACTGATGGGGCATTGTCTTCACCCTCAAGCACCACTGGCAGCTATAAAGGAGGCTGAATTTCCTGCGTGTTCCATGCATGCTCCTCTGGCTACAGAAGGCCCCTCCTAGCTAAAGATCCCAAATGTTTCCTTCTCTGCATATTTTGCATGGGGAGGTATTTTGCAGAGCTAGATAACACTTGTTCGGGTTGGGTTGTTTTGCAGGGCCCTCATCATGATTTTTTGTGAGGAAAGGAATTGCTAAGACTTTGTAATTTTGCTCAGTGCAAGGAGTCTGCGTGTATGAGGGGGGACACTAATTCAAAGGGAGGATCTGGCTGCAGGTTGGCAGCATGCTAGTTAAGGCCAACGTTAGTGACAGGAACTTAAAATAGAGGGCACTGTGCAAATTCTAGCCCTAGTATTTGGGCTCTTGTAACACATAGCAAAGATTTTAGCTGACATAAAGAAATCACAGAAAAGTAGTTCCAAGCAGTTTTCTCTGCTGCTTTTAGTTTATGCTACCCTTTGTTCTCTGTGGGATCTGTGTTCAAAGGAAAGGTTGAGACATTACATTTGGTCAAAATGTTGCTGATGTAAAAATTAAAGTCTTAAGTTTAACTTCATCTTCCAGCGTGTGCGATTGCTAACTTGGATGCCTTGATCTGTTCCACGTACACCTTAACCTCACTTCTTGTGAGTGATTTGGACCTGTAGGCTTAATCATCTCTGTCATTTACTTGTGAAAAGCAACTGTAAAAATAGTTCTTGAACTCCTTGGTCTTAGCCTAACAGTGTGTTTATGCTTCTTTCTGCTTCAGAGTGCCACAGAACATAGCAGCAGTAAGAAACTGACCTGGTTTCTGGTGTGGGGTTTTTTGTAAGTGTAAGTGGGCAAATTTTTTACAAAGCCCTTAGCAGCTAAATGTTTGGGGCCTGCCTAACAAAGTAAAAATGCACTGTTCTTCCTCTGAACATGATCTAGATGCAACATGATCCAATTTTTGTACTTTAAAATATGTACTAGTTGTAATGGACAGAGGAGAAGAAGCTTTAGTCCTAGGATCCTTATCAATGGTCTGTGAAAGAGGGTCAGACACTGAGCTGAAGCACTGGCCTCCTGATACTGCTTAGTTGTTAACCTCCTTCCTGCTTCCAGTGAACACTCTCTGAGACAATCCCTAGGCATGAGCAGGGGACTCCAAAAATGTAGTGCCTTTTATGCAGTGCCTTGCATAACAAGATGGAGCAGATCAGATTGTTCCTGCCTTACCCAGCCCTCCTACACCACCCCAGCAAGCTTTGCACTTTCAGGCCCTCCTTTTAGATTTTAAGCATATAATATACACCCCTGATTTCATAATACAGAAACAACATGTGGCAAACTATGCCACATCCTTCTTATTATTTCAGATAGTTGGAACCAGCTCCTTATCACCAAATATTGATGATATCACATAGGGCCACATAGGGACATCACATAGGGCCAGGAGGAGATGCAGGACCAGATGCTGTATGCATGCACATGAATAATCTGCTCTAGAGTAAAACAGCCTACCTGCAGCATAGAAATCACAGCCTGGAGTGGACTCCCTTAAGAGTGTGGGTGTAACCTTCAGGGTCCTGTTTGCATTGGGAGAAACTGCTTAGAGAAGACATTGTTCTGTTTGAAAAACTCTGCAAATTTGATAAAGAGCCCAAGCAAAGTACTTATCTGTAGTTAGTAATATAAACTTTGAAGTCTCCCCCCCCAGTTAGTTTTGCTAGAAGCTTTAAAAAATAATTAGAACACATTTTATGGATTATCAAGCACTTAAGTTTATACATCTACACGTTTTCAGCTTTTCCAGCATGCATTTGGGTTTAGGGTAAATTGATGTGAAGGGCTCTCCAGGTCCTGTTTTCTTATGGGTGTGACAAGATGAGTTCTGTTCTCTTTGTGCCAAGTGCATTATTGTGTTAATCTGCTGTTGCTGGGGGTGTCAAGCACACTGAGCATAAACTTAATATATCTTTATTACTGTGTCAACATTTTGAATTCGAGTAATCCTATTATCTGGAAGCTACATTGTTAATATCTTCAGTTTCTAACACTTTTTTGTTACATATTAAAAGTCAGTAAGATATCAGCTTTCGTCTTTGCTGTCTGGGCAGTACTTCTGATGTCAGGCAAAGGCAAAATAAACTTGTGCAAAGGTTTGGCCTCACTGAGAGATTTAAGACTATCAAGATCCATGCTTCAATACCATAGGCAGACTTCTGTGGCTGAGGCAGAGCACAGTCCTCAGTGTCTGTGTATGATGTACGTGTCATGCTCACACATTGTTTATGTTGAGTTAGATTCTGGACTGTGCTGTAGGCTCAAGTTGGGGTTTCGAAGGTGTAAGACATCTTGGTTCTAGGCTTATCTGGATTAATCCCCATCACCAAAGACAGTTGGTTGAAACATTTCCATTATTCCCTCTGTTTTTGACATGTACCCCTGGTATGAAGGGGTTTGAAAATGTTACAGGAACAATTCCACAAGCAATGCTATTTACAAAATGTATAAGGGGAAGAATCTGGCTGACTGAAATGGAGTGGAAGTACTAGGACCTTGTGTTGTATTAGTTAGTCACATCTATGGGGTGCCTAGAATGCTTCTGCTATTAAGAGAACATAAATATATGGTCACAATTATAACACTTTATCATAGGCATATTTCTAGAGAGGTAACACAGAAGAATAAGCATAAACAAAAAATCACAATACAGTATAACATTTAAAACAATGTTCTGTGATGATCGGGATATTTCTTCTATTTTGTCAGTCCTGGAGGAAACCAAAAAGCTCTTCATATGGGCCAATGAAGCTAGGACTCTGTTTACAAATTGCAGATTAGAGTTCAGTCAAAGGTTAAGCTAGCTGTTTCTCCTCTAGCTCTAGAACACCATTTCATCTGACTTTAAAAACTGAAATATGTTTGTTTATTAAGATTTAAAAAACAAACCAAAACAGGTGTTCTGCTCTGTTAAATCAACTTGAGGAATGTGTCAATAAAACCATATTAATATAATTTGTGAATTGTTAATATATTTGTAATTCTTTTTCTTGCAGGCGTTCATGTCAATGTTTCAGATTCTCACACAGGAAGGATGGGTGGATGTCATGGATCAGACACTGAATGCTGTAGGACATATGTGGGCACCAGTAGTTGCTATTTATTTTATACTATATCATCTTTTTGCTACTCTGGTAAGTCTTTGCTTGCCAATGTGCTGTGCTTTTCTTTATTTTGAATTATTTTCATAGCTCTTGTATTACTTATTTCTCTCAGCTAGTTAAAACTAATTGTGATGCTTATTTGCAGCATAGAGGGCTGTAGGATTAGTTCTTTGATGTGGTAGAATTTACCCTTCAGCCATGTGGCATAAGGTGGTGGTGGCCTTTGTTCTGGTGTGAGGTGTTGTTCTTCATAAGATCCAAGTCAAACTGCTAGACTGACAATATAATTGTTAACTGTCTTGTACCTTCACAGTTCTAATGACTGCAGAGTTAAGCAAGTGCTTTTATTTGTCATGTAGAAATGGTGTCCTCAGCTTCCATTGCATTCTCTTTGCAGCAGTATTTAAAGTGAGAAGTGTAAAGCCTCAGGATATAAACTCTTAACTAGAAATCACTACTTTCCTGTTGCCTGATGCAAAATCAATGCATGGAAAATATATGATATGGTATATCAAGCAATAAAAGGATGAGAACTAATACAGCAGTTCCTCCATGTGTATGGAAATTGGGATTATATCTAAAAAAACATTTTGTCTGTATGCATTTCAAATAGGATGATTTAATTTTTTTATGGGGAAAATGGTAAGTAAAACAGCTTTTTGGATATCCTGTACCAGTAAGGGCTTACTACTGTATTTTGAATACCAACACAGAGAAAATACCACAATCAGGGGAATGACCATTTTACACATCCTTAATTTACTCCTACTTTTGCTCATTTTGTAGTCTATGTTCACTGCAGTTTCTGATGCATTTATTCTTGTTTTCACTTTCTTCATACCATTTTCTTTCTTTTCTCAGTTGTCTACTTATATAAGGTACTAACTGTATTTGTACAATCTCCATCAGCTTCCATCTACTTTTACTTTACATTATGTCCTGTGTCACTTCTAAAGAATGAATAATCCAACTGTAATTGTGGATGCAACAGGTTCCTTCATATGGATTGAAATCTTGACCACTTCATAAATGGCAGTAAAGTGCATTTGATGCTCTTAGATCTGCTTAACCAAAATAAAATATAAGCCAAACAAATGTATGTTTCAGCAGATATATAAAATGTGTAATTTGCTCTCAAGGGTCAGAGGAGTCCTTGGGGTCTGGAAAAGCAACTTTTCATGATGAAGTGATTTTTTAAAACTCCTTGGGAAGTGAGGATAGAAAGCAAAAGGGTAGTGAGTTTTGGTCATGGATCTGAAAGTAGTTGCTGGTTAGAGTCTTATTGATGGTTTTCTGATTCTTTAACAAGAACGTTGTCTGAACTGGAATCCATTTTTATCTCTTAGATGAGCATTAAGTCCATAAAGTAGAATCATAGAATACCAGGTTGGAAGGGACCTCAAGGATCATCTGGTCCAAGCTTTCTTTTGTGCCTCTTGTGTACAAAACTCAAGGCCAATGAGCAGCTGCATCTGGCTCAAACAGTACTGTTAAACTTCAGTACCAAGACCTATGTGAGTTTTACGTTTCACCCATGATTTTTTTTTCTCCCTTGAAGATGCTGCTGTACTTTGTCTTTGCTGAGGTGCACACTTCATTGTAACCTGCATCATAGCATCTGATGACATTCATAGACCCTTTTGCCCCAGCAGCGTTGAGGAGATGTGTGTTTTCTATCTCTGATATATATTTGTTATTAACGGTCCAGTGCATGTCAGCATTATTGTTCAAAGAATGTTTGTGCTTCAAGCCCTCTAGTACAAGTTCTGTTGTCAGCATTGAAATCAAACTTTCTGCCCTTCCCCAGCAAGTCTTCAAGCTTCCTAAGGCCTGTCTTGGGAGGTGATCAGCTCTCAGACAAAAGACCATGCACATGTGTGTGTGCCAGTGTCCTGAGGCTCAAATGTTCTTTGTCCTCAGGAAAGGTCATGAAATGTCTTTTGCTAGTGAAGCCAGGGCCTTCGTTTAGGTTGGCTGTGAGATGGCAAAGACTTTTATTGTTACCTGCATACGATATATTCAGGTTGGACTTTGAGGCTTGTGAATCTTCCTGCACCCCTCTGCATGGCAGCCTGATGTTCGGGTTTCTTTCTTCTCCCATCTTAAAGAGAGGTCAAAAGCAAACTAGTTTGATGCTTTCTTTCCTGCCTGCCCTGGTTTGTGTACCATGTTCTGTGCTTTTGACACCTTCCTGTGCAGCTTGTATTAATACTTTGATTTGAATTCTACTTTGAAGTAAATTAGTGTCAGGTGGCCTGTGTGCTGAAAAGTTACCTTAATTGAGAAGTAACTCAACTGTAATAGCAATTCTAGTATTCTGCTTTATGTTTCATGTTTTGAGTCATCTGGGACTTCTCCATTTGTTTACTCAAAACACTTATTTTGCTAGGAGCAAAGTCACTTTTCAGTACACCATCCTCAGTCCTTTTATGGGAAATTTACGTTTAAGTACACGGTCCTTGCTTGCTTCATAAGTGTATACATTTCTTCTAGTTCACCTAAATAAATTTCACATGGATGAAGAAACTCTTCTAAGAACTTTGCAGAATTACCTGGTCTTATGAAGAGGTTAGTTTCAGTTCTAAGTTCTTTCTCAGACCCTGAAGAGAAAAGCTATGTAGGACAAAATTGTCTAGAGGGAAAAGGAGCTTAAAGAAAGAAAGTAACGTGGAACTGGTAAAGGAGCATGAAAATAGTTGGGCTGCTACTAACTCCAAAAAGAAGAATTCTAAGAATAAACAGCCGTGAGTGAATAACAAGAGTGAAGTCAAATGAAAAAATTACTTTCACCAGCCAGAAGAGGGGGGGAGGATTAGAATTGAGGTGATAATTGCAGGCATTTGGCAAAGCAGACTGTAGAGCCTTGGAAAGAAATGAATAGGTTTCACATTAGAAGGCAAAGAAAAGTTGAAGCTCAAGAAACAAAACCTCTTTTGGAAGTGAGGACTGTTATTACTTGAGATGGCAGCAGAGGAAGTTAAACAAATAACAAGTTTGCATTTAACTTTTGCGGTACATCGTCTTTGGTTCTTGTTGAAAAAAAGTGAAAAGGGAGTTCATGAAAGTCTTGATGCCTTGATACATATCTGTGCATTGAAGCAGCAAGACTGTAAGGGGTGATATATTTAATGAGTACTATACTTCTTTTTAGAGTGGAACTGTATTTCCTTAACTAGTATGCTCTAAGCTGCAGATAATGGAGTATCACAGACTGTATAAAGTATCTGAAGAAGAAAAACACCATACTGTAAAATCCTGACAAAATGATAGCAAAACTGTTCATCAACAGTTACGGATCAAAATAGTTTGTGCCAGGGATTATGTATTTTATCAGAATTCTGTCTTGTTTTGCCATTCTGAGGTCCATCTTAACTTCCGATGTTTGTAGTAGTTGGAGCATTGAAAACTGTATGATGTACTGTTTGAGTATGTGGCATATATAATATGTCTTTTCGAACAGCTGCAGGAAATTCTACATATTGCTAAAGCCGGTGTCCTATTAAAAGAACATTTATTTTTCTGAACACTGACATTTTGTAAATTTATGGGTGGGAGTCCTTCCTGTGTCTTCTGTACCTTTAGAGTTCATGAAGGGAAAGGAAATACTGCTCTGCAACAAATCCAAACACCCAGCTCAGATAGAGTTTGAGTTTCAAATTCTTTGTCTGGTGTACTAAGCTACTTGAATTTCATCTTCCATATAGGTAGGAAATAATCTTCCAGTGTGATTGAATGACAGATAAACTTACACTTCATTCACAACAGTGGTGGATGGATATGTCTGCTCTGGTTGTCACTCAGTGGTCCAAGACCACAAAAATATTTTAGGCCTGTAACTGTTTTCAGAGAGCTTAGATTCCTTCTGATATCTCTAGAAAATAAGTACATGCCTGTTGGAGCTCAGTATGTTTGAGGATATTTGCCTTGAACCTCAGAGACTAAAACCTTGGCAGCTGCTGACAGCTCTAAAGCTATGTATATACAAATTTACTGCCTTAAAATGTAAGTTGTCTGAGAATATATGCTGAACGTACATCCTTGCTCTCCTAGTTCCATATCATTCTCAGCTATATCAGTCACATTTTCAGCCTCTTTGGCCTCTGGTCAGTATCTCTACACAAGGAAAATACAATAATCTGATATACACTTTTTTCCCCTGGGATTCTTGCTCCTAGAGGCATATCTATACAATATTTAATGTATAGTAAATGAAAGTGCATGAGTTTCCTATACTTTCGCTTTTGATGCATGCAAATAATGAGGCAGCTTACTCTTCTTTCAAAGTGGAGTTAGCTACTTTGCACAGAGGCACTCTGAGCATTAAGCAAGTCCATAAAGTAAATTATTGTTAGATGGCCTCTGTGCTAAAAATTCACACCTTAATTGAAAAGCACCTTAGCTTTACGAGCTATTTTAGGATTCTGCTTTGTGTTTCTTTTTTTTTAATTATTTCTGATTAATTTAGTTTTCTTTTCATGTGAAATACATTTTAATGATTATGTTGTTAAACATACATAATGCGTTGATCATAAAGCGTAGAATTCAAAATCTTTAAATTCATATAATAATTGTATGATAGGCTAAAAAACAATTTACTACTTGCAAAATGTCTGGCAGACATATAGTAGCAGGTGATTTTAGTTAAACAGCTGTCAAAGGCAAGACTCCCATTTACGTCAGTAGGGACCTCATTTTTCCATGTCATTTCATACTACTTCTTAAGAAAAATGAGACAAGCTTTAACAAATAGTTTGCAATTGTTTTGTAGATTCTACTCAGCTTGTTTGTTGCTGTTATTCTGGACAACTTGGAACTTGATGAAGATCTGAAGAAACTTAAACAAGTAAGAACATGTTTTTATTGTGCTTGGAAGTAGTTTCAATAAAGCGTTACTTTACTGGTGGTTTTATGGTAAAAAAACAGAAACATCTTCACCAAAATGAACAAAATAGTAGATGCTGAAGAGAATAGCAGTATTTTGTTAGATAGTTGACCATCACACCATGTGAGGTAGAAATAAAGAGATTGTGAAAGAGATTTAGAAATTCGTTTAAATATTCAATGAAAGTCAATTTAGACAGTTATGTAATTAAAATAATTTTAAAATCACATCTAGGCCATCTTTTTGTTTATAATCTAGTGAAAGATATCCCTGCCCATGGCAGGGGGTTTGGACTAGGTGATCTTTAAAGTACCCTTCGTACCCAAACCTACCCAAACCATTCTGTATGATACTTTATGAGCACACCATAGCACCACTGCAGGTGAAAGTGCTGGCAAGCGTCCATAGACAGGAAGTGGTAGAGGGAACTAGGTTGTTAGGTGAGTGCTAAAGACACTTGGCAAAGTTAACTTGATCGATTGATTCTCCAGATTTGGGGACCAATATTACCAAGAAGCCATTCTCTCATGCTTGAAAACTCACATGACAGTCACATAAAACAAATGTAACTAGAAAGTTCATGTTGGCCATTTTGACCTTGTGCACAAACCACCAAAGAGGAAGGTATCTGTAGCTTTTACATAAATATATAGTTGTGCTTTAATCTGCACAAAGTGGAACAAAATCATCCACATTTGCTTATTTCATGCACAAAATAGCAAATTGAGAGCTTAATATGTGGGAACCTCTTCTGTAATATTTGGGTTATAGACTTCTTTCACCCATCATTTGCTGGTTTTGTTAATCTTTCAGGTGTATCAGCAATTGTAGAATTATGTTCTTTCAATTCTTGAAAAATAATCACCCAGTTTAGTTACTTTACATTGAACTGTTACATTGAAACTAACATGCCAAATAACTGATATTATCCTGATAGGCATTATCCTGATTATCCTGATAGGAATCCAGTCTCCATAACAGCAGTAGAGCACACTCAAGTAAAAGACATAAATAGAATTTTTACAAAAGTCCCTCAACTTCATAGCTTTGAGACTGGCAGCAGCATAGCTATATGAGTGTGGTGGTGGACGAGAGTAAAACCACTGCCTAAGTCACCAGACCTTCTAGCTACTGTGCAGTGTGGCACCATGGTGACACTCATAGTCTGTTTTCATGACCCAAGTGGGTATTTAACCAGAGGACAGCACTTTGCCATAGGACATGCCAGTTTGGTTGACTGGCATTAATGGTATATGCATTATACACCATTATGACATGTAAAGATGTCCAAGGTGGCTGACACTGGTTCACTTGTGTTTATGCTTTTGAAATGTTGCTTTAAACAGTAGCCTCTCTTCAAAGACTGTTACTTGGTACTATTGAATGTATTCCCTTCTGGTATTTTATCCAAACAAATTAATGTTATAGGAAGTGTTGCATGTTTTAAAAATGCCTAAGGTGAAAGGAGGTAAGACGTCGGTTCTTGGAGCTGAATCATACAGAATTACTGGAATGATTGGACAACTGTCTAGGACAGAAAAGGTTGCCTGTGAGGTAAATGTGATGGTATCACAGGCTCAGTGCTGATAGGGACTGTGTGCTATTATACTGAAATACTGGTTGTCTTATCTCAGAAGATGAAGCAGAAAATGTTTTTAATTCAATGTACCCCTGTACCCGGCACTGTTTGAGGCTGCACCTCGATGACTGTGTTGAGTTTTGGGCCCCTCACTACAAAAAGGACATTGAATTACTCGAACGTGTCCAAAGGACAACAAAGCTGGTGAAGGGTCTGGAGCAAAGGTCTTATGAGGAACAGCTGAGGGAACTGGGGTGGTTTAGTCTGGAGAAGAGGAGGCTGAAGGGAGAACTCATCGCCTTCTACAACTACCTGAAAGGAGGTTGCAGAGAGCTGGGGATGAGTCTCTTTAACCAAGTAATAAGTGATAGGACAAGAGGGAATGGCCTCAAGTTGCGCCAGGGAAAGTTTAGACTAGATATTAGGAAGCATTTCTTTACAGAACGGGTTGTTAGGTGTTGGAATGGGCTGCCCAGGGAGGTGGTGGAGTCCCCATCCCTGGAGGTGTTTAAGAGTCGGGTCGACATAGCGCTGAGGGATATGGTGTAGTTGGGAACTGTCAGTGTTAGGTTAATGGTTGGACTAGATGATCTTCAAGGTCTTTTCCAACGTTGATGATTCTGTGATTCCCAAAAGTATTTCCATCCTCATGTTTGCATTATTTTCCTGCCTTTAATGGCTGTAAAGCTTGAGGCCCAGGGCATTTTCAGATGATGAAATATTAAATGCTTTTCAAGGAAGGAAGAAGAATATATTTAGGCCAGAAATTACACCTAGCTAATAATCCCTTTTGGGATGTGTCCTTCATAATTAGGACTTAATTCCTTTTCTTGAACTTGATAAGAAAAATATTACTTATCTTTCAGATTATTGGGAAAGGACTAATTAGGTAATATTTTCAATGTACTCTAAAATGTAAAATTTTATGTAAACACTTGGTATTCATGTTGGTTCAGTAAATGTGTCTGAATAAATCAAAGCAAAAATACATTAAATTACTAGGAGATTATAAGAAAGATTGTAAAATAATGTATTTAAAAGCTAGTAAACTTTTAGAATTAAATTTGCCAGTGTAAATTAAGTTAAGGATATACATCATGATTCAGTTTTTAATTACATCATCACATAATACTCTTTCCAAAAGTCTGGCCTCATTTAATGCAGTAAGTAGATAGAGCTCACTTTAATAAGCCAGTAGTCGATATTTTTTTCTCTTTATTGTAGTGTGATCCCTGTGCATTATTTATTACACAGTATTCAAGCTTGGCTACAGAGACAAAACTATTAATCTTTTCCTGACTTTTTTATGGTAGCCCTTATAAGTGTCTACAACAAACATAAAACTTGTAAAATGTTAATTTAAGTGATTTACTTAGCACCACGGTCACACATAGGAATAGAATCTGACTTAAAAACAGAATCATTCTTACAGCTCCATTTGTTCACAGTACGTCTCCCATGTTCTGCCATTTCTCTCATCCTGTTGGCTATGTCTGCCGTATTATCTCAAGTCAAATGAAAAGGGGTTGTACTATAGCTCATAGACACCATCTGTCTGTGCAATAAACTTGATCCTCTGCAGCAATCTGGACTGACCCTAACACGCTAGTTAACCTCCAGGTAGGAGGTTGATGCTGCTTATCTTCCCGTGAGGCCTCTTTCTGTCATGTTCGGTGCATCAGTCATGTGGATGATATTGATCTTAGGCACAAGAAATCTATCGGCTACAATCTTAACTTCCTTCCCTTTTATTCCTGTCTTCTGTGTCCTCTCCATAAACTGTTGCCCAAAGTTAAAAAGAAACTGAAAAGATTTGATTTATTTCACCTTCTGTGATAAAGTTTGGACTTTCTATTTAGAAATTCAGCTACATCACATGAGTTGAGTTATTCAGGTGTTGTTTGACTACTTCAGAGAACTTTTAACAGATTATGAAGCCTGACTTCCCTTTACAGCAGCTGTGTTAACTTTTCCCATTATATTTTCCACATATTTACTAATTCTAGTTATTACATTTCTATCAATTTGCCTATATGTGAAGTCAGACTGATTAGTTTCTAATTTCCCATGCTCTGTCCTGAAACCCTTTTTTAAAGTTAGTCACATTTTCCACTTTCCTTTCTCTAGCTACGGAGTTTATTTAGGTGACAAGTTATTCACCACCACTCGTCTGTCAGCATTGTTACATCTGAGATCCTTTGAACGTCTTGAGTGAGTGTTTTCAGGTCTTGGAGAGTAACAAATTGACCTTGTGTCAGTTATCTTCCAAAAGCTTTTCTCCTGACATTTTTGTTGGAGATTAGTCTTCAGCACAGTTTAGGATCTTCTTTGACCTCCTCTGTGGTCAACACAATTCATTTTGCTTTCTTGCTCTAGTTTTATTTTTCTGAACACTCTTGACTAATAGTCAGCTGCTCTTCTAAACTCTCTACAGATCTTGCTGCTTTCTGTATGTTCTTAAAAGCTTCCTTATTAGATTTTATTTCTTTAGAAAGTAGTTCCTCAAAATCTTTCATGATCTGCCATATTATTGTTTTATTAAAAAATTGCCAGAATATATGCTTTTTTCTGTATTCTTTGCTTAGCGTATGACTTTCTTTTCTGAAACATATCCATTTACTTTTAAAAGCCTTCTTTGCACTCCAGTTGACATTGCTGGCCTTTTTGACCTTCTTGAAGTTTTTCTGTAGGTGGTAGATGTATTCTGTGCTTCTAAATCAGGGTATTTAAAGTTAATCCATATACCCCCCCTCACAGTTTCTGTCGTTTGGCCATTCCTTTAAATTTATTTTCGAAAGCTTTATGATTTTATGCAATTCATTTTTTAATTTAAATTCAATGTAGTAGATGGTTTTGACCTTCTACTTCTAAAAATTTCTGAATGTAAGAGCATTTTTATCACTGTTACAGAATAACTTTTTGATATTTATGTCACGAACTAGATCTTGCTCAGTACTAAACCATGAGGTGCTTCTTCACTTAGGTGTTCTCTGACTATATAATTCAGCTAGAAGGCATTTATGAGTGAAAAGTTAACCTCTTTCTTCTACCCTTTCCTAAACATAAAAAGGCTTCCCATTATTATTACTGCTTGTCTTTAGGCCTGTAATACTACTTTGCATATTGGAGTTACTTTCAAGTCCTCATTTACATGTATGCAGAATATTTCTTCCAGTTAGGCATGCAGTTACAATACAGAGGGATCCTATGCTATTTGCATGGGCATTTACCTTATTCACTTCATTGACTGTAGGTTTTCTCTAATAGTATCAGTCTTTCACTGGTGCAATGTACTGTCAGTCTGGGTTATACGTTGCCTGGTTCTGCATATTCTGATTCTGTAGGATCCTACTGCTTGCTACTCTACCAAGTTTCTGAGATGCCTTTTGTGTCAACATTGTGGGTTTTTTAATAACAGGAATTCTAGTTCAATCATGTTATTTTTTAGGGTTCTACTATTAGTATAAAGGCCCGTATATGTGCTGTTCTTGTCTAGTTTTATGTCCCCACCTTAACATGGCTTTATTTCTGATGTTTTTCTGTTTCCTATTCTAAACTTTTAGGATTCCCATAGCCTCATTCTGCACAGAGAAACTCACTTTTACCTTGTTGATTACTCCATTTTGGGCTTACTCTACTGTTGTAGTATGTGCTCCCTGAAATAGCTTTTGCAGCCAGTGAAGTTCATTAAAAATGTTATGGAGTTTTAAACACCTGGGTAGCATTCATAATCCCACTTCACTAATGCATTGCAAAGTTGTATATGCATTTTGAAATATTCATGCAGGTTTCCTTTTTAGTCACTGGAGAGTAGTAGATACTTTTGGAGGCCAATTTTTAGAGGCATACATTTTGTTTGTGGGGTGGCTACAAGAAAATTTTAAGCCAACCATGAGATTATCCTCAAGCCAACCTAGCTGTATGAATCATCTTTCCTTCGTCTGCAGCAGAGTTTGTAGTTTACAGCAATGACGCCTCTATGACACTACTTCTCAAGTGTATATTCCAGCTTTCCTTGTACCATACAAAGTGGATCCCTTCTAAGCTTACACAATTTAAGAAGAAAGATTTGTGGAATAATGACAAAAAGATAGAAAACAAAAGGTAGGGATAAATGATTGGTTTTCATAATAGAGGAAAGGTACCAGTAGAGGTCCATGGTGATCTTGGCTGGGACCTGTGCTACTCAGTATTTGTAAGTTATCTAGAAAATGGGGTGAACAGTGAGGTGACATAGTTTGCTGATGGTGCAAAGTATAGGTATGCAAAATTAAAGGTGACTGTAAAGTATTCATATTTTGTGGCTAAGAAATAAAATGTCAGATGAAATGTAATGTCAGTAAATATACCTAGAGAAGAAGCCTGCTAGATACATAAATGTAGGCTTAATTAAGCTATCACCAGTCCAGAAAGATTTTTGAATCATTGTAGATATTCACTATCATGTCAGTCAGTACCAAAAGAGAAGGCAAACACATTTTTTAAAATTATTAGAGAAAATTTTTAAGCAGAAGTGAAAACATTACTGTTCTGCCATATACATCCAAGATGTTTCATCTTGAGTACTGCATGCAGATAAGATCACACCATCTTTTTAAAAATAAGATATAATAAACCTAGAAAAGGTACAGACAAGGATAATGAGGATGATCTTCAGCTTGTAAGTGAGGTGACTGAGGAGGAGGCTAAGACAGAGTTATATGAAATCACAAAAGGTGTGAGAATTTGAATTGAGAAGGACTATTTTACTTCTTCCACTGTAAGAAAATGAGAGGGCACTCCATCAAATCAAATTAGTTTGTTTTTAAGACAAATTAATGGAATAAAAATCCTATAAGGGCTGATAGTTTAGATGTAACTTTCAGCCCCAGAGGTTGTCAAAGCTAGGAAGGCATGCAGGAAGTAAAATTACTCTGTATTTGATCTGTTCTTATATCTCAGACACCTTCTGCTGGTCCTTGTCAGAGACAGGGTACAGATGAGATGTACCTTTGATCTAACCTAGTGCACTCATTCTTACACCCCTAACGTTCCATATTATGAATGGGATTTCAGAAGCAATTTGCAAATAGCATAAGGATGAACCCACTGGCAGCTAAAACCATCTGTGTCGCCACTTTACTGAGTTGTATTTCCACATGGGAAAGAGCAATCATCTCAAACATCTTTGAGTATAAGCAGTGGCCTAACTTCCTTGGCCATGTAATCTTACTTCTGTAATCCTACTTCCTGGAATGCCCCTATTAAAATACTGTTAGCAGTATTAAAATATAAAATGTTCTTGATTTGCCTTTATGCTTATGATAACAACCCCAGCTGTAAGATAAATCCTCACTGACTTTGGAGGGTTTATCTTATGGCTTATATCAGACAAGATTATTGTGTCCCTATTTTGCTACTGGAGAATCAAAGCTGAAGAAGTAACATCTCTGGGTTCATATATAAATTCCCAGTATGGCAAGGAATTGAACAAAGTCTGTGCTAATGCTTAGGCCTCTGAGGTCAGTCAGGAGTACCCATCCACTTTAAATTGTTAAAATCTCACATAAGTGTAGTTCTCCTGCTTCAAAGGAATTGAATCAGGTTTCTGTCATATCACACATGTGTTGTCTGTGCTCACTAGTGCATACGCACAACATGAGTACAGATGGCATTCATTACTAAAAATATTTTCCCAATACATGCCTTACTACCTAGCAACAAAAATGCTTGGAGGAGTAAACAAGAGTATGCAGCAGTGACATGGTTCTTCTAATTTAATGAAGTTCTCACTCTCACCAGTGAAGATACTTGTCAGATGTACATACTTCTTTCCCTCCAGTTCTGCTCCACACCATGAAATATATAAAAGACTTTTTTCGCCATGAATCCATATCAAAGCAGCAAATGCATAAGCAGATATATATATCTGCTTATAGTATATATATTTAAAAAGTCCTGCCTTTAGAATTATATTATTTTACCTCTACACTTTAAAAAATAACAAATGTTTACCATATTGATTTTTTCTTTTCTAAATCTCACTTTTAACTATTTTATGTTGAAAACAGAAACTTTCATAATCAAAGCCTAGAGATAATGATAGCTTCTTTGCTGGTTTTGTCTGTTGAGATAGGTTCTTGCTTTTGACAGTGGTTAATGTCTGAACAGCTCAACTTGATGTCAGTGGTTCAGGGTCAGGTTTTGAAATGCATAGAAGCTTTGCAAAAAAGCAGCAGTTCAAGAAACATTAGTGGTCTTGACAGGACTTTCATAGCAGAAACATAAAAGGAAACCATTAGGCAATCTGTCTGATAAGAAGGAACAGTTGCAGTAGAAGAAGGTTAATCGGGAGTTGGGTGCCGTCGAAAGTGGCAGAATTGTCATGGAATCTAGTTCCATAATACCCTTTTTTTTTGGTGGTGGTAATGGTGATGGGGGCATGGGGAGGTCTATAGTGGGATCCACTGTCACCTAGTCATCCAGAACTACAGCAACAGGGTACAGAGGTCTTTGGAAAGAGTTTAAAAAAAAAAAAAAGTATTCATTTTTAGGTGTTAATCCCTCTGGTCTTAAAATCTACCCTGTTTTTTTCTGGTTTTGCTGTCAAGGAAACAGCAATTACCACCAACTTTTTTTTTCTCACTAAGCAGTTACTTCTGCTTCTTCACTACTCTACTTAGTACTTAGGTTAGAAAATCCCTGATATATAATGAGACTTTCGGCCTCCTACTATCTAAAGGGAGAGTATCTGATGTCTTCTGAACATTGTACAAGATAATTCTGGCACACATATTCTAAATACTAATTTGATACTGCTCCTCTTTCACTCAAGAATGCATAAGTGAAATTTTGGTTAATGTCAGTCAAGACAAAGCAAGTTGGTCTCTAAAGAGATTATGCTGAGTTCTTCTACATTTTTCTCTAAAGTAGAATGAATCTGAATAAAGTTTGAATAAAAGATTCAAATCAGACATTTATATTAAGTAGAATAAAATCTTTTTTTCAGTGTTGCAGGAATCTGATCACCATAGCATCCTGTTGATTTTAGGAGGGTCACAGATACCCAGTTGCTTGTAGAGTTTGATTTTTTATTAAAGTGATATTCACATGCCAGACAATTCAAACTTACATCCATAGAACAAACATAAAATTTCCTTTCTGTGATTACTATAGTATTCATTTTTGTTTGTCTGTAATCTGGAGAGAAGCACAATTTGTACTTTTGATCTCAAATTCATGTGAAATCAGTTGTTGATTATGCAGTTATTATTTTGATACAGTTAAAAAATATGTCAGTGGTTTTCATATCTAACTTGGAGCAATTAGATTCACATTTTTAATCCATGTAAAAGAAATCTCCCAAGAATAAAAAAACTTTATGCTCTTAAAAAATGCAGTTATTTTTAAGAAAGAAGTAAGAGTGTATCTTCTGCCATACACTGAAAAAATTCATGAGAATTCTGTGTGCAGGAAGCAGCATAACAAAAAGTTTTAATGCTTTTATAGTTAATTCAGCACTCAGAAGTTTAGAAACAACTATCCTCAAGTTTTGGAACAATTATAAACAAAGAAAAAGATTCTCATTCTTTTAGATAAAGGTTGGAATTCTCTAAAATGTCAAAGGGTAGGATTCATGTCACCTTGTTAGCCATGCAAATAGTTAGACATGTAGTCTAAGCTAGTCATCTGCGCTTGCCTGTAGTCATAGTTACCCTCCAGGGAATGATTCATGCCATGCTAGTTGGGTGCTCTCTTTTTCTATTACAGAGGGAGTCTAGACAACTAATTAGGCAAAATGCCCGACTTTCAATGAATAAAGTTAAGTGACATAAATCTCCAACTTTAATGAATTAGCAACCCGTATTTCATTGACATTTAATCATATGGGTGCTTTTACATTACTGAGGCCCAAAACCACGGTGTGTAACACTAGGCATCTTACTGAACTTCCTAGATTTGGGATCCTAATTTAGGTTGGGCACTTTGATGATAATGGCAAGAAAGAAGGATAGAAGTCAACATTCAAAGCTGGTCATCTCTCCTCACAGCAGGGACTGAGTTCTTCATTTGTGAACTTAGGTTCATAAAACAGCAGGTCTCTGGAGTTGGCGCTTCAGTTAGTTTCTAAAGGTGTGTGGCACAAATCCAACAGGATCTTTGTAGAGGTTCCTGACTTCCACCTGGGTTGTCTCAGAAGGAAATACAGGCCCTGGCTCACTGTGGAGCAAAAGGCATACGTGGAGAAAAAGGCAGTATGGTAGGTGTGAAACCAGACATTCACCATTTGCTATGTGAATATGTTCAGTAATGTGGCTTTCACACGTTTTAATGTATCCTACTAAGATTTTGTAGTTATGTTTGGTCTTAACAGACAAAGTTACAAATAATTTCTTCCCCAGAGAATAAGGCTGTCACTGTACTGCCAGTGATGTTGAGGTTATCCATCTTGTATTCCCTGCAATGATACGTTAAACCAGTGTTGCTACATCAATATCAAGATAC
Source organism: Strix aluco (assembly GCF_031877795.1). Classification (NCBI taxonomy): domain Eukaryota; kingdom Metazoa; phylum Chordata; class Aves; order Strigiformes; family Strigidae; genus Strix; species Strix aluco. The sequence goes on from NC_133932.1 coordinate 77,635,479, forward strand.
TGGGAATTTTTTTTTTTTTTAATTTACTATGGCATTCCAGTATTATTCATGTCAATATGCTCACACCTTTCTCCCCTCAGGCATCATCATTATGGTTCCCATTTTCTCAACTACTGGTTCTTTTTCTTTCATATCCAGACACAGTACAGTCTTTTGTTTACATTAGATCATACATTTGTTACTGCATGTAGTCACTTCTCCACAATCATTGTCAGAGGAATTTACCCATCCTCACATTGTTGGAAATATGCAAAACAACCATCTGTTTTTTAAGAGAGCCTCCATAAATTCATGGATGCAGTACTGGTTTCCTTGAAAATTTTCAAGGTGTCTCTCCTTTTTAAAGTTGGCTCTTGCTCTGGGAATGATCACTACTCTCTCTTGGACTAAAATGTCCTTCTGATAATTGATTATCAGTGTTTCTGTGTCCAAGGCATATACTTACTGCTGAAATTCGTGATGTGAGAGAAAGCTTTCACACAAACTAGGTTTCCAACATGGAAGTCACGCTGGCAAAGAGATAAAAATGATAAGTACACTGATCTTTTCCAGATCTAAATGCAGAGGTCAGGTCTGCAACCTATCTCCCATTAGTTTTTTTGTCTAACACATAGCATGTTTCTACTTTCAGTGCTAGGGATGGTTGGAAATTTTAACTCATTTCAGGTTTGGATATTTTTTGTTCTTGTCATTCTGTTGAAATCAGGTAAACAGGAAGAAAAGGCCAAGGTTTTTCTACCAACCTCTTGAGTACACATTCATGATGTTTGCTGGAAAAGCCTATCTGTATATTAATATTTTTCTACCTTTTGTTTGCTTTTTTAACTGTTTCTAGATACTAAGGTATGAAATTTGGTTTCCATACACTCTTGCCCTACAGATATTCATCATCTCTTCATATAAAGCAATTCTAACTGAAACAGCTCACTGGTTTTCTAGCTAGTGAAAACACATGCTATTTTTATAGCTTCTGCTAGACACTCCTGATGCTGTATTTTTGTATTATTGTCTGCAGAACAAATAAGTGAACCCGAACTAAATGCCCTGCTTATTTTTCTTTAACTTTTCACTATAAGCTTCTAAAAATAAATATTTTTGCATTGAACCTTAGCTTTATTTTGGTCAAGAAATCTTCATAATTAAACCCCTGTGAGAGCTTTGCAGAGGTCAGGGCTAAGCAAGTGATTTATCCAGCAGAACTGGTCACAGAGAGAAGATAAGTCAAAATCTAACTATCAGCCAAACTGAAGCCCATGTGCTCTAGTACCATGAGTAAGGCCAAGAAGTTCTACCCTAAGCCTGGTTCCAGTAAGAGAAGGAAGTCTAGATTGTCTGGTATGAAGGATAATCGAAATGGGTTGCCCAAAACAGTACAAAAGTAAAAGCTTTTCCTTAATGTGGATTTGGGAATTGAGAAAATTACACACTGTAAAAGAGCTCTAAAAAGCAATTATCTTCATCTCTGTTAAAATGAAAGCACATAAACTAACTAAGGCTCTACATGGCTTTTTTTCCCCCATGCAGAACCCTGGTTTCTCACAGAACATGTTCACATGGCAGCTAGCCAGTAGTCTGTGAACTGCTCGCCACACTATCATGCATGACTTACTAAAAGCAAAGTACTTCCCTTTTGGGAGGGAAATAACTCCTTAGAAAGCAAGCCATTTTAAAGAGGACTGTGCTAGGGAAAAGAAAATAATGTATTGGAAGAATCCTTGATCATCCATTTCTCCTTATCATGAAAACCAAACCATAAACAATTCAGATTTCAGAGTAAAGCACAGTTACACAGATATCTGCAGCCCAAACCATCTGTGATTTGATATTTAAAGTGCACAAGACTGCATTATTCTGAAACCAGAACATCTGCAATAGTGAAGCTTTAGCAGTTGACGCTTTTACCAAAATTAACAACAACAAAAAAAAAGGTTGTATTGAACAAGACAACTGTATTCAATAGCCTTTGTTTCAGAATGCTCCTTATGTTAAGTATATGCCTTATGCCTTTGGGTCTGGATAGCCATATGGATAACAGAAAAGGAAAATGTAATGCTTTCATTGGCTCACTCTATTTCTTAAGTTCCTGATGTGTATCAGTTAACTCTGGATTCATGAAAAGATTTAGATAAGCTTAAAGAAAACAAGCTGCTTGCAATAGCTTCAATTTTAAGACTTGCCAGAGCTACTCTAGGAACTAAAACTGTTAATGCTGGCTGTCACTTTTAATCTTTGAATTGTGATATCAACAGATCTGCATAAAGCTTCTCTAAAAAGACTTTCTGATGTCAGGTCTTATCCATTTACCACATACTGTAAAGATATCATAGACTTAGATTAAAGCCATTCAGGAAGCAAGGGACACCAAATTTTCATGGTATATAGGATGAAGTGCCCCGCAGTATAAAACTGTACTTCAGCTCTATGGTTCTGGACTGTTCTTCATCCTCTTCTTACTATTATTCTTCTCATTTGAAACTTTGTGAATGTCTCTCAAAATTCTTAGAATACATTTCTATTTTAAATGATGAGAAGAAAATGATTTTCTGGTTCAGTTCTAGGAGATCAAACTTTCCCAGTCCATTTACTGAAGATGTAGTTTATATAGGAGTTCAGGAGTTGTAACAAATTATTACTAGATTTTCTCCGTGAGTGCCATCATGTAATCTTCATATATATTTGGCACCACTTACATTTTCTTATCTTTCAAAATGTGTCTGTCTTGAAAAACTAACTTGAAAGTCTGTAATGCATATCAGTATTACTGAAAAAAAGTAGAATACTACTTGTGGAAACTTGTTGAAAGTTGTAATTTGTAAGAGATAGTAAGAGTTTCAACAGATAATTTTTTTAACTTAAGGTGTTACTGAGAATGCATGTTCTTACACATATTTGTGGGGATTTCGCACAGTAATGTGGCAATTAGGACTAAGCCTGAGCAGGGGCAGGAGAAAGTTAGGTGATTCACAATGAGATGGCCGTTGTCTTCTGTTTTCCAATGTATAACAACTAAATTTTCTTTGTCTTGTTAGTGTTACCTTGAAAATTAATAACATGTATTCTTGCTTTGTGTAATACTGTTCTCCGAAACCTCCTTTGTGTTATATGTGCATACGAGCACACACATACACGCGCATCTGCTATAAAGTTTTATGTTAAAAACCCTACTAGCTAAAAAATATATGCCACTGCAAAATACTAAGGCTGACTTATTGGTGCCAGTGAAGTTGGCAGGAGCTTCAGCATTAACTTAAATAGAATGAAGTTACATAAAGCTAAGGTGAACTGCAGTACAAATTACATAATGATCATCATCTCTGCTCAATATCACTTTGTGTAGAAATCAAATCTGTTAGTTCAAGGTCCCCTGTGGGCAACTGAAATGAATATACTTCAAAGCTGAGCTTCCTATCCACCAGAGGAAGTGTAAAATCTAGAAGAATGTTACATAGCCATGGCAATACTTGGTGTGTGCTGGCCATCACAGTGAAGCAATGATGCATTCCTACTGGCATAGTGTTTCAATAAAACTTTGACACAATGATCAAGTAGTAGCTAAAATTTCTCAATTGTGTTGCCAGCTATCTGGTCACCAATTTTTTGTGTCAAGTACAACCTTAGGACAACATTGCATCGTCATTACCACTGCAGTCTTCAAGGTCTGTCCTCACTATGTCATGCCCAACCAAGCAAAAGTGACCGCTTGTTCAAATAACAAGGGTGACCCATAGCCTGATTTAATCTTTTCAGACATTTATTTCTTCCATGCCTCTCCCACTACCTCTTTTCATTTTTGAGCTCCAAAAAGGCTTGCAGTATCCTTGCAAAATCTGAGGGAAAAAGGGCAAGACCTGGCTTTGTTTTTAAATTTGGGGAGGTCTCTAAAGACCAGTCCTTATTTCTGTGGAGGCCTGTGGTGGGTTGATCCTGGGTCGATGCCAGGTGCCCACCAAAGCCACTGTTATCACTCCCACTCCCCAGCTGGACAGGAGAGAGAAAATATAGTGAAAGGCTCATGGGTCAAGATCAGGATGGGGAGAGATCACTCAGCAATTAGTGTCACGGGCAAAACAGACTCAACTTGGGGAAATTAGTTGAATTTATTGTCATTCAAATCAGAGTAGGACAATGAGAAAATAAACCCAAATCTTAAAAACACTTCCCCCCGACCCATCCCTTCTTCCTGAACTTAACTCTACTCCTGAGTTCTTTACCTCCTCCCAAGTCAGCAGCACAGGGGGATGGGAAAGGGGGTTGTTTCTGCCACTCCTTCCTCCTCAGGGGGAGGACTCCTCACACTTCCCCTGATCCAGCATGTGGTCCCTCCCACAGGAGACACTCCTCCATGAAATTCTCCAACATGAGTCCTTCCCACAGGCTGCAGTTCTTCATGAGTGCTCCAGTATGGGCCCTTTCCATGGGGTGCAGTCCTTCAGGAACAGGCTTCTCCAGCATGGGTCCCCCACGGGTCAAAAGTCCTGCCAGCAAACCTGCTCCAGCGTGGGCTCCTCTCTCCATGGGTCCACAGGTCCTGCCAGGAGCCTGCTCCAGTGTAGGCTTCCCACGGGGTCACAGCCTCCTTCAGGTGCAGCCACCTGCTCTGGTGTGGGGTCCTCCATGGGCTGCAGGTGTATATCTGCTCCACCGTTAACCTCCATGGGCTGCAGGGACACAGCCTGCCTCACCAGGGTCTACACCACAGGCTGCAGGGGAATCTCTGGTCCAGCACCTGAAGCACCTCCTCCCCATCCTTCTTCACTGACCTTGGTGTCTTGCAGGGCTGTTTCTCTTACATATTCTCACTCCTCTCTTTGGCTGCAGTTTGTTGTGCAGTTTTTTTTCCCCTTCTTAAATACATTATCACAGAGGTACAACCACCATCACTGATAGGCTCAGCGTTGGCCAGGGGTGGGTCCGTCTTGGAACCAGCTGGCACTGGCTCTGTCAGACATGGAGGAAGCTTCTAGCAGCTTCTCACAGAAGCCACCCCTGCAGCCTACCTGCTACCAAAACCTTGCCACACAAACCCAATACAAAGCCTCTTACAATCACTTTAAAGTGTAAAGCAAGTTCAGTATGACTGATACGCTAGCCTTTCACTTCCATAGATACCTAACAGGGACAGGAGCAATTCTTCCAGTCCAATCTTCCTGTGTCTTGGTGAATTCACATTCTAACCTCATGATGACAGAGGAGGCCAGTTTATAGTGTGTTGATACAGCTTTTGGCACAATATGGTGTCCCAGGGTCTGCTGAAATCTCTAAGCATTACAGTAATATCCATAAGACTTTTCAAAGGGTGGTGAGTGCTTTTTCTAGGAGATAAGGGAGAAGAGGAGTCCTCATGCTTTCTCCTTTTCCTTTACATAAGATCCTAGACTGTGATGATTGGTCCTAAAGAAAAAGATGCATGATATGAACAAATTGAACTTCACACTCATATAAGCAGCCTCTGTATAATTTCCATTTATGTGAATAGATACTTCAAAAGCAGTGGACAAAACATAGATCTTAGTTAATGCATTTATGCTGCCACTAGTTGGGCAGTGCCACTAACTCAGCATGGTAAAATAGTATTGGTTGCATGACTTCGCAAGGTATTCTAGAAGCTTTTCACAGTTGTTTTCTTGTCTTCATAGAAACATAAACAGACTCATTTCTGATTTAAACTACTAATGGTAGGGTGATCCTTACAAAAATACGGTGGCATATCTACTAGTAAAGATAAGGCCAGTCCTGTAAATGCTTAAATTAATAGCAAAGCCATTATAAAATGTCATACAGAATTTTAGATTATAATGGCTAACAGCTATTCATTTAAATGTTAAAGCCCTGATCTGGCTAAAACTGCCAGAAAGCTTATAGGAGTTAACTTTAAGGCTTAGGTTCATCCCCCTAACTTCTGGCCTCAGCAATATAGTTGCATCAGTTCTCTGAGCAATGGGAAGGAATAGGCTTCTTCAGAGACAGAGTGATACCTTAGGTATGCTAAATTGTCTTCTGAAGACCTCTCTCTCTCCATCTCACTCTTTCCTGTGGCTGGAGTCCTGTGGCGCCTTGCTTAATTGCTTATGGTTGAGAGAAAATAGTGTCAGGGTGCAACTTTTACTGGAGAAGTTATTCAAATTTCAAAGTCACATTAGGTTCTTATACCTGTATGTGTGAAGCAGTCTGTAGAAGTGCAGCTATTAAACATAGTAATTACTTTTTTACTTATAGGTCAGAGGATTCCAGACATCAGGTTAAAAACTAGGGTGGGAGAGCACAGACTCATGCAAGGAGCTTGTAGAAAAGGTATAATTCAGCTCCTAGCAAATAATGAAGAGCCTAGTTTTCGTTTGCATTGACCACATCCTTCTGAAAAGAAACATGTGTGCTTCGGTCATGTTTAAAATATTTCACACAGGTTTTAAAAAAAAAGGGGGGGGGGGGGGGGGGGGAAAGCCTGAAAAGGTAAAGAATTGTAATATTTATCTTTTTAAACATACAAAAAAGGCTCTGAATCTGATATTTTTTGGTTATACAGCCAGTGCCTTGAGGTAGTTAAAAAGCTTGCAATGTGTTACATTCCATTCTGCACTAAAAATAACATGTGAGTTCTGAGAGGATGAGGTACCCTCTAGGCAGCAGTACAAGCAATTAGGTTTGGGGCAAAAAAGCACCGATCAAAATGTCAGGACAAGCTCTTCTTTTTGCAGTTAGGTTATTTGAAAAGAATAAAGGATATGAAAACCTCCTGAGTGTACTTGCAGATGCATATTTTTCTGTTCTATGTATCTGATTATCATTTCCTAAATGTATATTTTGGGTCTGCTTTCCAGCCCAACCATAAAAACATAATATGTATCTTTGCTCTCTAATACCAGTAGCCTATGTGATTTTGAATCTACAGACACACACATATGTGCAAACCATTTCAGAATCATAGAAGTTTTCCTTCATTTCGGATCCTGCAAATACCTTTGTTACATATGCATATGTGAATGCAGGTGTACACCCACACCCACACACAAACTTGTCAAATACACAGAGTTTTTCAGAGTGCCCTGATTTTTACAGGTTGCAGAATGACAACAGATCCCTTTTAAAATCAGGCCAATTTTATGTAAGTGCTGAATACGTTCTGAAAGCTTGAAAATGTGTGTGCATGCCTTATAAGAATATTGTTCTTTAAAAAAAAAAAAAAAAATTCCTTAAATCCTTAACAGCTCCAGCAGTGCCTCTAATGAGCTTTCTGGTGTTTGGTACTTTTCTTTTTTTCACTGGGCATGTCTTAATTCCGCAAGATTATTTTATCCACTGTAAGTAGTGAAATAATGTAGAGTACCTGCATATCTTCTTTGTCATAGCAGTGGACTGTCTTAAGAGAGCAAGTCCTACTAGCAACTTTTACTTTGGTGACCCGAGTGTACTGCATTCAAATGTAAGGCCTTTTGGATCTCTACCCTAAATGTACTGCAGTTTTAAATATGATGGGTTTTGGTATCGGAGATGATGATCACTGACATCAGAGGAAAGCCTTCTTCAGCCCTTACCCCCAGAAACCCTAGTTTCTGGGGTAAGGGTAGATTCTGGTAACCAATGTCTCCCTTCTAGCTCTAATTATATCAGCATCAATGTCACCTGAAAGTAGAACCAAGGCACTGACAGTCACTTGACAGTTTCTTGTGACTAATGGTTGATACAATTTCACTATCTATGTTTCCGGTAAAAAAAATGATGTCAATATTGTGCTTAGATATATATTTTGAAGCTTACTGAGGAAGAACCTGTAGGCTTGGAATATAACAGTTGTACTGGGTCAAAGCAAAGGTCCTCCTGGTTCAACATCTAGTCCCTGACAGTGGCCAGTAAAAGATGTTTAGGGACTAACATAAGAACAGGGAAGGCATGTAGTGATGTTTCATTCTCCAGTGATATTTCATACTTGAGTGAGAGTCATTCTCAAGGGATTTGGGAACTTCCAGTGTCCAGCATGGTGTATCTTTGTCTAGTAGTTCTTGATGAATTTTTTCTTGCATGTCTTTGTTAAATCTATTTTAAAATCTGTGTATATTCTAGCATTTACTGCTTGCAGCAGCAAAGATAAATTTAACGATGCACTATGTGAAAAAATACTTATTTTTCTACTTATGAATCTGCCACTTGAAATTTCACTTGATGCCCTCTAGTTCATTATTTACAGTCATTCCAGTCAAATGCTTTCTCAGTGGTCTCTCCCTCCTACCGTACCTGTTACTACTTCCACTGTATTCTGTCTTTGTGCACCTGTACACACAGCTTTAGAATCTGAGTGAAGTTTCTTTTCACTGGATAAGTCTGTTTGAATCTATTTGAATCTATTTGATCTGCATTTGCAAGCAAATTTGGCAGTTTAACTAATGCATCTTGGAAAAAGTCATGTTTAATATTCACTACAAACCCTCTCAGTTTTTTTCTAAGTAAATAAATCAGCATGTAGAATTAGTAGGATAGAATTTCTGTAACATCATTTCCTGGAAATTATTTTCTTTTTAACAAGAGTTCAAAATAGGTAGTCCATAATAGAAAAAATATTAGGAAGGCAGTCTAAAATAATCAGTCCTGTCTCCCTGCATGCAGCTAGCTTGCTGATGCTTTACTGGTACTGTTTTTCAGAGATTTCATCTTTTTGTTTTCCCTTTGATTCTATTTGCTCTCCTCAGATCTCTTTTCTGGTGAGGCAGCTTAGTATTTGAAAGCAAGCTGTTTCTAGGGGAAGTCCAGGCCATTCAGATACAGTCATTATTCATTCAGAAGATAGTTTTGACCTTACTCCTGTTAATACTAAGGAGTCTCACTGTCCTGGCAATGCAAACGTCACTTTGGCAGACCTATTAACAGCTCCTTTATTCAGTGAGGAGCAAAACTGTACTCACACTTTATGACCCAGTTGTACTTTTTAGTGTGAAGGAGTTTTTCTTTTTTTTTTTTTTTTCACCCACAGATTCTTGGTAAGTGGAACCAAAGCACATAGGTCACTACTGCCTTTAATGGAGACCAGGAACAATGGTGGGTCAAACACTAGTAACTGATTTTTTGGCACCTGGCTCCAGAAACTATGTTGAGTGATATCTCAGAAGAGACATTTTGTGTGATAGGATTTGGAGGCTTTCTATCTCTCAGACCTAAGTGTTTTCATATGTATAGAAGCACCTTGTAAACCAGGAGCAGAGCTGTGAAAAATCAAAGGCTTCAACAGAGGTGTTAAGAACCATCTAGATAGTTCTTTCCTTTTAAAATATTCTTTTCTTTTTTTCTTTTTTTCATCTTGATGATAGCCATTAGGATTGCACAGTGAAGAGCTACAAAGCAGAAACCTCAGCTGGTCCTGACTGTCTTGCTGCACCCCGCTCTGGGATGCTGAACACGTTTGGTCAGAACACGTTGCTGGAGCCCTGTGCTTTTCACCCAGCACCTCCAGGCATTCAGCAGATCTAGGAAGATGCCAATGACAATTTCAGCAGTAGCATCACTTCCAAATTTTGTGTGCTGAGGTTTCAGCATTAAAGTGGGAGTTTCAGCATGGGGATTTTTCATGAACATATTGTGCGAACAAGGTGTTATAATTGGTATATCTAATTTAAACACACTCAGCATAAAATTTTATATATATATGTGAGTGCATGTGTGAAAATCAAGGAGCTTTTTAAAGCCTAGTTAGATTTACTTTCCTCCAGAGTATTTTTATTCTGAGGACAGTGCTTGAGGTAATTCCAAATGGGAAATAACTACAAAATAGAAGAAAAATGAAAAATTACCTTTTCATTATATCTGATCCCATGTAAATGGATTTTTAACAAGTGGCAGGAAAGATAAGTGTTGAACACATTTTATTAACAAATGAAAAGTACAATAATGGTTCCAAACTGAATTTTAAGTATCACATAAAATGCATTAAATCCTTATTTTCATTATAGAGGGAAGACAGTAGGAAGTTCACAAAATTCAAGTTGGTCCTCCATTCCCAGGCCACATGGAGAGCATTTAAAACAGTGCTGTTTCAAAAGTAGTAAACTTTACAGAGAATATGTCCATTTCTAGAAAACAAGCTGTCCTTTCAAGACTGGAAAACCTTGTCATCTGGAAAACTGCATGTTCCAGACTCTTTCCTTTTTTAATAACTAAGAAAGTTTTGAAAGTCTACTGAAGGCTGTAGCTTGTACCTTTGTTTTTTGCCTACCTCTTACCTTATTAATTCAGAAGTTGCCAATCCCTAGTATTTGCAATACGATATTATTTGTCAAGAAAACACATTAAATTCAAGAGGGGTTCTCTTGGAGGAATGTTTTATTGTATAAAATAGGGACCTTTGAAATTCTAGTCAAAGATCATATTCAAAGCACACACTTTTCAAGGAGGAGAGATGGGAGTCAGATTTGCTATGAATGTGTGAACAGCAGTAACAAAAGTATAAATGGAAGCTTCAGCTGCTTCATTTATATCACCAGGGAACAAAATGCTTACCTAGCTTTTATATCACCAGGAGCTCATCTAATCTTTATTTTTTGTTTTATTTGGTTGATATCTAAGAAAAATGCAAATGCTTCGCAGGGCACATAGGTGATTCTAGATGCTCCACCCTCTGAATTAAGGGACAGTCCTGTATGGAAGGAAGGAGAGGGTTTGTGTAGCATTACGTGTTATTTTGATGCCAATTGGATCATTGAACATCCATGTTGTGTTTGGCTTTGGGTCCTTCTGTGTCACACAGGTCTGCATTGCCTTTTCTGAACTGTGTCTTAGGCCCATAAGAGCTTGTGGATCTGTGCACTTGTGTGCACTTTCTAGGTAACCTTCGTATGCTTATAAAAAGTAGAGGCCTGGCCTTTGTATGAGAATTGATTCCTTGTTCAGTCATTAAAAAAAGCTAGCTGCTTAGAAGGATGAATTCATCATATTTTTACTGAGATTTTTAGGTACCTGAATATAAGTCAGTCACTTATTTTCCACTTAGAATTCAGAGGATTTCTCTTTATAGTTCCTCGAGAATGGATCAGGCACTCTTTTTAAAACATGACAGAAAATGAGGAAGCCAGCACGGTTTTCCGGCATAATATCCAATGAGTGGGAGCACTATTTCAGAATTAAAGGAGAATTCTTACCCATATCTCCCCCTTTAAAGAAGCATTCCATCACCAGAAGAATACAAAGAGAACTATCCCCATCTCTTCTGAAAGAAGAATAACAGAATAACAGAATGCAGGAATCTAACTCTGGCTAAAATTTTATTAGCAAACCTGTGTGGGAGCATTGGCAGCCAGTAACACCAAACTATCTTTGTTTTCATCTAATCCAGCCAAGAAGGTTTCTGAAGTAATTTGGATCAGCCTCTGTGTTCTCCCAGTTAACACTCATATAGGTTTGTCTCTGCATGTTCTTTGGCTAAATTAACTTCCTATGTGAATTTCTATACTGCAGAAATACTGTAAAGCTACAATGAATCTAAAACTGAGGCCCCCTCTGTCAAATTCAATGTACTGCCTCTGTTTCAAAACAAAAAAAACCACAAAAAGGCAAGGGACAGCTAATTTGTGCAAAGACAGTCTCTTCTGTTTAAAGAAATATACTGGATTCTGGTCTCAGCTACAGCTATGAAATTTTTCTTGACTTCAGTTACATTTTCTCAGTGTTAAGGATATTCGATTGTAGAAATTGTTCCACTACGTGGGTTGCAAATACTTACTCAAATCTAAGTTATATTAATTAACTTCTCACAAAATCAAACAGAGCCCAGTAATGGTTTGAATGAAAGTACAAGTTATCAAGAGATGGCGGATGCATATACACAACAGTGAAACTGAAGAGTGTAATTATCTGTTGTCTTGCAGGTTATAGCTATCACCAAATCATAGACTCATAGAAAAGTCTAGGTTGGAGGGAACTTCTGGAGACCATCTGGCCCAACCTGCTGTTGAAAGCAGGCCATTAAATGAGGTTACCCATCGTGTCAGGTCAAGTCTTGAATATCTCCAGTGATAGAAGTTCCACAGCTTCTCTGGGCAACTTATTCCAATGATTGTCTTCATAGTGAAGAACTGCATTGTTCTATCTAGACAGATTTTTCATGAAGCAAATGGTGTCTCTTTGTCTCCTGTCTTGTGACCAAGTCTCCTTGTGAAGAGTGTGCCTCTATATTCCCTAGAACTACATTATAGAGAAGATCTCTATGACCCCTCCACAGACCCTCTCCAATTTTCCAGTCCCAAACAAATAGATTCTATGGAGATCAGATCAAGTGTACAGACTCATACATATTTCACTGAATACATTGAACGGAACAAATCCACATGATAATGGTGTTTCTAATAAAAGCACTGGAAACAAAAATAAAAGTACTGTGCGCTGCCGTTGAGGTTTGCTTAGCTTGTCCTGTAGGACCAAAAATAATACATTTCATTACCACATTTGGTACTTATCTTAGGGCATTTTTAGGAAGATTTATCTGGTGTCTCTGAATTGTATTCCATGTTGCCAATGAAGCATTCTTGTCTTAGCTACAGTGATCATGAGTAGATTATCCTTTTTGTCTTTGTAGAGCTCCTTTGTGTGTTAAAAGATGTTATTATATTCATCTGTGCCAGCAAACTATCCTTTTACAAGAATGTCCACGGACATTGCAGCATACCTAAAAAAAAGCAAACAGGTTTGCATTGCCACAACCCACAGAAACAACGTGCAACCTGCTGCACAAGCACCTGTATCACAATCTGTGACAAATATCATTCAATATCTACACCTAACCGCTTCCACCTCAAGCAGCACTCACAAATTCATAGGGAATACATAGGTTGGCTTTGGAATCTGAAATTAGGCTCACATAGAATAGGTATGTTTCCTACCATGCAGACAAAACTAAGTAGTAGGTCAAGTTGGATATGCCTTGTGTCCACACCAGTTTAGTGGTGATCTATCCCATGTAATACCCCAGACAATGCGTAGAGCAACCTATACAAATCACATGGAATAAAGGTTTTGCATGCATGGATCAAATTTCAGTCTTCCTATACTTCAGTATTAAGAGGGCCTAGGTCAAAGTTATAATCCTTTGTTAAACTATGAGCAGGGATACACAGATTCTCTGCAGATTGAGTCTTTTATCCTTGTGACCTCACTGCTCCTCAGCATTTTATATACCTCTCACTGTCTGTATCCTGATAGGAAGTCAGAATGATTACTTTCTCGGTCAATCACAGCCTGGATCTCTGTCTTCTTTTTAAGTAAATGAGAGCTGCCTATGGTGACAACCTTTGAAAGTCTGTCCACAATTATAATTTCCCAGATTGCCTCTATTTTGCTGTGAACCCAGCAGGGCAGATGAAGTTGTGTGTCTTGCTACATGTAGGTAAGCACCATTTACAAAGCCACCAACAGGAATCTGCCCATGTGCAGGGGTCTGGAATCTCTAAGCAAACATTAAGGGTCTCTGAATTGTTCTGCAATGGTACTTCCTTTGCTTCCTGCACAGAAGCACTCTTTCAAGTTGTAATGAATTTTACCCAGAGTTTTGAAGATAAACACATTGTACCTAGTCAGTATTGAATGATTATTTGTACAAGAGCAGAATTCATACATCTTGTGCTTTCATTCACTTGAAAATATTTTAGTTGTTTATTGTTCATCAAATATACAATTCATAACAAATAATGATGCCTAGTTTAAGTGAAGTCTCAAGCAGTTTCCTCTGATGAAATGGAGCACGTAATGCATTTTTTATTATAATGGTATTCTTTTGTGACTCACTAACCATTGTATGGAAACAAAAACATTTCTGCTACTTATCCCAAGAGAAAAATAATGAATATGAAAATGGTAAAGCTGCATTTATATGTATAAAGGCTATTAAAAGAATAGTTATGCATGTTAGCATTAGATTTATATTTCATGTCCATTATCTATTTTAAACTACCCATCCAAAAATGTACCTACCCCTGAACTGTTTTAAAAAGGGTGGGATTTATCATAGATAAGATAAGCCCTTTTATCTTACCTAAACTAGAGCATCTTCTCTAAGGTAATAATTTAGCCAATCTATATCAAGAAACAGATCTGTCCAGGACCTGCTCTCTGTCCCTAAAGCTGGCTGACAGCCACAGCCTGACTTATACAGAAGCTAAGTTATTTTCCCTTTTCAAAAGTACCTACCACTTAAATAGGTGTCCATACTGCCTACTGGGAATGTCAGAATGATCAGGGAGAGTGCTAGCTGGCCAAGGCCAAAGCTGTGCAAGCAGCCTTGCTAACAGTGTAACACAATGGACAGTCTTATTCCAGTTCCTAGGCCCATACCCCAGTACATTACTAGTATAGATGTAACCTTATACTGTCTCTACATGCAGTAAAGGAGTTACCCTAAGGTGATATTCCATCTTGCTTGTCTTATTTATGTGTTAGTATGGGATGAGTCAATATCTGGAGATACCTTTTTCAGTTAAATATAGGAAGCGTCTAGATGATTATACGATGTACTTCACACTTGGACAACTATAATTAACTGAGATGTATACCATCATAGATGCTATGGCCTAGATTACTCCTGCCTAACACTGGGACTCACACATCTGATTTAAAGAGCACACTGGATTCAAATTCCCGCCTTAGCCAATGGAAAAAGATAAATATGTCTGAAAGATATAGCCAGCCCCAGATCTGAACTGACGTCTACAAGTGCTTCTTCATCACTTTTGGCTATAAAGAGAGACTAAGACAACCACAGCTTACTTAACTCAGGTAGATACCTCAGTCTAAAGGTTGAACCTGGTCTGGTAAGCACATTCCTGGGGCCCTCATTACTGCACAGAATCTTGGATCTTACAGTTTTTAAAACGGTATAATTCTTGCCACTGCAAAGGGGAAAAAAATTTGGAAATATGGCTAAAGTGTGGTCAGTGTAACAATGTTTGCCTGAGTCTGTAGAAAGTATGAAGTAATAGCTTTGAACAATTCATCTCATTTATCTCAGTTAATCAAAGGGAAACTCCATGACACACTGGATTCCTGTCCTCTGTTAAATAAATGGACTAAATCTTAGCCAAATTTTGCTATAGGAGTTTTGTTCCATTTGAATTGCAATCACATCTTGTCAGCAGCATTTGTTCCTGAAGAAGTGACAGGAGCTGCAATTACTGGAAGGAAGTTATTAAAAAAGCCACACTTGTGAAACCTTACTCAATATCTTATTAATTTGGAAGACTTCATAGAAAATTGAAGAAAAAGTTATTTAAATGAACAATTGGGAAATAATAGTCACAGCACCAAATCATACTACACACAGCACATAAACCCTGTGACACAGAGAGTTGTTTATAAAAAAACAAATCTTGTGCGTATGAGAAATACATGTGTAATCTTGTTCCTCCATCTACCGGGAACTTTTTCAGTTTATTTTACCCTTATATTATCAACAGTTCAGTCTCTACTGTGAATGCCAGTACCACTGTAATCATATTTTTTGGTACATTTCACTGAAAATTCCCCAAGGCAGCGCAGAATGTGGTTAAAATCAATTCAGGTTCTGTTCTATTTTACAGTCCCTACATGGGAGAATTTTTTATTGTTTGCAATGTCCCCATTTGTTTAGGTGAGCCCAAAGGGCAAAACTGGCAACTGGAACCTAGGTAGTTAACTAAAAGAGAACAAGAGAGCAAGCCCAAGCATTAACCGCTTAACTCTTTGCTCACTGCTGGCTCTCTTCTGTAGCTCCAGCTACTTTCTCCCAGACAACACTTTGGTGTAGTTCAGGGAATGTTTTAACTGAGGGACTGCTTTCAAAGAAAGCCCAGACAAGACCTCACCACGTTGGACTCTAAGCCACACAGTCCTGTAATGCTATCCCACCTTCAGCCAAACTCACAAGCACTTCTCCCTCTCAAAGTAGGCAATACACAACCCAGTTGTCATCCTACAGAAGTAGGGAATTGCACTTAAAAGCTCTCATGCTGTTTCAGATGCCTTGAAGAATTGGAATACCTGTAGAAAAATAACTGTTGTAATTACGTCTCAGGGCCACCACACAAGGCCTAGAGGAACCCGGAGGCAAATACTATGAACTATGGTTGAAGTCAGTGGGTACCATTTGACCTTAGGCAAGGGGTTTGACCCTTGGCAGTCTTTTATATAGCACTATAGACATACTAATAAGATCTACATGCCATAAATACTGCTTTCTAACACTGCAAGTGTTACTTTTACCCAAGTTTAATTTGTCATTTTTTTTACCTTCATTTCCAGATTATTTTTTGCCTTCTTTTTTTCATGGTGCAGTTTGCCCAAATAAAATGGAGCTTTTTCTTCATTGTTAATGGAATTGGAGGTGTAAATAATAGTAACTGAACAGCTGATTTATGTTGAACTTTAAATCAAATGCAGGTACAAAAATGTTGATACAAATTGGTGCCAAAGCTGAGTGTGGGCTGTGAAAGCTTACCCATATGCCTATCTCCTTTTAGTATAGCTCATTGATGTCCAAAAATTTACCAGGTCTGTACAATTTCAGAATAATAACAGAAAAGAAAAAAGTGGCTCATTTAATCTGCCTTTCTGATTTTTGATTGTTTAATTTACATGTCATTAAATGCTAATTACTTGGATTTCATTCAAAGCTCCTTTTGACAAGCCAAAGGTGATGGTAAATCTGAGCATTTGGATAAGCAAAAAAATTCTTGAAACCTGTTGGATGGGTGTTGGTATTACTTTGTAATGTCTTTCATCCCTGTGTACTTTCATGCTCAAAGTGTCATGCTCAGAGTGGTTGGTGTTGGAGCACATAGCATATCCTGCTGAGTGTAACACAGATATTGTATAGTTGCATAGGTATATATGCAGCCCCTAAAGGAGATTTGCAGTGAAAAACGTTGATATATATAGCAGGGCACTATAATGTAGCAAACAATATTAATTTAAAACTGTCCTGTAGTGAGACCCCCTGAACTTTCTCAAAAGGTTTGAACTTTTCAGTCACCATGAAATTATTCTGGGCAGCTGGCCAGTTCCTAAATAAACTGTGTGTACACCAGTAGCAAAGCTTTTAATTTTGAACATGATTGATCTCAGCCTGTTATGAAAACTGTCAACTAAAATGAAGGAGGTAGAGCATTGCAGTAAATTTTTCATAATCATTTAATTTCATTGAAATATTTACAGAACATTTAAGTGAATTTTGCATACACTTGCTTCACAGGCCATATGAAAATTGCATCTTTCACTCTTTATGTTTTGCATATTACTGGCTCTTCTGCCATGATCAGAATTAAATGAATAGAGAACAAAACAAAAAGTTAGGAAAGGTAGGTCTTATCCATTTGGCTATGTTTAACTCTGTTTCTTTTGGCATGTTCTCACCAAAGTGTCAATGTCTTAGAAACTCAATGACTGTGTTAAATACGAGCTTTCAGTTCGCTTTGCCAAGTACATTACTTTTGCAGATATTTCTGTCTCTAAATGCAAATTGGTGATATTAAGAGATACTCACCTTAGTTTGCCCTTTGAACTGTTCAAGTGATCTTGTTCATATTACCAGACCACAGAGCACTTCCATGTTCCAGGCTGTCAGCTGAGTCCATAACAAGACCTCTGCATGTGCAGACACGTCTCACATCCTGCTTACACAGAAGAGGATGTAGGCTGGAGGGCAGGCGTGACACTGCCCTGTGTTCACCTGAAGATCTGAAGTGCACTGTGGCATGTCTCTTCTGATGAACGTGGGGAGAGATGGTGGGAATGCAAGCTCTCCTAATCAGGTCCTGCTGCTTGTCTCACTCCAGTGCTTTAATGCTTTTTCAGCAACTCCGGTCACTGCTATCAAAGAAGTTGCAGTATGTACTTTAAAAGAACTCACTACTTTCACCCTGACCACATTACAGTCACACAATATCTGGGTGACTATAATACTACAATGTTTTAAGATTAAAAAATTAAGAACCACCATTTATTGCCTTACTCTCCTCTTCAGGTTCTACATAACACTGTGTATACTGTGTAGGTCAAGTACTGTAATGCAGTGTATTTTTTTTTAATTTTTAAATGTCAACACTTCCATCTCTGAAACATGGATGAGAAAGCTTTAGTGGCAGAGGTGGGATGGTTTGTGAATAGTCTTGTGGTGTGGCTCTGTTAGCCTGGTGGAACCAGTGTGGTTATGTGGGAGATGCCAGCTTCCTGCTGGGAAGACTGCTATCTCCAGCGGGGCAGTGATTGCTTTTCTGACCATCCCAACACAATTGTCTGACCACATCCAGGGTGCATCTCCATTAGAAAGATAACCCTTCCCCTTTTTTCTCCTTTATTGCCCCTGGCTCTATCCCAGTCTTCCACTTTCACCACCATTCATGTTTCTGTCTGTATTTAGGAGAACCACTTACAGGTTCTCTTCAGTTTTAAGGGCCTAGATCTTAATTATGCTAAAGCTGGTTTTAGCAATGACCTTTTTGTAAGGAAGCCTTGAAGTCACAAACAAATTTACAGCTGAAGCTGCATTAAGTAGTATGGGTGAGACCATACTGCATAACACCTGGGCTGTGCCATGGGGGAGAAGCAGTACAATGAAGCAGTTGCTGCTGCCGCCACATTTACAATGTGTGCAGTTCAGAGGGTTTTCCTTCAGAAGAGATTCGGTCTCACACTGGACTACATACCCCATCACATATGGGGTTTGAAGCCACCCTAAGGAGCAGTCATTAGTTGTGAACCTGAAGTCAATCTTGGTGTCTGGAGTGTATTTTTGTGTAACCAAGCTGGAGCTTCTGGTTTTGTTTCCTCCAAAAAGAATCTGTTTTGCTTACCAACACAGCTCATGAACTAAACCTGCAAACAGCAAGTGCCGATGATTGGGGGATTCACTTCAAACTGCTCTGAACTAAACTGAGACATGGCCATAATGCCTTTCTGGGAGAAAAAAACCCCACAAATATACTCTCTTCACCAATAAGGCTGCCTTTCTCACAGCTGTCTTTTGTATTGATCTAAGATGTGGGATATCAAGGGCAACAAGAAAAGCTTCTATAGGTACATCAGTGATAAAAGGAAGACTAGGGAAAATGTGGGCCTTCTACGGAAGGGAACAGGAGACCTGGTTACCTGGGATATGGGGAAAGCTGAGGTACTCAGTGACTATTTTCCCTCAGTCTTCACCAACAATGGGTCCAGCCACACTGCCCAAGATGCAGAAGGCAAAGGCAGGGACTGGGAGAATGAAGAACCACCCACTGTATGAGAAGATCAGGTTCGAGACCGTGTAAGGCACCTGAAGGTGCACAAGTCCATAGGACCTGATGAGATGGATCCGCGGGTCCTGAGGGAACTGGCAGATGAAGTGGCTAAGCCACTGTCCACCATATTTGAGAAGTTGTGGCAGTCCAGTGAAGTTCCTGCTGACTGGAACGGGAGCAACATAACCCCCATTTTTAAAAGGGGAAGAAAGGAAGACCCAGGTAGCTACAGACCAGTTGGTCTTACCTCTGTGCCCGGCAAGATCCTGGAGCAGATCCTTATGGAAACTATGCTAGGGCACATGGAAAATAAGGAGGGATTGGTGGCAGCCAGCATGGCTTCACTAAGGGGAAAACGTGCCTGACAAATCTGGAGGCCTTCTATGACGGGGTTACAGCGTTGGTGGATAAGGGAAGAGCAACTGACGTCATCTACCTGGACTTGTGCAAAGCATTTGACACTGTCCTGCATGACATCCTTGTATCTAAATTGGAGAGACATGGATTTGATGGATGGGCCACTCAGTGGATAAGGAATTGGCTGGATGGTCGCGCTGAAGGAGTTGCAGTCAACGGCTCAATGTCCCAAGTGGAGACCAGCAACAAGTGGTGTTCCTCAGGGGTCAATGTTGGGACCGGTGCTGTTGGAGACATGGACAGTGGGATTGAGTGCACCCTCAGCAAGTTTGCCGATGACACCAAGCTGTGTGGTGCGGTCGACACGCTGGAGCGAAGGGATGTGCCATCCAGAGGGACCTGGAGAGGCTGGAGAAGTGCGCCCATGCAAACCTCATGAAATTCAATAAAGCCAAGTGCAAGGTCCTGCACATTGGTCAAGGCAATCCTATGCAGAAGTACAGACTGGGTGATGAGTGGATTGAGATCAGCCCTGCAGAGAAGAACTTGAGGGTATCGGTGGATGGAAGACAGAACATGACCCAGCGATGTGTGCTTGCAACCCAGAAAGCCAACCATATCCTGGGCTGCATCAAGAGAAGTGTGGCCAGCAGGTCGAGGGAGGTGATTCTCCCCCTCTACTCCGCTCTTGTTGAGATCCCACCTGGAGCTCTGGGGCCCCCAACATAAGAAAGACATGGACCTGTTGGAGTGGGTCCAGAGGATGGCCACAAAGATGATCGGAGGGCTGGAGCACCTTCCTTATGAGGACAGGCTGAGAGAGTTGGGGTTGTTCAGCCTGGAGAAGAGAAGGCTCTGGGGAGACCTTCTAGTGGCCTTCCAGTACTTAAAGGGGCCTACAGGAAAGATGGGGAGGGACTTGTTATCAGAGAAGTGTAGTGATAGGACGAGGGTTAACAGTTTTAAACTGAAAGAGGGTAGATTTAGATTAGATATAAGGAAGAAATTAGTGTGAGGGTGATGTGGCACTAGAACAGGTTGCCCAGAAATGTTGTGACTGGCCTCTCCCTGGAAGTGTTCAAGGCCAGATTGGACAAGGCTTTGAGCAATCTGGTCTAGTGGAAGGTGTCCCTGCCCACAGCAGGGGTGTTGGAAGTATATAATCTTTAAGCTCCCTTCCAACCCAAACCATTCTATAGTTCTATGAATGAACAGATGAGGGAGAAGTTTGATTTCAGGGATGTGTATCTGGATGTATTATTCAAGCTGCATTGAAATCCCAAATTAAGATTTTCTCTCTGCCACTCCTCACCATTTACGTACTATTTCGATAAGTTCTTCTGATCTAGGTTTAGAGCAAGCAGTTGTACCATATGTATTGTGCCATTAAATCTGCCCCTGTAAATTCAAGCACCACGGAAATAGTGGAAATAGACATAAATTCCTTCTATGGCTTTACAGCCATAAATGTTTCTTACTGTTCTAGCAACCACAAGATATTTAGCCAGGCCAGGCTGACAAAATGCTGGTGAACTGTTCCCAGTGGGCTCTTTGGGGCTGGAGATCGAGGCCATGCAGAGCAAATCAGGCCAGTGTGCATTTCCTTGCCAATAGTAATAATAATAAATAAAAAACAAAAGTCGTAGAAAAAATGTCCTGATATTTTATTTTGGGTTTAGCTGTTACTTGAAAGACTCTGTACCATCATTGCCACATTTCAGCATAATCCTGTAGCTTTAAAATTATATGTGTTTATTATGCATTAAGGCAAGTTGAAATGTAAAGGTTTTAAGCAGCAATACAAAATAGGATGTATGTCATGTGGAGCAACAATTACACCCCAAGTGCATAGAGAAGAACTCAGTGAAGCTAAATGCCTCAAGCTCCCCAATACATAATATTATCACAGCAGGAGTAATTTGAGATATTCTGTAGAACTGCTTTGACTTTTGGTTATTTTAAAGCCTATCCTGAATCATTCTCCTGCTTAGACAGGGGATATTGCTGTCCCCTTGCTTACCTTTTGAACTATACAGTTTCCTGCTTCCAAGCTCCCCCTGATCTGTTCTGCACTGAGACTTCAGACAACATTGCAATCTATCATATGCTCTCCCTTCTGTACACATTGACTTCTTCAAACAGGAGTTCATAGCTGTAAGAGACATTGTCTGTGCCAAAATCTGCATATTTATGCAAATATTTCTTATTAAAAAGCAATGGCAGAAACTGGAATCCTTTTCTTCCTCTAAACATTACCCCTCCCCAAAGCTTTTCAACAGTACAATGTTGCAGAAAAGCCCTGTTAGATTATCCAATTCATTTCCTTGTCAGTGAGCAATTTCTTTCTGCAGTACTCTGGCGTTTCAAGGTTTCTGTCTAGTCTGAATTTAAAATGATGAGGCACTTCCCTCTGGAGACCTCTCTGAACACTCAGAGATTTCCCTGTAAGGAGAGCAATCTTTATTCTCATCCTAGAAATTCCCTTTCTTAATATCATCCTCTCATTTCTATATTTGGGGTACTCCATTATATTCTTGAAAAAATTTGTTTTCAAATATTTCTTACGTAAATTTACATAATCTCCCCTTAATTTATAATCAGTTATGGTAGATGTAATGTAAATTTTGGGCCCCTTTAGTTTTGCTTTCCTTTTTTCTCCCTTGTCCCAGTTGATTTATGCAGCTACCCCCTAGTTTTCATGGCTCTCTTCTGCACTGTTTTGGCTTGTCAGTGTGAGACTGGTAAAATGGTATTTAGAAATGAATGGATACCCAGGTATGGTTTCTTCAAAGCAGCACAGAGGAGCTGTGGACTTCTGTACCATTTTCTGTACCTATATAATGTCTAACCAACAGAGATTGGTTGTGAGCATAGCCTTTGGCTAGTAATGTAATTGGTGCCCAAATTGGCCTTTTGATGCTCAACTGAAGTACAAATTCTTGTTTAGTTTCTGCTTTTATTCTTGCTCTAGATTTTTTTTCAGTCTGTTATTTCCAGCCCCTGTTTCTAAATCTGTCCTTTTTCTTGTCCAACATGGTATTTGCAGCTCTTCACATTTTAATATCAAGTGAATTTCATGAATGTCATCATTTCTTCCTTTTAAGGATCATTAATAAAGCAATTAAATAGGACTGGACATAATACAGAT
Organism: Strix aluco; assembly: GCF_031877795.1. Lineage (NCBI taxonomy): Eukaryota > Metazoa > Chordata > Aves > Strigiformes > Strigidae > Strix > Strix aluco. The sequence continues at coordinate 77,658,204 of NC_133932.1, forward strand.
TTATGCAATATTCCTCTTCTATTCTGACTCAGTGCTTTTGTCTTTGTCTTTGTCATCATTAGTCTTTGTTTGTAGCTCTTCAAACAGTTTTCCATCCACATGACAGCTTATATCCAACCAAATATGAATTGATTTTCAGTTTAAGCTGTCCTGTGGCTGGAAGTGGTGATGTTGCTGATAGCATGACAGCGCAGCAGAGCAGTTCTTCTATAGCATGCTGTGGGAGCATGCATTTCAGTAGGCAGTGCAAATGAGAGTTAAAACTCCATTCAACTTCCTGGGCAATTGCCCCTGGTGAAAATCTAAAGCTGATGTCTAGCAGCAGTATTCCCTGCAGGTGCTGATGGAGAAAAATCTGTTTTAAAATGTAAGCTTCTAAGCCTGTGCTCACAAGCAGGTGGGAGAAGGAGAATTGAAATAATCTCAGTTAGGTGTATGCTTATTGAAATAGTATGCAATACACATACCATTTAAAATAAATGTAAAAGTGAATTTCACTGATTCTTTCTGACTTGGTATTTTGTTGCAATGGCACAACTGAATTGCTACATAAGGTAATCAGAATTCAGGAATCATATCTCCATATCGTATCTTTTTTATCTTGTATCATTACCTTTAGCCATCATCTGTCCACGTAGATAGATGCATCTGCCTTTTCTGTACTTAAATGTGTGATATTCCATGGAATAACTGTTTTTGGATACTTGTAAATGCAACATTCATTATGTGATTTGCTGCAGCCCAGTAACAGAATTGCTGATGTAGATGGATTCTTTTGAGTCCTTTGTTATTACTTATAATACTCATCTAAACGTAATTTTCCTGTTATTTTCATGTTCTGAGAGCTGGATTCCTTCAGAATTTCTCCCTTTTAAAATGCTATGTTCTATTTGAATATCGAAGAGCTGTCAGCATAGATGAAAAGATGTGCCTAATAAGAAAAGATCATGGGTGTTTATTTGCTTAATAAGGTGTTAGGGATCTGTGAAGAAAACATAAAAATAAACATATTGAATAGGACACTAATATGCTTTGTATTTTAAAATTAAAATTATTAGCAGTCCTCCCATTTTATGACTTTCAGTTAAAGGCATGGTATCGTTAGGTATTTTCAGCTTCTAGCACTAGCAGACCGAACTCCTGAGTATCAAATTTACCCTCTGTAGTTCTTTGCTGCCATCTTCTGTTTCTTTAAATGATTGCTGTTGTTATTTGGATTCTGAAAAACAAGGTTGGGATATTACAGGGCAAAATTTTCATTTTTGTAATGTTTTTCATTTTCTTTTTCTCAGTTAAAGCAAAGTGAAGCAAATGCAGATACAAAGGAGAAGCTTCCATTGCGTCTACGTATCTTTGAAAAATTTCCAAACAGGCCACAAATGGTTAAAATCTCCAAGCTTCCTTCAGATTTCACAGTTCCAAAAATAAGGTATTGAAATATTTCCCAGCTATAAACTTGTTTGGTGAGACATAGCATCCAAAATATTTAATTGTTTTGCTTGTGGATTAGACAGTTCAGAAAATCAGAAATTAAACAGAATTAACATCGGTGTCGAAAGGATATGATATTTTGGTTTTACCTCATGTTTACTTTAAAAAAAAAAAAAAAAATCCTACTGCTTCTTATAACATATTCATGAAAGCAACTAGATTGACCAGAACCAACATGAGTACAATATGATTGAAAAGTATGTTGTTGTTTCCGCTCCTGTTTGGATTTTAGATTCTTGGCTGACATAGACAACTAGCAGTCTAATCAATTCTCGTGTAGCTTTTTAAAGACAAGGTCAACTGGCAGCAAATCATTAGAGGGGATAACACAGGCTATCCAATACCAGTTACTCTGTGACGACCTTGTCCCCTCTTTGCTTCTGCATAGTTGCCACTCTCCTGTAAAATTCACCTTAACAAAGGATCAGCCCCTCAACTGGCTACTAAGTCATCAGGTACAGTACAAACATTCTTGGCATGGTCCCAAAAAAAGCTTACAGAAATACAAGGGCTGCTCTAGCGTGTACTTCTGAAACAGCACGGGCTGGCCAAACAGGTCCTCTGGCCATGCCCATTCCAGTATCCCCACCAAGAACATGCAAGGAGAGAGGATGGTGTGAAAGATGGGTGTCATTGTTCTTGGTCTCCTGAGGTTACATTTCTTTTGATTAAACTCACAAGGAAGCTAAGGCAACTGGTTTAACCTGTTCATATCGTTTAGCTGAATGAAAGGATGGTCAGAAGATGAATGCTGGTCAGAAGGGTCAGGAAAAACAACCCTCCAAACCTCAAGGAAGCAGTCATAGGTGTTTTGCTTTTAGTAACAAAATATTGTTTGGTTATATATTGAGGGCATTCTTCTCCTAGTCTTAGTCTTTTTTGATATTTCTTTCTAGCTCTGTTAATCCCAGCATACTCTGGACTAATACATGATCATGCTAACTACTGAAACAGACATAAAACTATCTCTAGCAAAGCATATCTTTACATCTGAAGCTATTGTGCTATGTACAACTATCTCTTCAGATAAAAATTAGTTTTGACATAGTAAATTTGCACTGAAAATAGGGCAACTCTACTAAACTTAAAACACAGCAAGATAAATGTACATTTGTTGCAAACAGAAATGCTTCTGCATTTTAAACATGGCATATGTGAGACACAGAATTGCTGAAGCGCCTTAATAGTGGCATTCAAAGCAGTTATATGAACAGATGTTGTTTGAAATCTTCAAGAAAGAATTTCTTGCAGAAAGTATGTTTCCTTTGGATTATATCAGCGTTTGATTTACATTGAAGTAACAACTTGCTGTTTAATGAGCTCAAAAGAGCTGAAAACTGCAAAAGGCATTTCAAATATTTAGCACTTTAACTGGTAAATAAATAAATAATTATTAAAAGGAATAAAATTATTTTCTTTGAAACTACATGCAAGCCACCCACATCTCAGTTCAATTATGGATTCCTTTAATAAATTAATTTAAGTTTTATCAGTCGGTTTGTCACTCTGTCCATTTATATACATCTGTAGCCCAGTACAACTTTTTCTTTGAGTTATCCATCTTAGCACTAATCGATTGTGGCATGTCATAAAGAAAACCAAATATTAACTCTTTCTGGGGTTTTAATCCATCAATATCTTCTATTTATTCACAAGGGAAAGTTTCATGAAGCAGTTTATTGATCGCCAGCAACAAGATACCAGCTGTCTGCTGCGAAGACTTCCTTCAGCATCTTCTTCCTCATGTGACCACTCTAAAAGATCAGCAATTGAAGAAAACAAATATATTGATCAAAAGGTAAATCAAGAGAATAGGGCAGTGTGTGTCTTTCCTTGAGGAAAGACCTCAGGTTATTCAGTTTGTCAAACTACATAAAAGTGAACACAAGCTAGGATGACTGAACACAGGCTAAAAGGCTGTATTTAATTTAGCCTAAAACAGACATCACAGCAGGTTCTCATTTGATTTAAATTTTCCTGTCTCCTTTGACTTCAGAATTCAGGATTTGATACATAATTGTGTTCAGTGCTTCCATCTTATGAATCTATTTTTTTAAGTAGTCTTGCTGTTAATCACTGAGAAGCTAGTGGAAAATTAAAGTTTGTGAATATCACTTTGGATTTTTGAGTGCCTTAATACTGTTACAGTGTTGAAAACACACTTCACTGAAGCAAGGTCTCTGCGTAATCATTGGAGATGAGTAAAAATTATTCTAATTTTAGAATTATTCTAATTATTTAGAGGACATTAACCTCTCTTTAGGCCTGGGAATTCTTAGAAAACAGATGCTGAACACACATACTTGATACCCATTGTGCTAAATGCTGATAGTCTCCCAGCTGGACTGGTACAGATGGTTGGATTTGAAAAATACTGGTACTGCTTGGAATGATGATGATGATGCAACATAAGTAAATGTGTGTGACCTCTGGCACCTTGCAAAACTACGGGGACAGAAAAAATCTTCATGTGCATCATGGAAAATACTGTTTTCCCATATTTCTAGTGGCATCTACACTGATACCACTTCTTGATCACTTCGAGTATTGTGTAACTTATTAGTGGCATTTTAACAGACAAAATAGAAGTCAGTATTCATAACAGAGTGCCCGAATTCTGTTGGAATATTAACTCAGGGGGTTGTAAATACATTTGAAGTTACAGAATCACAGACAAGGAAGAGAAAGAGAGTACGTATTGCAGTT